>NW_008335053.1:1733567-1752517 GCF_000622305.1 Nannospalax galili
GAAGCAGTTCTAAAGGATTATGGTAGATCAAAAACATGATCTTAAGGAAATGAATTTTGGTAAGAAAATTCCAAAGTATATGAAAAGAGTTTATGAGAGGCAGAGGAGCTGAAGAAAAGCACTCTGGGAACAATCCATATTAAAATCTTAAGCAGAAAGTGGAAGCCTGTTTATTGCATTCAACAAACTAAAGACAGCCAGTGTTGGAAATTCTTAGTGCAAAGGAAAGGAATGACAGGGGAGACAGGTGAGGTAGAACCAGAACATGAGAGAGGCCATGTGATGTGAACTTACCCTAAAAACAAGAAGCCTCACAAGGTTTTTAAAGTAGATAATCACTCTATATTCAAATTTTTCAAGCCTGTGAAGTTGTTCAGTGATTCCGAGGGCCCTGTCAATCTATTTTCTATTACTCTAAGAAAAAAAGACCTTGGACCAGTAGTTTATAAGGAACGGAGTTATAATTGGCTCACAGTTCTGGATCCTGGGATGCTCAAGAGCATGCTGCCATATCTGGCGGGGGCCTTTTTGTCATGATGTATATCATGGTGGAGGGCATTGAACACTGAGACAGAGTAGACTCACTAACTCGGATCTTTGGGCCTTTTTTCATCTTCTGATAAAGACATTAATATCATGGGGCTTCTACCCTCATGACCTCATTAAATCCTAATTACCTCCCAAGTGCTTTATCTTCAAATAACATTAACATACAACTTTAGCAATAAAACTTCAAATACATGAACTTTTTTGGACATGTTGAAACCATAGAAGGTCTTCTGTACCAACTGAAGATTCTGTTTATTCCCTATAGTACTAATAGGAGTCTATGTCCTATACTCACAGTGCCCATCATTTTCCCTTGATTTTCAAGAGAAGGCACACCAAGAAAGGACTGATATTTAGACAGGTCATTTAAATATCAAATGGCTCTGTGGGAGCTGTGAAAACTCAGCTAAGACTCTCACTGGCAGTTAGGGGACCCACTAGATGATTCTCTACTGTTCAAATCTTCTCTTTGATACTAACTTAGTAATATAATAGCTATAGATTATCTTTAAGTAACTGGCAATCCTTGTTCATTTCTCCAATTTTCCACTGGATGCAGAATTGGCAGCAGTAGACTCAACTATGAAATGGGGTTTGCTCAAGCAGGAGACTGACCCTGGGAGAGATGGTGTCACAGCCTTAGACCTACCACCTCTAATAGAGCTATGTAGCACTGGCCTCTATCCCCTTCCAGTAATCAGGATGCTAACTCTGAATCCTTGATCAGGATAATGGCAGCTGCTAATGGTAGTGAATGATGACAGAAGCCAAATATTCAGCAAAAATCAGCTGTCCTTTTCTAACCACCTCCAAGGATCTTATTGTATAGGAATATCTGGACCAAACTGGCTTGATAACAATCTACTATGGCACTGCCAATGCCTTTCATTTGCAGGCTTCCTAATCACTTGGCAGACATTGCCTTTGTCCCTACTTCACCATTTAAACCTCCTACATAGCCATCAATTCAGAGGTCTTTACTTCCTCCACACCACCTGTGAAATCATCTCCCAGTTCACAAACAAAAGGCACAATGAACAGCACAGAGAAGACCTTCAGTAAATGTTCATGGAATTAAATTGGATTGAATTTAGTTTGGCCACGGATGCTGGCACAGTAAGACCACATTACTAAGAGTGGGGAAATTTTTAAAAAGACTATGGCTGCTTAATATTTAAACAAGCTGTTCAGTGTTTAAACTATGGCATTTTTACACCCAATGGGGAAACTCAACAGAAACAGGTTTACAATCTAGTACTGGTCTTCCATATGGCTAAGTGTGACAAATGATGTCATTTGTCACAGATATGCTGGTCGCCAGCAGAATGATGAATGATTCCAAATGCAAGTTGAAAACAACAGCTTCTATGTTTTCTGATACTTTCTTCAACATCTTCTGTTCTGGGGCCAGCTACCTGTAAGTCACAAGACTCATAGGCTAGCCAAGAGTGCAGGGTGTTGTCCAGAAGGGAAAGAGATCTTATGTGGGATAGGGCTTGTTAGTGGAAGTTATGCCATGGCTTTTTTTTTTCCCCTGTGTCTCTCATTATCTCTGAATTTGATATTGCTTTTCAGGAGTGGTCGGAGTGGATACCCTTCAATGAGTCCGCTCTCCCCCCAGGAAATATTCCAGTTGGCTTGTATGGACCCAGCCGATGATGGACAATTCCAGGAACAGCAATCTCTGGTGAATGAATGAGTTAAATGACCTCAGAAGTGCCTCCTTGGTTTTCTGATGCTTCTCAATCTCATCATCACTGCCCCCTCTTTTCCCCAGTTTCTGGTATTCACTGAGAATGCTCCCTCTTCAGCTTTGACAGTTCCAGAAGCCTCTTCCTCCTTTAGGAATTTAGGTTGCTTCAGGCTAAGTCCTTTTAGTTTATGTTCCTGAGCATCACATTTAGAAGCAGAAGTCATATATAAAAATCTTGCCTCTAATAGGAAGTTTTAAGATAAAGCCTCATAGAATAAGTGGTACTTACCCATGTTGCATGGTATACAAGGTACTACTTGTAGGAATACAGGAATGTCTCGGCGGCCTTGAGTGGAACTCACCTCTTCTAACACTTAGTGGCAGCATCTGCAACAGTGACTACCTGTCTGCTGGGAGGTACAGAAGACTCTGCCACTTTTGCTCTGTATGGGTTCAAGGGAATTTTCTCTCTTTGGTTACAACTCTACAAGGCCATCTATACTCTAACAAGCCCCTGAAGTCATTTTTCTGAGCCTAAGATGAGTTTTTCATTAGCATAGATGGTGAAATTTCTGAGAGGTCTAATGAATTAAGTCCTCAAGTGCAAGCTTGGAGAAAAGAGGTAAAGTTTTGGCTCTGCTAATACAAAAGGCAAAAGAGATTGCTAAGCTATTTGATTTTACCATTATTACTAGTTTAGGAGCCATGAGCCCAAGTTTCTTCCAAAACATAATTGAACTGGAGAGAACAAGACAAAACACAACCCTTGCAACTGTCTGTACAGACAGCCACTACTAAGTGAGTCTCGTTACTTTATGATTCAGTAGTAGGTCTTTGCTCCCCTTCATTATCTCCTGAGCCATCCAAAGTGGATTATATGGTAGAGTAAGTGAGGGGTGACTATGGGGCGAGTGGATAATGGAGTGAGTATTCCTCAGACCAGAGTAGCTCAACTGGGCAATTGTCTCCTGTGGTTGCTGAGAGAGCAAATCCTGAATAGTTGTATTGTGGAGACAACAAGGCCAGACATACCTGGTACATTGAACAATTGCCCAAAGGTATTCTTGATGAGGTGGGGGGGATTTCTTGTAGTTATCACCCTCTTCCCCTCTGAGGAACTTTTTAACACCAAGGCCTGGGGACAGAGAGTATCGTCTGATCGACTCCTGAAAGTTCTCTTAGCATTTTATACTTTGCCAATCTGGTTGATAGGTGTGATGGGAGAAAAATATTTCAATAATGTGTCTTTTTATTCCCCCAGGGAGACTTTACTACCTCATCGTTTCTGTGGGTTGCCCCCAGACTGAGCTGTAGTAGCAGGACTTTTTGGATACGTGTTCATCTTGTCAGTGCTGGTGTCTGTAATTTAATTCAGGTGTCAGCCATGCTACACACTCACCACTGTGTATTTCTGCCTGTCCCTCAGGGTCCCTGCTCCACATCCTGAGGCATGGCTGTGATTTGTGTGTGTGCATATGGAGTGTGTCCCACACCACCTTTGATACCTGTAGACTGCGGTGTCATTACCACATCTGTTTGAAGTCAGAATTGTGTGCCATATAACACATGCACTGCAAATCCTGTGACCTCCTCAAATGTACTTAACAAGGGTCCTGGGGAGGCCCTCCTCCCCAACATACCAGTAGCCATGAAGGCGAAGGAGCCATTCCAGTTACCCCTTCCTTTGAGCAATTCCCTACTCACATACTCCTATATTTAGGATACTAATTCCTAAACATAAAACCACTTTTTTCTAGAATAATCTTCAGATGTCCAAGATGTTTTTTGATCTCTTTGTCAGACGGCTCATGTCAGCATCTCTAAGGCAGGTCCATTCTTTACACAGTGACACTGGTTATCTTTATGCTAAAGTCACCAGGAAAATGACAAAGGAATTTCACAGAAACTTAGAAGTTTCCCACCCTGGAGGGGCATAGTCCAGTACAGTAGACATCAGCCACATGTGGCTGATGAGCATTTGAAATGTTATGAACCCAAATGAAATGTAAAATATCTCATTAATTTTTATGATTACATGTTGATGCGATAATATTTGGATATATTGAGTTAAATAAAATATATAATTGAAACTTTCCTGCTAATCACATATCTAATCATAAAATTTGCTTGCATTGTATTTCTATTGAACTGAACGAGTTAGCAGATCCCTGACAGATGGTCAGTCACCATATTTTTGGATTGCTTTAATCATAAAACTTACCTAATAAACCCATAACATATGTGATATCAGATAATTAGCAACTTCCTTTAAAATCCTGGTTCCTATTTAATTGATAAAAGGCTTCAAAGAATAAACACATCTGTCAGAATGTATACTTCACATATGTAACATCTGATGAGCAAAATGCTTCTTTCATAAAGCTATAATACCTGAAGCATTACTTAGTGTTGAAATGCATTTGAAAAGAAAAAGGTGATTATCACCTTTTCATCACAGAACTTTCTGTTTGGGACATCTGGTATACTGAACACACCCTCTTCTGGCCTCCATGGGGTTGCACAACATGAGTGCACTTATATATATGCAGGCATAACACTCATGCACAACTAAGGCCTTAGAAACATCAGTCTCCCTTCTTGAAAGCCATTCTTACAGAGGCTGAATCATCCATGGGAGGTGAAAAGCAACTAGATGGAACCAAGTCCCACAAGCTTGGCTGTGTGTTTATTTCCAGGAGCCAGAGGTTAGTGAATTAAAAAGCGTGCAGTCCTCTAACCATGGCATCTACCTTCCTTCGGACACCCAGGAGCATGCGGGATCTGGGAGGGCATCCTCTATGCCACGTCTGACTATGGATCCCCAGGTAAAACTCAAACACCACCTAACTTATGCAGTGCCATCCCAGGCTTTATTAGTTGGGTCATGAAATACCTGATATCTTCAGGTAAGCCCTGGACTTTCTCATACACCTTATCTATATAAGCAAAACCTGGATCATGGACCATCTCTAATGTAGTCTTCTCCTCCACAGTATGATTCAATGAACCCTTGCTCTCAAAAGCCTATTCAACAAAATGGCATAACTTCCCCTGCACTGGGTTAGGCATTCTTAGGACCCAATCAGCCAAGCAAGAGAGATTTTCTCTGTGTATTTTTGTCATCCCTTTATCTCTTTCCCTGGCTTCTCCAGTACATATGAGTTATGTGTCCACACTGCTCTATGTCAGGACTGTCTTAACTGGTACAGGCCACGCCTCATTTCTTTGTCTGTTTTCCTGGCCTCTGTCTGTCTGTCTTACATCAAGTTTTGACAGAGACAAGAAGTTTTTATAGTTCTGTTTTAATATCTGTGGCAATCTGAATACCAAAGTTTGCTGGGGGGTGGGGGTGGGGTAGCTAGGTTGGGGTTGATGGCAGAAGGAGGGTATTATCTTCCTAGTAGTTAAGTATCAAGCTATCCTGGGCTATAATGCTATAAGGAAGGGCCTTCTCTGTTGAGTGAAAAAAATGAAAGAGAAAGCCGTGCTTCCTTTTGGGCAATTGCTGTCACCTATTTTAAAGTGGCTCAGTATTTACAGCAGATCCTGACTATACCAAATGGTAGCTGGTTATGGGGCACTTGCAAGGACCTGCCTACATTCTGTATCGTCATGGCATTAATACACTTAATTGTTTGTATTCCTGAAGACAGAGACAATCCTCGGCCAGTTCTGGTGATTGTTAACAAAGGACACTTTCTTGAACAGCCTCTTTAGCCAAGGTCTTTGCAAAAAGATTCAAGAGAAGTGACAATTTCTAGGGGTTACAGTTCATAGTTCTTGGCAGTTTCAGCCTCACGTCTGGACTTTTAGGCTCTTTCAATAATTAATCCAGGCCTTGTGTTCCTCTGGGGGTTATTTGCAGGTGGTGACAGACCCTAGCTCTATGAGACGTTCATTTTCTACAATTCGGGATAAGCGTTCAAATTCCTCATGGTTGGAGGAGTTCTCCATGGAGCGAAGCAGTGAAAACACCTACAAGTCACGGCGCAGAAGTTACCACTCCTCCCTGCGGCTGTCAGCACACCGCCTGAATTCTGACTCTGGTGAGAGAGTCTTCAGCATCTGCCTCTTTTGGATTTATTTCTTGCAAGGATCACAGATAACTGGAACAGAATTCAGTTAAAGACAAAGGTTTAAGAAAGTGAAGGAAGGACTGGGTAGATGGCTCAGTGAGTAAAACACATGCTGTTCAAGTGCGATGACCTGAGTTCAAGTCTCTAGAACCCCCATGAAGCTAGGCACTGTAGCCCATATCTGTTATCCCAGTGCTTCTATGACAAGATGGGAGATGGAGACAGGAGAATCCAAGCTTACAGGCCAACTAGCCTAGTATACGCAGTTGCAAACAACATAGAGACACTGTCTCAGACAAGGTAGAAAGTGAGGACTGACACCAAGCTCTCTAACTTCCATACGCTGTCTGCACATGCATATGCATTCACACGGACACAAAGTAAAGGAAGAATGTTCCTTACCAAAGTAGGTTCACATCTCTATCATCCTGAAACAGACCCAAGCCCTGTGTATTCCTCACAAATGCTGATGTGATTCACCATAAATGCTGATGTGACTTACCAGTGTTTTCACATAGGCTTATGCAAAGCCATTGAGATTCCAGAGGAATGTAGTAGAAGTCCCCTGGAGAGGGGTGCTGAGCTTTGCCACCAACTCCACTTCCACCAAAACAGTATTACCTGGAATTGTTTCCTGTGTTAAATCTCATTGGTGCCTCTTGCTTTGTTATACCGCTTTTTTTTTTTTTAAATTTAGAAATCACTAGTCTTGGGGTTGGAGAGATAACTCAGTGGTTAAGAACACTGACTGTTCTTGCAGAAGACCTGGTTTTGAAGCCCAGCACCCACATGGAAGCTAACAACCATCCATAACTCCAGTTCCAGGGGATCTGATGTCCTCTTCTGTCCTCCACAGGCACTGAACGACATGGGTGCACTTACATACATGCAGGCATAATGCTCATACACATAAATTAAAAAAAAAAGAAAAAAGAAATCACTAGCCTCATTCAGCCTATTTTACTAGGTAAAGGAACTTAACTTGGAAATTAGTGATTTACACCATATCCAGAGCTAGTAAGTGGCAGTATTAGGACTAGAACTGAGATCCTTTGACTTTAGTCCCAGGGTTCTCACCCTGGCATTACTTTGGTGTGTCGTTTCATTCATAGAACCTTCTTAATGCCATCTTCCCCAGTCCATGTAGGACACAGGGTTGCTGAGCCATATTGACATTACTGGCAGAGAAACCGTTTACAATGTCTGGCATGAAAGAAGCAGAAGAGAACAGAGTCATTTGATACACGTCTTTTCGGGAGCACCTCGAAGGCTTGCCTACTCACCGAAGGAAATTTTTCTAACTTTTCTTTCTCTCCAACTTTCCTTTCAAATCAGCTGTTGACCTTCCTGGAGATGGCAGGATGCTTTAGTCAGTTCAGGAACCTGGACAAACTAAGGTCAAAGTGACAGCAGACCTAGTGTCTGGTGAGGACTCCCTTCCTAGTATGCAGGTGCTGTCTTCTCATTGTGTCCTCATAGGGTAGAGAGCGAGGAGATAGGAAGCATGCTATCTCTGGGCACTTATCACATCACAAGAGCCCCATCCTCCTGAACTAGTTACTCCCAAAGTCTCTTCCTCCTCTCCCCGTTCCATTGACGGTTTAGGATCCAGCACTGAATTTTGCAGGGACACAAGCATTCAGTTCACAGTGGCTAATCCATGCTGGGATGTGATTCATAGCTTGGAATTCCTCTTTTGCAGTCAGAGTGAGCTGAGATAACCAGTTGCTTTTGCCATCTCTCTCATAGGCCACAAGTCTGACACTCACCGCTCTGGAGGTAGAGAGCGGGGCCGATCTAAAGAACGAAAGCATCTTCTCTCCCCTGATGTCTCTCGCTGCAACTCAGAGGAGCGAGGGACCCAGGCTGACTGGGAGTCTCCAGAGCGTCGCCAATCAAGGTCACCTAGTGAGAGCAGGTCACAGACCCCCAACAGACAGGTGAGCATGGGGAGGGGATAGGGAAGGAAGGGCTGCTATACCAGAAGGGTGGTCCCCAACCTCATGTAGGGCTGAGAGCCCTGATGTTCACAAGCAATAACCACCATACAGAGAGGACAAGTGTTCTCTTCTCACATATTCAAAAAAGAACTCAACAGAGAATGAGATTTTTCCCTAAAGAAAGACAAGACAATGTCCAGAAGTCATTCTGTTCCCATCAGAATCCAGACATACAAATACAGCTAAATTTAAGAGTTAAAGATGGTCCTTTAATCCAAAAAGGTTGACTTTCCTGTGACCCTTAGTTGCAATGATGATTCATTTCTCAGGCCAAGATTCCTAAGCCAAGCAATTCAACTTTGTTGACCTATTATGCAGCTATTGCAAGAGAAGCACCATGTCTCTTCTTCCAGTCGTTTGCTAAAACCCCAGACTATGCCTAAGAAATATCAGCTATATAAAGGTGTTCTTTGGCTCAGCATCACCCCTCACTCCCAGCTTCTTCTCTTTGAGTCCAGAGGGGAGATTCATTCAGTAGAATAGTCATCCAGGAAAGGGAGAGCTGCTAAGCCAATTCTGAAAGATAAGTAGTAGAGAAGTTTTCCTAGGGAAGAGTGCTTTACGGATGTCACCACAGAACAGAACCATCTCCAGAGCATGCTAGCATAATGCATTCCTGGGATCTCAAGGATTTTTGTTCTTTAAAATCAGACCCCGAAATCTGCATCTGCTAGGACCTCTCCCCAGAGAATTCTCAGTAAGTAGGTCATAGGTCTCCTACATCTTAAGAGACCAGTCCTGAACTCTATTTGACAACATCTGGGCTCAGGTACCCTTGGGAATAGGTGAGGAAAAGCAAGCAAGGCCTGAGCTAATAGATGGATGGGTACAGAAGCTGAGGTCAGCAAGGTACTGCTGAGGAAGAGGCCAGACAATTTCCTTTCGACTTACTTCCCCAGTTTCCCAGACAACTCCAGAGAATTCATTCACCTTTCCCCAAATTATCTCTCCTAGAACTTTAAGATCCTCCTGTGTGTCCCCTTGTTATATGGAGCTTTCAGATCTTTGATAGACACTCGTTGTTCTGTGGAAACACACTCTCAGGGTTGTCAACCACCACCCCCACCACCCCCACCCCCCCCACCATCATCACCACCACTACCACCATCACCACCACCACCATCACTACAACTACCCACCCCCGACCAAGCCCTGCTAAGTCTGCATCTGTAGTTGAACTGGTTATCCAGAGACAATCTGATGCCTTCTACACCAGAACATCTACTGAATTAATCCCTGAGTCCTTGAAGGGTGTGAAGAGTTCAAGTGCCTCCCTCTCAGACCTCCTACTCTAGACTCATAGATCTTTTCTGCATGAGGCTTGGGGACTTTAAAAAGGCTCTAAGTAGATATACCACCAAGTGGAGCCTCATCTGTCATGTCTCTCCTGTAATGCAGGGCACTGGTTCCCTGAGTGAGAGTTCCATCCCCTCCATCTCTGACACCAGCACCCCAAGACGAAGTCATCGCCAGCTTCCACCTGTCCCCCCAAAGCCTCGGCCCCTCCTCTCCTACAGCTCCCTGATGCGACATGCTGGCAGCATCTCTCCACCTCCCAATGGAAGTGAGGGTGGATCCCCACTGGCCTCTCAAGCCCTGGAGAGCAACAGCGCTTGCCTGACCGAGTCTTCCAACTCCCTGCACCCCCAGCAGGGCCAGCACTCTTCCCCACAGCACTACATCTCCGAGCCCTACCTGGCCCTCCATGAAGACTCCCACACCTCAGACTGTGGCGAGGAGGAGACACTCACCTTCGAGGCAGCCGTGGCTACTAGCTTGGGCCGATCCAACACCATTGGCTCGGCCCCACCCCTGCGGCACAGCTGGCAGATGCCCAATGGGCACTATCGGCGTCGGAGGCGTGGGGGGCCTGGGCCAGGCATGATGTGTGGAGCTGTCAGTGACCTCCTGAGTGACACAGAAGAAGATGACAAGTGCTAGAGGCTGCTCCCCCCTCCGATGCATGCTCTTCTCTCACAGGGAGAAAACCAAGACCAAATTGGGAAGCCAGTGCGGCCCGGGGGGGAGGAAGAGGGAGAAAGAAAGATGGAAAAGGACGCCATGCATCCTCCGAGAAGAGGAAGTAAAGAACAGATGGAAAACCAGTCAAACCCACAAAATTGCTTTATTTCCCCTTGCAAGATGGGCACTGCCATAGTTCTGCCTTTTTGCTGGGGGAAGAAAATACAGGAATATGGAGGGTTATTCCCATGGGAGAAGGGACATGAGGGTGGCTTGGCTTCCCTTGCCCTTTCTACTTTTCTGTAAGCTACAGAGGGATCTGGCTAACCTGTGTCTAAGCTCATTGCTCTAAGCAGCCTGGAAGACTTTCTGGCTTCTTAACTAGGGAGTAGTGGAGACAGTAGGAGAAGAATCTCTTCCTCGCCAGCTCTTGTGTGGTCACCATTGCCACCAGAGCAACTGCAGCAGCATCTCATGCATTATCTTGTAGCTTGTTTCCTCCAAAGAAGCAAAAGCTCAGGCAGGAGCACTGGATGCCAAGGGGAGGAGGTAGGGAGTGAGAGATGGGCCAGAGTAGAAGGGACCAGGGTGCTGTGGTAACAGCAGCAAGGGCTGGTCTGGGTGAGAAAAGCCATAGCCCAGCAGCCCATACCATGAAGGTGAGGGCCAAAGAAACAGAACTGGAGGTGCTGGTGGGTATAGTCCTAGATCTTGAGGTCTGTCACCCACATAGTAGGTGCTGCAGTAGGTAAGCTCGATAAAGAGGCTCACCAGGGCCCACAAAGATGCCTGTAAGCTCTGGTAAGGGTGATACTAATGCCAATGGCCAGGGCACCGACCACAGAAGAGTTCGGCCACAGTGTGGGAACTCCCTTATCAGCCTTGGCCCTTTAGATATTGGTCAAGGGGACTCCCAGTGGTGTAAGGGCAAGATGGCTGGGGAGGCCTAAGGGATGCAAGGCAGAGTCAGTTTTCCATCAGGCATAGAAGGACTTCTGTATTGATAAGTGCTGTGACCACACTGGACTAGAGACAGTGGGCCTCTGTCAAGCAACAAGGCTAGTGCTGAGCCAAACCCAGCGTGATCAAGTACCAGTAGTCAGGCCTTTCCTGCCACTCCCCCAAATGCATAGGGAACGCACGTCCACAGGGTTACCAATACATGGTAGGGACTTCTACAAAGATGAAAAGACTAGTAGTCTAAAAGGAGAAAACCCTCCCTCAAGGTGTCAGGCTGAAGACCTCCCTGAGGATGCATTCTTGGGCTTGAAACATTCTGTAGCTGGGTTGGTTGGGGTTAGGGGTCAGTTGATGAGGACACTTTAAGGTGATTAGTAACTATACCTCAGCTTTGACCTTGCCTGCTCCTGTTAGCAAAGCAGGCTCTGAGGGGACCCCCCCACCTTCCTTGAATGTTGCCTGGGCCAGGGCTGGGTTTTACCCCTCCCCAGAATAAAAGCTGGGCAAAATACAGCCTTGGCTGCTAAGCCATTCCTAATCCCAAAAACAATCTTTGAGGGAAAAGAGGGCCTTCCTCAGCTAGTCACTTTTGTTGATATTTAGTAGCGAGCTCCATTCTGTGGAATGTATCACCTCCTTAAGCCTCTCCCTAGTACCATCAGAGTAGTTGAACAGATGCCTTAGGGAGGAGCATTGGGCAGGGATGCTCTTTCCCAGCCTCTGTACAGGACTCTGTCTAGGGAGACTTGACATTGCACTAAGAGCTCAGTGGATGAACACTCTTTATCCTTTCCCAGGCTAAGCAGAGTCCTATGGGAGTCTTTTGTAGGAGCAGTCCTTTTTCTTAGAAGGAACTTCTCTTAGGAAGTTGTTTCCTTTCTATTTCCCCCACTCTTTCTAACCTTTGGTTGACAAAGAAATAAGGCATAAGAGCATCAGCTCTGAAAAGCCACCTTCCCCATTTGGCTGCAGAGTGTCACGATCCCACTTCTAAGTACCAACGGAGCTACATGACTCATGGTCAGCCCCAAACCAAAGTAGTCCCAGGATAATAGGCCCCTTAGTCTCAGACTCACTCACTTCCACCTACATTGTCCTCTCCCACTCAGTTCATGTGTACTCAGGGGAAGCTGGGAAAGTGAGTATGGTCCTATCAGGTGTGATCATTCCATAGGTCTGATACTGGGCCTTGTGTTTGTTTTAAAGTTTTCTCCACTCAGCCTCATTTCATGCCAAAGTGATGCTATGGGCCTCTTTGTGTGTACAAAATTGCTTTCATCTACCCTGGACATGTAGTTTTCCTTAGAGGTAGGCCTGCACAGGATGACTGTTCCGATCCACTGAGCCCATTGGATGGTGTTTTGAGAAAGCCAATTGCAGAGATACTTCATGCCATCCCTATAGTAGGAGAACTGTGGGCTGACAACATAATGGCCAGAAATGAAATTTGCCTGCAAAGAATAGCACGAATACTAAATTAACTCTGCTGGAGAACTTCCTGCACATTCACACTCCTTGCACACACACACACACACACACACACACACACACACACACACACACACACACACACACACACACACAACCTTAAGTGAAGCATTATAGCTATAAAGTGCTGCAGATGTGCTCACTTGACCAATCACCTGCTTTTTCTAGTACTGATGAAATTACAAACATGCTTCTTCAACTTCCCTGAGAAATTGGGATTCTCTTCCCTTAGCCTGACTTATTCTTCTGTTAAGACCAGGACATAATAGAAGAATTTCTGTTGAGTGACAAGCTCATTATTTTCGTATCTTTGGTTTTCTAGTGTTTCCTAATAAACATGGATGCCATCCTTCTCCCTTGTAGCTGGCTAGGACTTCCCTTCCTAGGTATCAGAATCTTTCTTTCTTTAAAAGGAAGCCCCTTTCTCAAAGCCTGCGCTTCTCTTCGCATTGAGAATGATAGCTGCAGTTTTTGATACACAGCATGATAAATGTGGGTACTGGAAATCTCCTTAGACAATTCTTTAGTCAGATGTCCTTTTACCCCAGTGAATGTTAGTCCTTATCACCTCAAAGCAAGAGAAGGAAGGAGAGAGGAAATTAAAAGAGGAAAAGAAGCCAGGCAGGGAGGTAGTGTAACCAGGTTTGCGTTTGCGCACGCCTCTTCAACTTAAGGCACTAGACAGTAGTGCATATCACCACCTCTCCATCTGTAAAAGAATGCACAAGTTCCAGATGTGTGGGAGGCTCTGGCCACAGTGCTCTGTGTGTCAGGAAAATCACCTGTCTGTGAAGGGATGACACCTTTCAGTATCCAGGTTCCATGTGAGCCAGGATGGCAGTTGCCCCTTGGGAGGCTGTACCACGGTTCTAGCTGAAGAGTCTATTTTTGCTGCAGGCTTCACATCTACTTCCCACTTGTTCCTCATAGAATACGAGGGCACCAAACACGTCTCCCTGAAGCTAACTCCAAATGTTCTGAACCTTTCCCTCCCTTCACTCTGAGGCCACAAAGACGTAAATACCTCATACTCCAGCCTTCAGTCAGCATCTCCCTTTCCCATCTCCATCCAGCCCACCACCACTGCAGAACCCAGGTGGTGAACTGGAACGTCCTCTGGTCTTCTATCTCACTCTGTGCTTGGTTGCATGGTAGCACAGGCCAAACTATCGAGATGATTAAATCTGAGCTTATGTGCTGGTGTAGCTGCCTCTGCTGTGCCCTTTGCTGTTAAGGAATGCTTCCTTCTAATGAAATATCATCAGGAGTCCACCAGGTGATCTAAAATGAGGTGTAAGGTGTGCATAAAATACCCATGTACTCAATGAAGGCTCACTGCAGAGCAATTGGGCCTCTTCTGAACAAAATTTTCAAGTAATTTTGAGTTTTCAAAAACAAACATTTCGATTTCTCATGGCTTCTATTTCTGAAGCCTGCAATATTTCAATTTTGGACAGAATATTTAAGTGGGTGGAGCTAGAGAGAGGTTGAGAAACTCATTTCTCAGCTCAGTTATAGCCTCAATTTTTAAATTATATGTCAAGAAATGGTGAACATATGCAAAGCAGATAGTATCCTGCCTTCCAGAGATTTTATGAGACTTGAAGGTTAAAGAACTTTCACTGCGATTTTTATTTTACCAGTGTCTTATCTGTTATATTTCGATACTCTCCAAGACTAGTGAGAAAAAGCAACCCCATTCCTTATCCTGCCTGTGTGTCCTTCCCTTCTGGCCCTAAGAACATTGCACACTGTTCAAGAGGCACAAGAGAGCACTTTGTGGTGTAGGAAGAAAGGAAGAAGTGGGAAAGGTTGTCACTCGCAAGTGGCCAGTCACAGCATGATGTACTCCAGGAAAATGCCCCTAAGGAATCAGGTCCAGCTCAAATGACTTATCTTTAAATATTGCCACATGGAGACACTTATTTTAACAAAAGCCAAACAAAATTAACTCAGGGGTTATGATCTAACTTCCAGGAAATGATCAAAAGTGGTCTCATGTTAAGTTCCGCCTGTACCAGGAGCTTTTTCCAGTTTTTCCTCTTTGAACCACCCAGGATGTCCTAGCTGGGTCTGTCCCAAACAGAGCAGCTGCTGATAACTTCTCTGCTGGCCAAAGACTTGTCATCTGTCATGTGCTACTGCTCACCCAGAGCACATAGATGTACTACATGGGGTACAAAGGACTAAAAACAGAAAGAACTCTTTGGTTTCTGGTGGCCACCTTTTCTGGTGGCCACCTTTTCTTTTCCTTGAATCTTTTTTTCACCCTTTTTCCTAACTGATATGACCTTCTATGAGAGGTTACACCAAGCCAAAAAGAGAAAATTTACAAGCTGTCCCAACCTATCCCAAGGGCCTGGAAAGCATCTCTGAGCAGAGTTCAAGTCAGCTGAGAAGTGTGAGTGACACTCCCAGAAAAGTCTACTGGCGTTTCTGGAAAGGCCTGAGGGATGGGAGAGCTCCGCCCTTCTATTTTTCTAAGTGTCCATCCACCCACACACTCCTGTCATGCTATGTATAGGAGTGTCAGTGCCCTGACCTAAATGCAAAAAGAGACTTTATAATAAGCCATACTACTATGTAAGTATGTTCTTGAGGTTCAAATTCTAACTTGTGGAGCTTTGAGAGAGCTGGGTAGACCAAGAAGAAAGAAGTGTTGGAATTAATATTTATTTTTATCTGTTTGGCGGTTTATTTTAGTTGATAGATGGTTTCTTTAGTTGATAGATTATTTTGTAACAGGCCTGCTCTGGGATAGCAAAGAAGGATGAATTTGTGTTCTATAGTGTTCTAAATCTGCTTCTCTTCTAAGATTAATTTCTGTCAAATTAATGCTAGGATAATTGAGTCAAAAATCTGTTACTGTCTCCTCCAGTCTCTATTCCAGTCTCTAGTCTTCTTTTCCCTCTCTGTCATAAGTACCTTGGGCTTTGGTCTCTGTGACTATTCCGTCTCTCCTCTTTTGAGGGGCTTAAAATATAACCTGGATTTAGGAAAATTTGCCCTTCCCACCAAATCAGTGAAAGTCAAGGAAATTATAAAACCCAGAATTTTTTTCAGAACATCATTAACCAATAAATAAAAAATGTATGCCTTGATAAGAAGATAATTTTGTAAACTGTATACCAATCTGATAAATTAACATTATAGGAAGTTAAAAGTAATGAATTATATCCAGACTTCACAACTAATTTGTGCCTTCAGCAAGGGTATTGCATCCATTTTTCTTTTCCTTATTAGGAAAACTGAAATACCAGCACATGGCTAGTTCATGTGTGTGTTAAGTGCTTGTCAGTTAATAATGTATAATGCACTCAGTCTCCACAAATCAATTTAGAAAAAACTTTGCTCATTAAATCCCACCAAGGACTTAGAAATTTCTTGGCATTTGCTATATAAGCATTTAATTTTTAAAGGAATCCTCGGGTTTAATGGAAGCCAAAACTAAGAACTGCTTTAATTTTGCCTTCCGTTTGTCTGTTCATGTTAGCTCTCTCAGACTCTTTTCATTAATTGGCAAAGAAAAGGAGCTTTCCTTCAACAAACTTCCTGGTATTATCTTCTCTTTGTGGGCACAGCAGAGATCAAAGAACCACAAACTACCACAAAGGATCTTCACCCGCACAGCACATCCTCTGCAACCTGGGTTGAAAGCTGATTAAATTTTTCCTCCTTTTGCTTGCAAGTTTTCTAGATGTAAAAATAGATCACTCTGTATATTCTATGAAGGAGATACATGACCTTGGACCAGACAGGCTGCTACTTCCTCTTTGGTTCCCTCAGAGGATGGTCCCAAATTTAAAAGGAGACTAAGCCAGTCACATCTGCCATGTCTGACATTGACCTGATATGATGACTCAATTGTTTTCTTTTCATTATTCTGATTTCTTATGGCAACAACCTATATTTCATAAGCACTAATGCTTAAAACAAGCATATCAAGGACATTTATGAGATGAGCAAGGAAAACTCACTTCAACATGTCAAAGTGCCATTAATCAATTTTTTAAAATAATAGTAGTATGAAATGAGGGCTAAACAATGTCATTTAACTGCCAATTAAAGTACACAATAATTCTGGTCTTAGTTACATTTGATACTGAGTTGTATACCATTAAGCAGATCCCAGTGGGTTTAGTAAAAACATAGGCATTGCATTTTAATGGCTACCAATGGGGATATATACTTAGCCTGCAGGTTGAACTTTAGTCAGTGTTTTTCTATCGTGGTGTTTTGCGAACAATCCAAAATTTATACAAAGCCACCCCAAGTGCTGTAATTGCAGAGGAACTTCCCTCTTGGTGACATTAGAAAGCAGTCCAAGTCCATTCACACTGAGTCCAAGATTTGGAATTCACCCAGAAAAACCAGTGGAAGAGAAATACTTAATGCCTCAAATGTGTTTGACGATTCATAGCTGGGACGAGTGAGTACTGGAAGAGACACACTGTAGAACAAAGTTGAGGTGGAAGTTATTAAAAAGTCCCACAAAAAGGATAGACTTAAAGATGTTTGACCCTGATGCCTCCTTTTTACTTAGATTGTTAATAAACTCTCTAGCATGATGTCAGATTCGGAGAGGTTCTTTCTGGTAAACTGATCTAAACTAGTGGACTTGAATCCTCAGAGGATTAGAGGATCCCCTAAAATCCTTTCTAGATCTGAAAGATGGAAGGGAAAAAAAGCAGCCCAAAGACAATCTATGACTTTAGTAATTCATATAATAATGGAGAGATTATGTTAACCTTCCTAGTGGTATGCACACAGTAGGAGGGAAGGAGAGCTGGTGAGTGGGGCAGTTTTATAAGAAATAGATTTTGAATGGCAAGGTTCACCGGTATTACCCTCCAAGGGTAACACTACAAGAAAGTGGACAACAGGGTGCCCAGCTCATACCCTCTGTCCCTTGGGACCTAAGGCTAGGCCTTGATTTGCTCTTAGAGAATGAGCATGTAGGAATCAAGGATCAAGAGAGAAACTGGGTGCTTTGCCTCAGGTTGTAACAATGCTGCCACCTGCATTATCAAACATACATGAGTCAAACCCGTGAGATGCCCCCTTATGGGCAGCATCCGCTGGGGTGTGCCAGCCTGACACACTTGCAGTAGTGTGACTGAATGGCAGTCAATGCTGGCCCACCCAGGGTATCGGTGCATCTCACCTAAAGCCAGAGTTCAGCACTGCATGTTGATCAGGTGGATACCTTGTAATATAAATGCTCGTTTGGATCCAAAAGGAAAACCATTAAAAATAAAAGAAGATGAACAACTTTAATGTTGGGGGGGGGGTCAAAGAAAAGTAAATAAAACTTGTTGTAAAGAATTAATTGGCCTGATTCCCCTCACTTCCCTTGTGTCTTTGCTCCTATTGATAAATTATCAGCCTGACCAGGACTTGGTTGGGTAACAGCAGCTCTGCAGTTGCAGCAAGTGGAGATCTCCTCAGCCCAATTATGAGTACACCCAGGTATTCTTAAAGTTCCCAGGATATCATGAGCCCAGAAGGTTTCCTTATATTAAGAATGGCCTTTGCTTTGGAAGAAAAGAAATGGATTGCCCTACACACTGGTTCCCTGAAAAAAAAAAAAAAAAATTGAACTGAGTTTCTGTCCAGGGAAATAGTCTGTCTAGGTGAAGAGTTTAGTAAAGTAGACAGTCACTATCTGGAACCACAGGCTTCATATCTAGACAAACTAGAAGAGCTTCCTTCAAGAAAGGAAGAGGATTACAGAACACCTGCATAGCTGCCAGGTTCAGGAAGGAACTGACTCCTCAAGGCTCTTAGGAAATACTATCCATTCCTAACATCAGCCCAGAATGAACTCTTTTTCAGCTGTAATAGTTTTCTGGATGAAGGAATGAAGCATGCCTTGGGTCTGCAGGCCTATTTGATTCTCCATTCTCAGAAGAACTGCCTGTCTCATTCCCTTAGAGAAACATCTTTTTCTAATTCCAAATTTATTAAATTGTAATAATTATGTCTTTTAATTAAAAAGAAATCAATGTTCTGGGATATATTTCTGTATTTTGGTCAAAAATATTTTCTTAAATCCTAAGATACAGAATTTTACTGGGTAAGACTTTTTTTTTTGCTTTGAAGATCATAATGTTATGGCATGACAAGGTATTTTCTTGAACAAAAGCAGGGTTGTGAAGAAATTATATGAGTTGGTGATTTCTTTCAGAATTCTTTCTAATCTAAAATTCAAGTACATATTCT
>NW_008335053.1:1752618-1784671 GCF_000622305.1 Nannospalax galili
ACTGGTCATATTTAGTATGCCCTAACCTTATATATTGCTTCTGAAATATTACAATCTGAATTTACTTACTTACCACATTCTTTTGCAATAGAGCTAGGAAAATTCAAAAATCAAAGACCAAGATTCCAGTCTTTTGAATATTTAAGCAGCCAGATGTAGTGTACCACAACACATCACATCACACCACACCACACCACACCACACCACATCACACCACACCACACCACACCACACCTATAATCCCAGCACTGAGGAGGCTGAGGCAAGAAAATTCAGAATTTATGGCCAGCCTAGGCCACAGTGAAATCCTGACTTTAAAACAAACAAAACAAAACCACACTTAATCACAAAATATTGGGATCAGTCACATATACATAGAGCTCTGGACACCTTAAACATGAGAAGCCACAAAAAAAGAGGAAAAGAACAGAGATTATGAGTGCAAGTAGACCCCACTATGTGTAAACCTGGGCACCGTTGTTCTTTTACTGTGTGCCCTTGAACAAACAACTTGGTTTGCCTTCTTCATCTTTAAAATGTAAATTATATTAGCAGTCACCTCAAAGAGTTGCTGTGCAGAGCGAACAAATTACATATCCAGAGAACATCCAGAGTCAGTCCCATATTATGCATTTAGTAAATGTCTGGTACCTCCAATTGTCACTGTCATCCTTCTCCTCATCATTATACAAAGATTCAGTCTTCAAATCCACCATGACTATGAACTGAGTTTCTCAGGACCACATTCCAACCAAAAGAGGGTGCTGGGTGGGTATTGCTTTTCTAGTAATGAAACAAATGCAAAAGACAATTTGATCCTTAGAGAAGTTTTTATGAAAAAAAGAAAGAATTAAAGAGCTTTAAAAAGCAAGCAAATCATAATTACATAACTATTTTTAAATACTACCTCCATTCTTGTCTAAGAAACAAGCCCTAATTTATTTATTCTTTACTTCTGATTTCCATACTCATTTAATAACAAGATGAGAGACACATTAGTGGGAGGTTGTAATTGCAAAAGTAGCAATAAAGTTAATGGCAACATCAAAAACACTGTACACATATAAACACCAATATTAAGGCAGTTTGAAATATCAAACAATACAAGTTAACATTACATGTGAATGAACCATAAATTCAAGATCAATGGCCTGATTTTTACTCCACAAAAAATAAAAGGAGGGGCTGGAGAGATAGCTAAATGGTTAGGAACACTTGCAGAGGACCTTGCAGAGGACCCAGGTTTGAGACCCAGCACCCATATAGCAGCTAGCAACCATCCATGTCTCCAGGTCTAGGGGCTCTGACACCCTCATCTGACCTCCATGGCCACTGCAGGACGTGGGTGCACTTACATACATGCAGGCAATACACTTATACGCACAAAATATTTTTAAAAATAAGAAAGAAATCTTTTTAGAAAATCATTCCTAGGTAGTCCGTAAAGAATGATTAATTCATAAAACAGCAGTTTTAGAAATGAACAAATTGTTCCATCCTTCACAGAAGATTGTCAAGGAGTGGGAACTCATGCCTCAAGACATTGCTTCCTGCCCTCTGTCCAATCTACCTGTGAAACTATCTGTGTGCATAGAAATAATGTAACTACAATTTTCATTACAGTACATAGAAAACATAGACCCCCATAATGTTTGCAAAGAAGGCTAGGTATCAACTGTGGCCTAGAATATTTCCCCTTCTGTGAAGGATGTGCAATTAGAAAACTATTAAGTTTTCCAGGTGTCAAGGACCCCTCTTCTTGAGGTACCCTTAGCAACCCAAGCACAACATCCAAAAGAGAACAAGAGAATGAAACCGAGAAACATCTGAGAAGGACCCTTGGCTATCATGTCCAGCAGACATCTTTGGTAGGTTTATTGAAGCTGTGGACCACCTCCCTTCAAGACGAGCAGCCCCACCTTAGTGCCTGCTTGTAAACCCTGGAGCGGGCCCTAGAAAAATTAGGGAAAACCAGGCATAACAGGCCTACTTGCATCAAAAGAATTCAATGTTAGAGTTGTGATCAAATCTAAACAGACAAAATCTGGGTTGATTTCTTGACATACTAGAAGCAACTTTTTCTCTCTCCCAATTAGATATCTTCACATGAATGAGAAAATTGTGAATGGGTGGGAGGGGACAGAGAAGAGAAAAGGACACTTCATATAAATGCAGCTAGCAAAGATGCTAAGACTGTGCATTTCATAGTGACCCAGGTATATGATGCAACAACTAATTCTTGATTTTCTCAAATGCATGGTTAGGGAAAGAAAACTGACCTTGCGTGATTTTCTAAGGCCTAGAGATCACACACACACACACACAGATACCTAGCATGGTGCCAACCACACAGCAAGCATTCACTAAAACACATCGGCTGTTATTATGAGTCTATTCACTCATTAATCAAGTAGTATTTATTAACCACTAACTGTGGTGTTTAACATTGGGTTTTTAATATTGAACAAGTCAGATGAAGTGGTATCTTCTTTTGGTCAGCAGTCTAATAAAAGCTAGATAAAAAAAGCTGTCGGCGGTGGGGTGGGGGTGCTGGAGAGATGACTCAGCAGTTAAGAGCACCTACTGCTCTTACAGAGGACCTGGGTTCAGGTCCCAGCACCCACAAAGTGGCTAACAATCATCTTTGACTCCAGTTCCAGGGAATCCAGTGCCCTCTTCTGACCTCCATGGGCACTGCATGACATGGTTGAACCTAACTAACTACATACAGGAAATATACTCATACACATAAAATTAAAATAATGAATAAAATATTTTACAAAGCTTCCAGGGTATGGTGGAAACCCCTAGGAGTGACTTTGGAAATCAGAAATGGCTTTTGGGTAGTGGCGAAATGGATCAGTGGATAAAAGCACTTGTTGAGCAAGTCTGATGACCTAAGTTTGATCCCTAGAACTCATGGAAAGGTGGAAGGAGAGAACACACTTCACAAAGTTGTCCTCTGACCTCTACATGCATGCCTGCATTCATAGGTACAAAGGATGGACACATACACACTCACAAAAATAATATTAATAAAGCTTGAAAAAAAGAAATAATTTCTTAGGAGAACTAAGATTTGAGATGATGCATAAAAAATGGCAGAGGTTACCTGGGGATGAGATTGGGGAAGAAGGTGACCAGAAGAAAGACCTGGGAGGAAATAGCTGTCTGGAGTTCAAGAGTGGAGCTGGTTTTTGTTTTTCTTTGTTTTGCTTGTGCTAGAGATCAAACCTAGGGCTTCATATATTCTAGGCAAGCACTGAGCTTCATCCTCCCAGCCCTTAGTGTTTTGAGACAGGTTTTGACTATGCAGTTCAGACTGGCATTGAACTTGCTATGTAGCCCAGTCTGGCCTTAAAATTTCACTCCCTCTTCTTATACCTTTCAAATGCTGGGATTACAGAAGGGTACCTCCATACCTGGCCAAGGACAGAGCTTTGAGAGTACATGTTAAGGGATGAAGCTACAGAGTTGGGAGAGGGCTCATAAGCTAAGTTCAGGCCTAGCACTCAGGAGGTGAGGCCAGTGTAGTCTACATAGTGAGTTCCAGGCCAGCTGGGGCTACATAGTGAGATCCTGTTCCAAAAACAAACAAAAAACAAAAACATGTTCAGAATTTAACCTTCATATCACACTATACTAACAAATGACAGTGTCAAGGAGTCTAGATACAGATGACATGTGGGCAAGCCAAATTAGGCTTGCTTATTTAAAGGGTAAAGAAGGAAGCCAGGAGAGTTAAGGAAATAGCACTGTTCTCCAAGGACCAAATTTAAGCTTCTGACTGCTAAATTCTGTATGATAAGGAGCAGAGCTAACCATGAAAATGTGAGTGATTCTCTGGAGACCTAATTGTCTCCTCTAGGTTTAGTTCATGAACATACACTGCAGCAGTTCTTGGTGTAGACCTATCTGGGGACATATCAAGGGAAGTCACAGCTAGTGTGCCTCATCAACCTCAATGTCACACCTGCCTTACCCTCAGCCCAACCCCTCTTTCCTTACCCTCAGCCCAACCCCTCCTAGGTTAAGTCAATCTCTGAGTTCAGTGCTGCAGAACCAAGGCCACCACTCCCAGAAGCCTCGTGGACAGCTGCTACGCATCTCTAGGCTCCACTCCAAGGGCAACGTTCAGCTACCCTCTGGAAGTATGAAAGGAAGTAATGACATAACTTGAATTGTAGAACATAAAACAAAAGAATTCTGCCTGAAAGGAAGGAAGGAAGTCAAGAAGAAACCTGGAAAGCAGGTAAGAGGTAGCCCAAGATTAGCATAGCAACAGGGGACAAAAAAGCAGTGCACAGAGTTACAATAGCCATTTAGGGGAGGAATTGACAAGATTTGAGAATGGCTTGCTGTGTCACACCAACATATGAATCTTTGGATTCCAATGAGTCAGTAAGTTTAGGTAATGTACTAGTAACAAACTACAAAGTGTCTTAAAATGCTACAAACGTATGCTCCTATAGTTCTGGAGGACAGAAATCCAAAATCTGCTTCACTGGGCTAAAAGAAAACTGTTAGAAGACTATAGATCTAGAATCTCTAGGGAAGAACTTGTTTCTTCTGCTTTTGAGGTTCATATTACTGCCTATATTCCTTGGCTTTTGGTCACCTACTCCATCTTCAAAGTGCACCTTTGGATCATTCCAAAACTGCCCTTCCAGTATCACATTTCCTTCTCTTCCAACTTTTTTTTTAATTCCTCATATAGAGGGTATTAGGGGTTTCATCTATAGATCACTCAGATGATCTGACATAATTTCTACATCTAAATCTTTAACCATATCTGTCCTCCCCTTTGCCCTATAAAATGACATGCATATTTCTAGGGATTAGGTTTAATGTCTTGGGGCCATAGATAGTTTCCATTACTTGAACAGCAGAAATTCCCTGTATCTGTAGCCAGCATAAGAGACTTGACTGGAACCAGGGATGCCGGGGGTTTGAACCAGTGACCCCTGGGCAGTGACGATTGGGGATGAGTAAGC
Source organism: Nannospalax galili (assembly GCF_000622305.1). NCBI lineage: Eukaryota > Metazoa > Chordata > Mammalia > Rodentia > Spalacidae > Nannospalax > Nannospalax galili. The sequence continues at coordinate 1,757,613 of NW_008335053.1, forward strand.
ACGCAGTTCACCAGCCCACACTGCCCCCAATACCAGTTTTTTGCAGGCACCCATATGGGGTTTGAATCTCCTGTAGGGGAGACACACCCAAAGCCTCGACCCATGGTTAACAATGGATCTGGGCCTTTCCATTGCCCTGTAATGGTTTCCTTCCACCTTACCCGTACCTCAGGTCTCTGCTCCTGTAGTCCCCAATGCTTCTGAAACCGTGATTCCAACTGATTTTTTTGAAAATTAAGAACATTAATAGTGAATAAGGCCATACCCAACTGTTGGTGGGGGCTTATTCCCCCTTTTTGTTTTTGTAATTGAATTTTTAGGTTTTGATGGTTGTGTTCTACAATGGCTTGATCTTGGGGATTGTAGGGAATTCCTGTATTGTGTTGAATTCCCCAAAATAAAAAGAAATCTTGTAAATTTTTACTCACAAAACATTGTCCATTATCAGTTTAATTCGTTGGGGGCAATCCCAATGTAGCAAAGCACCAGAGAAAATGAGACTGAGCATATTTAGACTTCTCTCCTATATGAGTGGTAGCCCAACAGGCATGTGAGAATGTGTCGATGGACACAAAAATATACTTAAGCTTTCCAAAAGGAGCATAGTGTGTGACATCCGTTTGCCATAAGGAATTGGGCTTGAGTCCCCTGGGGTTTACCCCTAGCTGTTGCATAGGCGGTATCTGTAGAAAGGTTGACAAGACTTACAGGTATGTACAATCTTCTTTAGGTCCTTGATGGGAACTTGAGGAAACCTCTTATGGAGTCCCTGCCAATTTACATGAGTGAGGTTATGTAACCCCTGAGCTTCATTCAGGCCTACTGACAGGACCTGGGTGGAGGCCACCTTGTCTGCCTCTGCATTGCCTTGGGATAAAAGCCCAGGCAATCCTTGGTGCCCCCTAAGATGCTGTAAGAAAATAGGGGCTTCTCTCTCTTTAAGGAGCGTACGATTCTGAATCATCAAGGGAGTAATGGGGTTCCCACCCTGTTGGGGGCCTCTGTTATGTGAAGTAGAAGTCTCTTCATATCCGGATAGCTCACGAGCTCGGAACCATGTGCTGGGACTCCTTTCATAGCAGGGTGCCTTCCTGGCTTTTTTCCTGCCTCTCTTTTTGAAGTCCCCGCCACAAATGCCCTAACATAAACATGGCCTCTGGCTCTAGGAATACCATGCTTTCCTGTGTGATTTTTCAGGTAGTCAGTGGTCTGGCAGCATGGCAGAAACCCACTTCCATATGCAAATAGAATGTCTCACAAAGTATCTATCAGCCAAAGCTTTTACCACTACCCCCATGGTATAAATATCCTAGTCTTCTCTCAATAATTTGGAGCTAGAAGCGGAGCTGGAGCTAGAGCAGGAACTGGGTCACTGAGACTTGGAATAAAGAGCTGTACCACGGAATCTGACTGAGCTGAGTCTGTGTCTCCTGCCTGCAATCTAGTCTCCCCGGGGGGCAGCATTCCTCCGTCACCGGCTCACGGATCCCAGCTTCAGCTGCCTCGTACTTTCCCGCGTGTTCTAGCGGCCGGTGGAACTCGAATATTGAGGAAAGTACACAGGTGAAATTAGGGCGGAGACACGGCTGGACAACGCTCCAGCAGCAGAGACCCACAGAGACACGGAGAAGCCCGCGGGGCCAGACCCGCCTTCTTCCAGGGCATGCGGCTGAGACCAGGGGACCAATCCCTGCGCTGCAACTCTCCAGGTGTGCCCACGCACACCACGCCAGGGCGCCCAGCGTGCGCGCACCATACCACCCAACCAGATATGAGAACCTAATAGCCCTGGAAGAAGATTGACTACATACAGACTGTCAGAAAACAAATTCATGGGCTCACTTATCTTTGTTAATGCTAAAGCAACGGCCATGAGTTCCTTGAATTGAGCTGAGCCATCATAAGTGTGGACATATCTTTTTGGTTTCTCATCTGCCCCCAGGTATACTACCACTGCAGGTCCAAATCTGCCCCCATCGGGGAAAACATTATAGGCTTTTACTAAGGGCTCCCTAACAAAGAGCTGGGGAGCATCCCAACAGAGGGCATGAGAGGAGGTTACCCATTTATGAGGGCCATAATGACAGTCCAGATTTCCCAGGAACCCTTCCAAGGTTATGGCCACTTGGTTATTATTTCTGCAGAGCCATTCAAAATCCCTAAGCCGATAGGGGATAACAATTTTAAGAGGGTCTATGAAATAATGTCTCAGAGCTACATCACGTCCTTTCTCAATCAGGTCAGCCAATTGATCCATGGCTGTATAAACCCACAGTACGCCTCCCAGGGAGGCATGCACCCATTGAAGAGGCTTCCTGTCCTGCGTAAGGACGGATGTCATCAGGGTCTCACCCATAACTCAAGATCTTTACTAGGCATGTACTGGGCAAGTTGGGCTCAGTCCAGGGCATCCTGGACCTCATGTAAGGTGTCCAGGTGTTGAGGAGCCAGGTGAATTAGTTCTGAAGGCTGTTTCCCTACTAGCAATTGAAACAGTGTTCTTAAAGTCTCAGTGGGAATAGGCATCCAGGCTCGTAGCCAATTAATTTCTCCTAATAATTTTTGTAGCTCTGTCAGGGTTATGGTGGGCTTGACAGCCAGTTGTGGTTTTAAAGGACTTACTCCTTCCAAAGAGAGTGTGGTTCCCAGAATTTTAAAGGGGGCAATAGTCTGTATTTTATCAGTGGATACATGGAGTCTGCCTGTCTGTAGACATTTCTGAGTAACCTTATATAACTCTTCTAATTGTTGGGGGCTTGGAGCTCCCAAGATTATATCATCCATATAAATGTACACAGTGGCATGTGGCAGCAAGTGAGCAGGCCCCGATAGGGTCTTCACATAGCTTTGGCAGAATGCTGGGCTATTGGCCATACCTTGGGGTAAAACAGTCCATTCATACCTCTCATCAGGTGTTTTAAAGTTGGTGGAAGGTATAGCGAATGCAAATTTTTCACAATCCTGGGGTTGTAGAGGGATAGAAAAATAATCTTTAATGTCTATAATTATAAGAAATAAATCTGAGGGAGTAGCAGGGATCCAAGGCAGCCCCCTTAAGGGTGTACACACTAGGGTCATTCTAGCATTGACTTTACACAAGTCTTGCAACATTCTCCATTTGCCAGAGGCTTTCTTAATAACAAAGACAGGTGTGTTCCATGGACTTACAGAAGGCCAGATGTGGCCCAACCATAACTGTTCCTGCACAATTTCCTTTAAAGCCTGTAGCTTTGTCTCAGGTAATGGCCACTGCTCCGCCCATACCAGTGCCCCAGGGGACCACCAGATAGCTGGAACCTGCAGGGCAGTGGCCCTTAGAATTGGGGGTGAACCCGATGCTCTTTCTTTGGGTCCCCCCTGTAATTGTTATGGTGAGACAACCCTTGAGTTGGTGACTCAGGAAGCCTATCAGACTCTTCAAGGTCCAAAAGGTCATCATAAAAGGCCTTGCTATCAGTGGTTATACAGGCCTGTGTGTCCCCCAAAATATCTTGTCCTATGAGGTTGGCGGATAACCCTGCCTCCACCAGGGGTTGCACCTCCCCTTTAGCTCCATCTGCATCCTGCCAGGTGAGCCATTCTCGAGTCTCCTCTCATGGGGTGTATCCTCCCACACCTAGGATGTGGGGCCCAGAAACTAGGTGCCATCGTGATGGGACCTCCTCCTTTCTAAGAATGGTCCTATCAGCCCCCCTGTCCACTAGGCAGCAAAACCTCCTGCCATCTATTTCAAGATCCATCTTGGGCCTTACACCAGGGATAATAGGGACTGTCCAATTCACCATAGGTTTTTCTCCTGTCCCGATCCCTACCCCAGGGCATCGTAAATGTAGCCGATCATGGGGAAGTCCTCCTTTTGTCAACGGGGCTGGAGGCTGCCCCCCACTTAGTTTAAAGGCTTTCCTTCAATATCAAACCTGGATTTACAATCCTTCTGCCAATGGAACCCTTTGTGACACTGGGGACAGGGCATAGATGGGGGTCTTTTCGATACCCTACCTCCAGGCTTAGGCCGGTTCTCTCACTGAGGACAATTTCTTTTAATATGGCCAGTCTAGCCACAGCCAAAACATGGGCCTTCTATTCCTCTAGGCCCTGTTGTTACCTGCTGTCCCAGATTAAGTGAATTAAATGCCTGGGTTAGGGCATGGGTCAGAGCCTCTGTTTGCATCTGTAAGACAGCAGCCATGGCTTTGGTTTGCCCCCTCTGGGTTCCCACCTCCTTGGAGGCAATTATCCATTGTCCCATGGACCTGTCCTTAAGGCCAGTACAGGCTATCTTGTGATCAGCATCCATTCTATCCCATACCAGGAGTGTAGTGAATTTCTCCCTCAATGGGCCTGGGGGTAATTTTCGTTTTAAGCTCTTCTCTACTCTGTCTATAAACTAGTAGAGGGGTTCACCAGGCTTTTGATTAATTCCTGCAAGGGAGGATTCATCCAATTTTCTCCAAGCATTTAATCCTATGACCCTGACCTGTTCTGTATATGGGGCTGGAATGCCCGACTGTTGCTCCCCTGTGGCATAATGGTCACTTGAACCAGTCAACAGCCCAAAAGTAATGGGGACCAGTGGGTTGGCACTTACATTCCTCTCAGCCTGTGTCCTGCATTCCTCCTTAAAGAGGGCACACCATTTAATATACATAGGGCTAGGAAGGACTGCTTTGGCGAGGTCCAGCCAATCTTTTGTAGTACACTGCTGATGAGCCAAGCCTTGGAGGAGAGTATCTACCCAGGGTGATACCGGGCCATCCTCAGCCACCACCTTTTTTAATTCATTCAAATCCTTCACCTCCCAGGGATACCAGGGGTCAGGGCATGCACCTCCTGGGTGTACATTAATAGTATATGCTTCTACCCATGGCCTCACAGAAGCCTCCTGAGTGGGGCCAGAATCCTGGAAATGGGGACGGTTTCCATGGGTTTCAGGAAGCCCTGAAGCTGGCCAAGGCACGCCCGAGGTGCCGCTTGTTACTTTGGCTGCTTTTGGTTTCACTTCTGTTGCATTTCTGCATTTTTCCTCAAACTCTTCCCATGATTCCCATGCCGGGGTTTCTGAAGGCTCGTCAGGAGGTGGTGCCGAGGGCTTAGGGCTCTCAGACCGAAAGCATGCCTTTAAGGCCAAAATAATAGGGTAAAACTCCAGCGGCAGATCAAACCCCAATTGAACCTCCCTTTGTCAAGCTAGACATTCCACATGTTCCGATATCCCCAGTAAAAAACATTAGCCCCAAGTAGCCAGGGAGCCAAATGAATCACCTCTGCCCAAACCTTTTGAGCTACCGGATCTGACAGATCCAATCCCCTGCTTTTAAGCATATCTCTCAGTGCTTTAAGCGCTGGGTCCTCAGACTTAAAAGTTGTGTTACCCATCTTTCCAGGTCTTTCTTACCCTGAACTTCCAGATTGGCCCCAATCCATTTTCTTCTTTCTTTCTTTTCTTCTTTTCACCTTCACCTTTGAGCACCACGCTGGGTGCCAGTTACGGGGGGTTCGAACCAGCAACCCCTGGTGCAGTGATGATTGTGGATGACTAAGCACGCCGTTCACCAGCCCATGCCGCCCCCAATACTGGTAACACTCAGGTGCAACGGGGAGCCTAGTCAAGCAGGGGCTCATCTATTGCAGGTGTTACAGAGCTTATAAAGGCATCTGGAAATCCCCCCCCAAGGGTGTATCTTAAGGATGGTCACGCGCTGATCTTGCACTCCTCAGCAATGCGGAAGTATTCTTCAGACTTTCAAAGCAAGTCAGGCGGTGCCCCAGTAACTTCCTCTTGGACTTCTGCAAGGTGGGGCCTTTAGGTCCCCACACAGGGATATTGCAAACAAACAAGCCTTCCAGTCTTTCCTCTGTTCTTTAATGCCCAGAGATCCAAGCAACGCTCTGCATGGTAGCTTCATATTTCCTTCAATGGCATATACCTCTCTGTCACACTCATAGTCAGCTTCTCACAGTAAGTGAGCCAAGAATTAAAAAAAAAAAAAAATCAGACTGCAGTTTCATTTTCTAATAAGAAAACCCTCTGACAGACCCTAAGCAATAATCAGACAAATTACACAAGTTTGGTTTACATCACTACAACATTCTGTGCTTCATTAATACACAATACTGGTTCCTTTATGCCTTCCAAAAAAACCCACCAGAATTGTGTTTATAATAAATGATTTCCTCAACAATCTCTAGGAGCACATTTTAAGCATAAAGCAAAATACACTTTAAATATTTGGCTTTGAACAAGCAAAAACCAGTTGCTGAAGTAACATGGGTTAACGAATTCAACTTGATGTCCTATTTGTGGAATAAATTACCTTTGCCTGAGTATCTTTTTGATTCTATTAAGTTTCTACCCTAGGCCTGTTAGATCACCTTTCAATTTTCTAGGCATTTGAGAACTGACTTTCCCTTGTCAACCATTTTTATTTTGCTAGCTGTAGGGGTGTATAGTCACTCCAGTGGGATGTCTTCCTAGATTGTAGGACATGTGAACAGTCTCAGGGAAGTTTTAAATAATTTTTTGCTTCTTAGAGCTAATTCAAAATAAACCTTCTAGCACAGGCCTGTGTGAAAGAGTTGGTTAGCTTCAGTTGTCGTGCCTGGGAAGAGGGAACTTCAATTAGGGAGTTTCCTGTATCAAACTGGCCTGTGGACGTGTCTGTGAGGCATTTTCTTGATTGTTGAGTGATGCAGGAGGGTCCAGCCCACTGTGGGTGGTGCCACCCCTGGGCAGGTGGTCCTGAGTTATATAAGAAAACATGTTGAGCACAGGCCAAGGGAGCAGGCCAGTCAGCGTTCTTCCGTGGTTCCTGCCTTGAGCTCCTGCCTTGGCTTCTGTTAGCATTCAGATACACAGCAGCCCCATCCCCTCACCAAGAGGGCCTCAGGGTTCCCCAAGCCCCTGAGAAAAGCACCTTGGTCTTTGAAGTAAAAAGCAGACTTTTCTCCACTGTTTGGCCAACACAGCAGGCTTCCCCTTTGATCTCTAAAGGGGGCAGGTTTTAACAGTCCCGCACTCCTGCTTCCCCCCCCCCATCTTTAAAAAATACATCTTCCTGCCTTCTGCACCCCACAGAAGCCTCCCCCTATAAAAGACCCCAGCTCACGACCAAGACCCTGGCTCATGACCCTGGGGCAGACATTTTCCCTACCCGGAGGGGAATCTGTCCCATGTGTTCCTTTGCTAATAAACTCTATTCCACTGGAGTTTTTTCTGTGTCCTGGTGCTTTCTCCTGATCAACCCAATTCATCCATGGCTTCTTCATCTATCAGCTTCACTTGATGATGAACTATGAGCTGTAAGCCAAATGAACGCTCTCCTCCCAACGTAGGTTTTGACCATGATGTTTATCACAGCAATAGAAAGTAAAACAGTGTGCTAACAAGGTGTCCCAAGCACAGGGTGGCCACTTGCTTCCTGGCTGACATAGCTCATAGTGCAGCACTTGGATGTGGGGTAGCAGAAGCCACTGCTGGGATCTAAGCTGAGAAGTGGTGACTTTAACCTTAGGCAATAGAGTTTGAATGGCAGTTCTCTGTAGAATGAAAGAACAGAACAAAGGGAGTTTTTCAGGTACCATCATTGGCTATCAGCATGCATTTTCTTAAGAAAGAAAAAGTAAGAAGTCCAGCAGAGTAAGACAGAGGAAAAGACAACTCCCCCATTATCAAGTATCACAATCTGGTTGCTAAGCATGAAAAGGGCTCTTTTCTTTTTTAATTAAAAAAATAAGCATGTTAGTCATACACTAATCAAGACCTATTTTTACTTAAATTAGGTCAGTCTTCTTTAAATGCCTCTCTAGAAATAGAAAGAAGTTGAACTAGCCTTGGGTGGTTTGCTCTGATGTAGCAGAGCTGACTCACCTGTGCTGGTGCTCCTTGCTACACAGCTGGGAGTGGCTGGGAGTCGCTGGGAGACTCCAACAAAAACCCCCTCAGCATGAAGATCCCATGACACACTGGTATTTGCAAATAGACTACAGTGTAGGCAACAATGGTTTCTGAGCGTATCCTTATGCCTGGGACACAAAAGGTGCTTGACCTACTGAAAGAGTACCAGGAGAAGTTAAGGCTCAGTGGTGAATGTGCATTGGGCACAGGAGCGTTTATAAGCATCTTTGAAAGGTTGTAAATCTCTTCAGTGGAACAGTGTTTGGAGCAATTCCACTGAAATAAAACTTTCCATCTTAGAAGGAATCTCTTTAAGACAGGATGTTCTAAAAGGAAGTAAACAACACCATAGCTTCAGGAAGTCCCTGAAATTGACCATGTTCACTAGGTCCCTCCCTCCTCAAGCATATATGAACCTTAAGGATTGCTGAGAGACAATCTCAGACAAACTGAACTGCCTAGAAGACACAGAGACCATCTTACCACCTGAAAGAGAGATCAGCCAAGCTGCCTGGAAGAAACTAGAACCAACTAAGCTACCTAGAAAGAGATACTTTCCAACCTGCCAAGGTGTCTACATCTTGCTTTAGTGAGCTGTCACCCATACTGGTGTGGGCTTCTGATGACACAGCTTTCTTTGAGTCATTTTTACTCCTGTGAGTAACCCCTCGCCTATACTCCTGTAAGTAACCCCAGTATAACTCATTGGTTCACCAAGTTGGACTTTGGTGGTCTCCTTACTTTGGTCTTTCATTGGTTTCCTATATGAGGTCAGTAGATGTTTATGTCTCCTTAACAATAGTGTGTCACAAAATAAATAGACCATGACAGCTGAGTCCTGGTGAAGTAGTCAATTCCTTTAACCTAGACTGTCCAGGTTTTAAAATTGGAAGGCTTGAGTCCTGGGAAGGCTTGCTTGAGTCCCTTTAGTTCAGTGCCAACCAATCAGTAGGTATCTTAAGCCTCTTTGTACAGTATAAAGTCCAAGACCATATCTTTATGTGAAAGATGTTCCATGTTCTCCACAACTGATAAGAAGCCAATGACTAAGAAAGTATTCAAGAAGAAGGGGATATTACTATCTACATGACCCACTGGGTCTCAAACTTGACCTGTGGGGCTGTTTGTGTCTATTGCTGTGACAAATACCCAAGAAAGGCAACTTAAAGAAGGAAAGATTTGTTTTAGCTCATGATTTTAATTCATGATCATTTCTTTCTAGCAGTCCCAGGCTGTGAAGAGATAGAACACCATGGAAAGAGCAAACAGCAATGTAGAGCTGCTCATGTCGTGGCAGAAGGGAGACAGAGAAGGTAATGGGAAAGGGCTGGGTCAAGACATACCCTTCAAAGGCTTGCCCCCAGTGTCCTTCTTCCTCTAGCCAGGCCCTAACTCACCAAGTTCTATTGCCTCCCAAAATAGCCGCACTTCATAGTCAAACCATACTAGCTGCTTACTCAAAGTATAGGTTCCTGGGTCTTTCCTACTTACAAAACTTTTGACTTAGTAGGTCTTAGTAGGGGCTCCAAATTTTGTAGTTTTATAAGCATCCTGGATGATTCTAGGGAGTCCAAAGACCACCCATGTCTGAAAGACAGAGAATCATAGCCCATTTTGTTGAAATTTATGTTGTTCAAGGTTACACAACATGCAGATTGCAGTCTGCACTAAAATAAAACCTCAAACCCAGACCAATGGACTTCGATTTATGGAATTTTAAGATTTTATGGTTCCTTCTCTTTGCAAAAGATTTCTCATGTTATCCTTCTAGAAACTATCATTTATTTAAGAAAATATTTTACAAAAAGGAAAGCTGAGACTCATTAGAAGTAGCTGTATTATAAGGCTTGGCATTTGTCTGTAACTGACATTGGCCTCAAAGGAACAGAAAACTGCAACATCTTTTTTTTTCCTTGAGCAGTTCTTAGAAACATTAGCTACTTTGAACTAATTTACTCTTATATAGAAGGTACCAAGACTAACTGCCAAGTCAGGGGTGTTCATTTGAAAGGTGTCTTGGACATAAAAATGTCATCTAATTAATAAAAAACCCTCAAATCAAGCTTCAAAATTTACACTTCATAGAATTTGACCCAGGGCATTTAATATTACTTCTAGACCATTCTATGTAGAACCAATTTTAAATTTAAAGGCAAAGGCTTTTGAAAGTAGTATTCTGTATTATTTACTTTTCTAGTTGCTGTGACCAAATACCTGACAAAAGCAACTTAAACTTAAGTTTATTTTGGTCCATGGTTTAAGAGAGGAGACAGCCTATCATGGTGGGAAAGCATAGTGGCCACAACTAGAGATCCCCTGGCTATACTGTATTTGTAGTCAGTGAACAGAGAGAGAAAGAGGAGTCCTGTGCTCAGCTGGCTTTTTTCCTTCTTCCCTTTTGATTCAGTCTGAGATCCCAGTCCATGCTGTCCACACTCAGGATGGGTCTTCATTCTTCAATTAAGCCTCTCTGAAAACTCCCTCAAAGATATGCCCAGAGATATGTCTCCTAGACGATGATCCCAGATCTAGTCAATAGTGAAGACTAACCATCTAAACAAGCTCTGTTTAAAAAAGGTGGTTGTCTGGGATGAGTTCCACTACATGTTGTTTTAATCTCTGTGTCTCAGTCCATCTCTGTTTCTCTCATTTGGTATTTTGTTTTTATTTCCAAAGATACATTACTGATCTTCAGAAATCATGCTTCATGTAACTTGCATTTAATGCTTGAAGACTTGTCCTCTAGATCTATCTAAATCTAACTCCTATTCTAGTAGATAGTTCTTCAAATACTTGATGGCAGTATCAGACTTACTTAGACATCCTTAATGTATTCAGGTGTCAAGTCTCCCTCCCAAACTTCTGTCCTCCAGTGGAATTTAAGACATTGCAGTCTCCTTTATGTCATCTAGAACTGAACTGAGCTCCTCATCTCCAGTCCTTCCTTTTTCACCTTGCATCCACCATTAGAACTGGGTGAGAAAAGTGAAGGGAGGAAGAAGTCTTGCACAAAGAGTCAGTGAAAAGGAACCCTAGCATGCTCTGCACCTTCTGAGTATGCATTACAGATTGGCTTCGCAATAAATTATAGTTGAGTAGAGAGGTGAAGGTAGCTCATCAACTTGTTGATAATACTGGTGCAGTGAACTAAAAGTTTGCACCCTCCTCCCCTCATATGGTTGAATTTGTAGGCTGGAACAATAGGAGACAATTAGATTGTCAGGGTAGAGCCTTCATGACAGATTATTACCTGTCTTCAGTCAGTTTGTACTGCTTTAGCAAAATACCTCAGACTAGTGGTTTTAGAAAACAAAAATAGTAGTTACAGGAGCTGTATCTCAGTGATAGAGTACTCACCTAGCATGTACAAGGCCTGGGCCTCAATCCCCAGAACTACAAAAACAAAAGAAAACAAAAAGAAATAGAAAAAAAAACCCTGAAATTTATTTCTTACAGTTTTAGAGGCTGGACAGTCCAAGACACCAGCACTGGCATCTCCTGAATTCTGCTCTTTGATTTAAAGATGGTACCTTGGTGCTCTGCTCTCATGTGGGAGAAGACAGAAGGCCAATGGCATACGTCTTCCAACTTCAAGCCTCTTTCATAAGAGAGCCAGTCCCCTTTATGAAGATGGACAGTAATTTTTCCTACATCATGGGCTGCTTTTACAGATTCTCTGTATGTAAATTTTCTGTGGATCAATTAGGATTAGAATTCCTAAGGCATAGACCATGGATATATCTGTGTAAGAATCTTCCTGACAGTTTATCCCCAACAGAAGTGTATTAGTTTCTATTGCTGCTATGACAAATTACTAAAATCTTAGTGGCTTAAAGTAATTCATTTATTACTGAGCACTTCAGTAGATCTGAAAGCCCATATAGATCTCACTAGATGAAGTTTGCTACACATCAGTAGGGTGTATTTCCTTGCCTTTTTTTAGCTTCTAAGGAATTGATAACATTCTATGATTCATGGACACCTCTTCTTTATTCAAAGCCAGCACCATCAGCCTAAGCCCTTCTCCCAGTACCATCTTGCAAGCTGTCTCTTTTGAGTCCCCTGTCCACTGTTAAAGACCCTTGTGATTATACTGGGTTCACTCAACTAACTCAACAACTTTTCTATTACAACATTACCAGATTAACAAGGCTAATTCTATCTTCTCCCTCGATACCCCTTTGCCATGTAACCCCCCATATTCACAGAATCAAGGGATTTGAATGTGAACAATTATTCTGTCTAGCATAAGGCAATCAGATGAAAACGTGCCAGCTACTTCTAAGTTATGGTCTGTATATTCTCATGAATTAACACATTATATTGAGTTTTTGTTTATGGCATTGAACTAGAATTTGAGGTTTATTTCTTCTATGAAGAGATTCATTTGTCTAGTACCATTAAAATAAAAACAAAGGACTATTCTTTCTGTATTAAGTTATGTTGTATCTTTGTTAAAATTCCATCTACTATATACAGGTGAGTCTATTCTGTAATCTCTAAAATGTTCAGCTATTCCAAGGTTTAGATTCACAAATACTATCTTGAAAATTTTATGATAAATCTCAAAGTCAAGTAATTTCATTTCTCCAATTATTTTCAATATCATTTTGATACTATAAGTCCTTTCTATTCCTATAAAGAATTTTAAATTAACTTCTTAGACCTACCAATGGCAGCTTGGTGCAACTATGACTGGAACCTCACTCAGAAGTTTTCACATACTTCTGAACTGGTTGTGTGGGTTTCTGGATTCAATTTATGAATGTTTTACCAAGGATTGTTACTTTTATATTCAAGAGAAATGTTCATCTATAGAATCATTCTTGTAATATATTTGGGATGGAAGTAATACCATTTTATAAAATAATGGTAAGTTTTCTTCACTATTATCTGAACAAAGTTTGCATTGGATTCCTTTGATCTCTTCTTTAATATATCCATGTCTTACTGTCATATGTGGCGGTACATGCTTTTAATCCCAGAACTCGGGAGGCAGAGGCAGGTGGATCTCTCTGTGAGACTGAGCCCAGCCTGATCTATATAGCAAGTTCTAGGCCAGCTGGGGCTACAGGAAGTCTTTGTCTCAAACACACACACATACACATGCACCCACATGGAATATATATATATATATTTCTATTCCATGTATTCATATTTAAAATATAAGGATTTTTTGTTGTTTAAAAGTTGGTAGTTGTTTCATGGTGGGATTAACTTGTTAAGTATGAAAATATCAGTGTTTTCATTGGAGTATGTGGAATTTATATTCAATATAATTACTGATATTGTTGGATATAAATCCACCATCTTATTATTTTCATCAGTCTTTATCTCTTTTTACCTCATTTTCTCCTCTCTTCCTTTTTTAGCAAAGTAGATTTCCTTCATCTGTTTAATTATCAACTTATTGCCTATATTTGTTTAGAAGTTGCTCTAAGGTTTATAAAATGCATCTTGAACCACTGTGTCCATATTCAAATTATATTTCATTGTAAGACACATATATAAACCTATTTCCTGTTTCATTCCTATACTATTTTATCACACATTTTACAAACCCCACAAAATGCTGGAGTTATATTTTTTGAGATAGGAGCTCATGTAGTCCAGGTTAGCCTTGATCTCACTATGTAGCCAAGAATAACCTTGACCTTCTGGTCCTTAGCCTCTACCTCTGGGATTATAGGGCATATGCCACCATTACTCATTTTATACAGTGCTGCGAGTGAATCCACGGCCTCCTGCATGTTAAATACACTTTCTTACCCATGGAACTACATCCCAACCCCAAACTTTGTCTTCTTAGCCTGTAATTTTGTTGAGAGCTTAAAGGTAGAACCCCAACAAGTCTGTCACAGCACTGACAAAGAGACCACTCCGACTAGGCCTGTCCATCCCGCTGCATCTCTGGACTTTTACTCTCTGATCTTGCTCTTATAGTTACATTACTTCCTTGGTGTTTTGAACACTTTAGCAACCTGGGTGATCTCAGATATTATTCTGATTATACTTCTTTAGGTAGTCTGTGCACAACTCTGTAAACTTTTGTGAACATTTCTAGTACTCATTAAAGATTCAAGGATCCTGTTTAGGGTTTCTAGAGTCTTTTTTTGCTTAGTTTACTTTTTTTGGAATTTTTAGTTGTAACATAAAACGACCAGGACTGCCTTGAACTTTACCTTTCTAATTTAGGATATGTGTACAGTTATGTACATGCTTGTGGAGGCCAGACGTTGATGTTAAGTGCCTTCCTCAGTTGTTCTCCATCTTTTGTTTTGAGACTGGGTCTCTCACTGAAGCCAGTACTTACTGATGGCCTAGACTTGCTGGTCAGCAATCCACAAGCAACTGCCTGTCTCTGTTTCCTGTGCTAGGGTTACTGATCTGTACACCCTATCTGGTGCTTTTGTATGGATGCTGAGGATTTGAACTCATGCTTGCACAGCAAGCACTTTATCAACTAAGCCATATCCTCAACTCCTATCTTTCTAAATTCTACTTCTTGAATTGACAATGTTAAATACATGTATAATATTTATTTATTCTCTGACATTCATATGTGCAAATAATGTTTTTTGATCATATGTATCCCCCTCCAACTCCTACTGGATCTCTCCACAATGTCCCTTTCCTGACTTCACCTCCTCTTTTCCTTTTCTTTTTTTTTTTTTTAACCCACCGAGTCTAATTAGTGCTTCCCATATGCACATAGGTGTGAGGTCCATCTACTGAGCATGGACAACCTACGAGGAGCTACAACCCCTAAAGAAAACTGATTCTCCCTTCCTAAGAAGCCATCCCATGTCAGTGCCCCCTCAGCTAAGGGTGAGGGCTGATGATCCCCTCCCCCATCCATACTGGAATGTTGACTGGCTTGATCTTGTACAGGTCTTGTTCAGGCAACCACAGCTTCTGTGACTTTCTGAGTGCAACAGAACTGTCATGTCCCAAAAGACACAGTTTCTCCCTAGTACTCCCCAACCTCTAGCTCTTACAATCTTTCCAACCCCTCTTCCTCAATGTACCCTGAGCCTTAGAGGGAGAGTGTAAGATACACATGTCCCATTTATGGCTGAGCATTCTGCAGACACTTATTCTCTGCACTTTGACTAGTTGTGAGTCTCTATATTAACCACCGTCCACTGCATAAAGAAGTTTCTCTGATGAGGACCAAGAACTGTATTAATTTATAGGTATAGACATATGTACTTAGAAGACAAGTTGATGTTTGATACTATGTCCACTTAGCAAAATAATAGTGGTAAGTTCTCCCCTAGGACCCATGAGCTTCCTGGTCACAGGTTTTTGGCCAGATTTACAGGCATGAATTCCTTCCTGTGAAACAGGGCTTAAGTTCAATAATGAAGTGGTTTGTTACTCCAATAATATTCATGCCACTATTTCACCCATGCCAGGCCAGAGCTCATGGCCAGGTAAGATTGCTGATTACTTTTCTCTCCCAGAAGCTTGCATAGCACCTACCAGCACTATGAATGCTAGCCAGCCCAAAGCAGGCTTCCAGTTCCATATAAACTTGATTCCTCCATATCCTGTGGCCAGAATGTATAGTAGCTTTAGCAATAAGGTCTTACCCTCAAGTCCTTGTGGGCAACCAAGAGCAATTGCCATATCTTGTTTTTGTTTTAGGGGTCTCTGGAACCCCTGTGGTCAACAACTAGAGGGAAGATATTCCATCCTGAGACAGGGTTTTCAATTTAGCAACCTATGCTTCTGGGAGGAATATTACCCCCATCCTATGTAGAGTACTCCATTTAAACATATACATAATACAGTCCCTATCTTCTTAATACAGAAAGTAAACTTTCTTATTTTCATTTTTGTTTTGAAAGCAGGAAATATTTAAATACTTTAGAAAAAATATCCCTTCACTAATCTCTATAAAAATATTATAGACTCTAAAATTAATTAGACTAGGTACTGGAGATATTGCTCAGTGGTTAAGATCACTGGGCTGTTCTTGCAGAAGATCTGGGCTTGAATCCCAGCATCCGCATAATGTCTAACAACCGTTAGTAACTCAAGTTCCAGGGGATCCAATGCCCACTTCTGTCCTCCACGGGTGCTGCACTCACACACATGCAAGCATAACACTCATGAACATAAAAATAAATATATATTTAGACTTATTTAGACTAATCTAGTAAGCAAAGGAGCTTCATTTCTTGAGGGAGGTTTTAAGACACACCTAAAACTCCACAGATTTGGAGATAGTCTTAGATGATAAACCCATTCTGGTGCTCCCCTAACTCCTTTCTTCCTGGAGACTGATAAATATCCCTCATAAGCTTGAAAAATTAAGAAAACAAAGATCCATTAATTCAGTTCTGAATGTGTGCAAAGGAGTTTATGGAAAATATAAAGACAGAGACCCAAAACTAATTCCCTGCTCTCATAGGATTTATAAAATCACGAAATGGAGATGTCAATAAAGCCTAAATAAAGCTAAAAGTAACCTCTGCTGAAAACTTTCTGTTAAAAGCCCTCATTTGTTATCATTTAGTCTGAGCTGAAAGCTATTGGGTCACATTTTTATGTGTCTAGACTCCTCTTGCTGCCTTTCTGCATAAAGATGGAATGCAATAGGTAAGTCTTGTCATCAAAAATGACTAACACCATCATTCCCAAGCATATTCCCCTCTCAAGTATTGATAGTTATAAAAATAAAACTGTCTCCTAATTCCAGTAGTTAGAGCCACTTGGGGACTGCCACTGCCTTCCTTTGATTAGACCCTAAGAATGGCAGCAGTTACTGTTGAAAGGAATAACATTTAGAAAGAAGTGTATTAATGACCTGAGAATTGCTTTCTCTCTGAAAGCTATTAGACAGTAAGTAAAGAATATACAAACAAGCCAAGCATGATGGTGCACACTTTTGATCCAAGTACTGGGAGGCAGGGGCTGGTGGATCTCTGTGAGATTAAGAAGAGTCTACATAGTGAGTTCCAGGCCGTCTGGGGCTACAGGGACACCCTGTCTCAAAAAGACCAAAACAAAACAAAACAAAACAAAAAACCCAAAATCCAATTCAAGAATACACACAAGCAAGTAAGGTATCTATGTATGTATCTACGTATAAATGCATGTATGTCTTTGAATGTTCATTCTCAATGACAATCATTTATTAAGTTTTTTCTAGATCCTAGGAAATGTGGTAAGTGCTATAAGGGAAATATATATGTTGACTAAAGAAGGGATTTTGAGTGAAATAAACTCACAAATTAGATGACACTGACATCCATATATATATAATTCCAGGACCCAGAAATACCAGGCATAACGTATCTAAGAAAGGTACATCAATACAACTCGAGAGCATGAGAGCCTGTCCGGGATATACGATGTTCTTAATTATTTAGTGAATTCAGTGATGAATAAATTTCTCTGGTCATATTGCTTAAAATAATATCCCCGTGGATAAGCTACTATTGAGCAGAAGACAAACACTGGAGGTTATATGAATATTCACAAAACAATATTTTCATCTATGCTTTTGATATGTGTAGTCAAGATATTTAAGAAAGAGATGTTTCTGAATGACTTTCTTACAAATTTTTCTTGGGGGTTACTTTATAATGAAAAGCTCTTTTGTTACATTAGTTATTAATGATCAATATTGGGCTCATATTTGTTCTGTACCTATGGTATACACCCAAAGCATCATTCTCAGAACCATTACATTTTAAAAGGCAGATCACCAATACAACTGGGATACTAAAGGGTAGATTAGTAAAAGAGACATAAAATAAATATCAGATCTGAGGCATGGAGGAGGATAAGCTCTTCTATGGAAGGTACACCTAATGAATAAATCTAAAATAAACAAATAAAATATTTGAAAATAAATTTCTGTAATTCTATTCCCTTCCTCTGCCCCCAAATAACAAATAATTCCACTGTCAAAAGGAGACTATAAGGATATCTGTTCCCATCCACTGTGGAATCAAAAGGCCTATTTTTAAGCTCCCACCAGAAACAACAAAAATGATCAACTAAATGAACAATGGTTTCCAAGATACTTCATATGGAACACTAAAGGTAACTGATCCCCAAGAAATAGGAAACAAAATAAATGTAAACATTCTGCTCCTGCTTAGAGTCCAGTAACCTCCCCATGGCCTGGTGCAAGAGTTTGAGGAGGGTAACCCATGCGACACTCCATGATCTCCCTGAGTTGAAAATAAGCCGTGGATAATCTGTGGGAGATAATGGCAGCTCATGTTGGTTGAACAAAGTACCAGGAAAGAAAGCGGTAGATATAGAGTGAACTCTGGATATAAGTAGATTCCCATTGAATACTGAAACAAATAGTGATCAGAACATTCATATGAGGAAACTGCACAAGGATGGGGGAAAAAACTGGAATGCCATGATGTCTGGTTTTAAACTGGACTGAGAAAATAGAATATTAATGGGCATTATAGAGAGTATTGAATATTAGCTTAGTAACTGAGAAATAATTATTACTACATTGATACTGAGTCTAGCTCTGCCTTATAAACCTTAAACGGTAAAACTTCAAAGGAAAAAATTCTATCTAGATGAGATTAACCTCTAAACCAGACCAAAGATCAGTATTTGTGATAATATAAAAATTACACATTGCACCATGAGTATAGTTTAAGTTACCTGGAGTCCAACAAAAAATTACTAAGAAAATTCTGCAAAACATCAAAAAAATACAATTTATGATGAGGTGATAAGTTAATTGAAACTGGCTTATTACTGACACAGGCTTTAGAAGGTAAAGGTATTAAAAATTATAGCTGTGTTCCACAAGTACTCAAAATATTATGAAGAGACAGATGACACAATCATGAACCAAACTGAGCGACTAGAGATGAAATTATAAAATGTGAGATGAAAAATAAACTGAGATTGTTAGGTGATTAGGCTTTAAAGAAGAAAAGATTAGTGATTTTTGAAAGTATCTTAAATAGAAAATATGCAAAGAGAAACATATGGAAGTTTAAAACATTATCTGTAGAATGTCTTCAAGTAGGCTAATAAAAATTTAAATTTGGTAGGTCCAGCAAGATGGCTTAGTGAGTAAAGGTCCTTGCCACTAAATCCAACTGAGTTCAATCCCTGGAACCCACATGGTAGAAAGAGAGAACCAACTCTTGTAAGTTGTCCTCCGACATCCATAGCATGGTACATACAGTCCCTCAACTCCCGCACACAATATTAATAAATGTATAAAATGAAATTTTAAAAATATTTTATTTTTAATGTGTGTGAGAATATTGCCTGCATGCATGTACGTGCACCCATGTCATGCGATGCCCAAGGAGGTCAGAAAAGGGCGAGGGATCCCCTGGAACTGGAGTTATGGACAGTTGTTAGCCACCATGTGGCTGCTGGGAACCAGACCTGGGTCCTCTGCAAGAACACCAGTGCTTTAATTGCTAGGTCATCTCTTCAGCCCTCCTCAGTTTTTTAATAGTAGGTTTCAGGGACCAAAATTTTCCATAACATTTGTATTTGCTAGTATGAGGAAGTAGAAGATTTAGTTCTTACAAAAGCCTAACCTGGGTCCTCTGCAGCCAGTACTCTTAACCACTGAACCACCTCTCCACCCCTATGAAATTGCTTTAAAAACTAAATTTGTGTATGCCTGTATCTTGAAGTCTTCCCTACATTTTTCTCCAGCGGTTTCAGAATTTCATACATTATATTAAGGTCTTTGATCCATTTGGAGTTGATTTTTGTACAGGGTGAGAGATAGGGATCAAGTTTCATTTTTCTGTATGAGGATGTCCAGTTACATTGTTGAAGAGTCAGTCTTTTTTTCCAGTGTATACTTTTGGTATCTTTGTCAAACAACATTTAAAAAGCTAGATCTTTTAAGTTTTTATCTAGATCTTTGCTTCTGTCTGGTTTGTTCCTGTACTCTGCTTATTTTGTTAGTATGACTCTGTAATATCTTGAGCTCATATAGGTGATGACTTCAGCATTATTATTTTTCCTCAGGATTGCTTTGATTGTCCAGAGTCTTTATTCTTCCATATGAATTTTTGGATTTTTTTTTCTATTTCTGTGAAGTTTGGCATTGGAGTTTCAACAGAGATGGCATTGAATTTGAAGACTGCTTGTGACACTACAACCATTTATTACAATAGTGTTACTTCCAATCCATGAGCATGGGAAGCCTTTCCATCTTCTGTGTCATCTTTATTTCTTCAGATTTTTAAAGTTAAAGTGTCACTGCAGAATCTCTTCCTTGTTAGGTCTATTCAAAGGTAATTTTTAGGCAACTGTGATTTCTGAACATTATTCCAGTCCCTCAAAAACTAATCCAACAATAATCAGTAGGACTAATGAAGTAGAAAACTTTCTGTGCAGCAAAGGAAACATTTAATCAAGTGAAGAAACAGTTTACAGAATGGAGAAAAATATTTGAGAGCTTTACATCTGGCAGAGTTGTAATATCTAGAATGTATAAAGAAAAACTTAAGCAATAAGAAATCAAATAACCCAATCGGTAAATGGGCTAATGAGATAAATAGGTAGATCTCAAGAATGAAATACAGATGTTCAATAACCATCTGAAACAATGCTCAATTTCACTAGCCATCCAGAGAAATGCAAATGAAAACTGCACAGAGATTCTATCTTACCTGCTCAATGGGAGGGAATGCATGTGTGGTGCTGTAAACATAGAGAGGTCATAAACCCTAGAGAAAATCTTACTTCTTTCACTTCCTTAGACCACTGCAATTTCTTACTATAGTCTAACTATGCAACTTATATTTACAGACAAGTATGCCTCTCACCACTCATCAAAGAAGCTTCTTTTTGCAACAAATGGAGATTATTACAGAGTCCTACAAACACAGAGAATAAGTGTCTATGATATTCTAAGCCCTAAGTGACACATCTACAATGAACCTCTACACCTAAGGCTCAAGGAACATTGTGGAAGAGGGGGCCTAAAGAATGTAAGAGCCAGAGGGACAAGATACCTGTTTTTATTTAATACATTCTGAACATGATAGGGAAGCTGCACCAGTGAAATCTCCACAGTGTGGTAGCTTGACAGGATCTGCATAATGACAAAACCAGTTGACATGCCAAGGTGGATGTGGGAAATTTCATGGGGTTTCACCTCATAATGAAGTAATGAAGAGCTACAGTCAATGGATGCTGAGGGAGGGAGAATCAGTTTTCTCCAGGAAATAGCTTCCTGAGAAATTATCCAATCCCAAGTGGGCAGCCCCAAACACAGGTACATAGGAATAGCACTAAATGGACTCAGTGCATTATATGTGTGTCTATTTATAAATGAATGAATGTGTATGTAACAGTAGCAATTAAATGAATGTATATGTAATAACAATCAAAGAGGAGAACAAGAAATTGAGAGGGAGTTGGGGGACATGGGAGTAGTTGGTGTGCTGGAAAGGATGGAAATAATGCAAAGACAATAGTAGATATGAAATTCTCAAAAATAAAAAAATGAAAATTAAAAAGAGTGCCAATAATTAACTAATTAAAAAACATTTAAAGTGAACCCTTACCTACTGCTGGTGGGAATGTAAATTAGTCCAGTTATAATGGAATTCAGTATGGAAATTTCTCTAAAAACTGAAAATAGATCTTGTGTATGATTCAGTTATTTTACTCCTATTTTCCCAAAGAATACAAGTCAACACAGTACAAAGATATTTGCACATCAATGTTTATTGCCAACCTAGGTGTCCTGAAACAGAGGGAATAGAGAAAACATGGCATATATACACAATGGAAAATTTTCAGCCATAAAAACAGTGTTATGTCATTTGCAGAAAAACTAAAGCAAATGAAGATAATCATACAAAGTGAATTAAGCCAGGCTCAGACAAAATATCAAGTTTTCTATCATGTGTGATTCCTAGACTTTTATATATAAAGTTATATAAGTATATATGGCATGAAAGTAGAAGGAAAACTGTTTGAGGGGACAAGAGAGATTAACAGGAGGGGGAGAGAAAAGGGAAGACAGGGAGGGAGGGATGCAGCGAACTGAAATGTCTTAAAATTCCAACAAAAAACATAATTTTATGATTTCAAGTTAGCCTAATAGAGAAAGGATCCAGCACTCATGTACGCTCCCACAAAACATATCTAAAGGAACAGGCATTTGGCTGCATTTTCAGATTTGTGGCTGTGGAAGAACACAGGAAATCAGGAAGAGACTGAAAACATCTACGATTTGAAGACCTTGGACAACACAGCAAGAAAAACAAAATACCCCGGTATCTACTACCCTGGCTCAAAGGTAGAAGGAGAGTCCCTTGCAAGATGGCAAGGGTGAAGGAGAAAATTCAAGCAAATGCCTGTCAGTGCGGGTGCTGACAGTTCTGATGGATAGTTTCACAATCTTTACCTATGCTCTCTGTAGACATGCTGAAGTGGCCTTCAGTGGTTTTAAGGTTCCACTTGTCACCTTGGTCCTGGAACACGTAACCAAAGTAGAATAGAGGTAGACTTTCCTCTGTTCTGGCTGCATTCATTTCTTCTTGTTCCATAGCAGTTCCTATAGCTGAAAGATTTATACAGAGAAAAGTCTTAGCAATTGACCCACCCCTAGGATCACATGATTGCATAGGAAGTGGGACTTCATTCCTTAACATGCATTCTCACAGGAGCATCAGAGGAATGATATGGCTCCTATTGCACCACACTTACTCGGATCCCATTGTCAGCTATCCAGTACCCTGTCTGACCACATATTGCCATCAGGCCTAGGCAATCAGCACTAAGGAGGTGCTATGTCAATACTTCTCTTTAGCCTGAGTCCACACTACAGTTCGGTAAAAAGACAAGTGGTCCAGTCTCCTTACCAGTACAGATGTACCCATTACCCAAAACTCTTATAAATAACAGAGACAAAAATCAACTCTTCAAGAACACTCAGCTGTGTGAAAGTTCTACCATTTCATTGTAGAAGTAGCAATATAGTATACACCACCCCCACACACACACGCTTTGTTGTCTATCCCACACATGCGGAACTGCTAGAACTCTATGTGACTTGATGATGTAGAGTTCCTTCAACTTGTAGGACACACTGTGTCAAAAACCACTAATGAAACCAAAGACCTTACAGGGAACCTATACTACATTGTCCATTTGTAAATAAAGACAAAACTGCACAGCAAACCAACATGTCAAGATATATCTTTAAAAGAAAGGTCCTTCATAAGAAGGGCACCTTATAAAAGTGATAATGATATATGATCTGCCAAATGTACAGGTCTTAACATTGAACATAAAAAATATGAAAAAAATCAAGGAAGCATGACAGCTACAAAAGAACATAATTATCTAACAGATATCCCAATGAAATTAAAAGAGATTAAAGCTAGAAAAAAAGAGTGATTATCAAAAAGCCGAATGAGAGTTCAAAAGGTATTGATAAAAATCAAACAATACAATTAAAATGATCTCAATAGACTCTTCTCAAAAATAAAAACAAATATCTAATAATTATTTAGGAACATGCTTAATGTCATAAACAATTAGAGAAATAAAAGTCAAACTCCAATGCTCAGCCCAGCTAGAATTGTTTTTATCAAAACAAATTAAAAATTGCTGGTGAGGGCGTGGAGAAAAAGAAACTCATACCCATTCTTGAGCAAGTAAACTAGAATACAATAGCCACTATGGAGAACAGTAGGGAGTGACTGTGGAAAGCTCAGACTTAAATGAGACATCTATACCACACACACCCTTCCCCCAAGGCACAGAGAACATTACAGAGGAAGGGGCAGACAGATTTTGAGAGTCAGGTTGGAGGGCTCTGCTGCAAAACATGTGTCTTCTGGACATGACAGGGCCATCACACTCATGAACTCACAGCAGGTGTGACTACCTGCACAAGATCAAGCGGATCAATAATCTATCATGGATGGGAAAAGGGCTTATGAGGCCCTTAGCACTACCTGAGGAGCTGTTGGTAGTTAATGGCTTCTGGGAAAGGAGAATCATTTTTCTTCAGGAATGTGGTAGGTTATATATATATATATATATGTAAAAGAGGGTAGGAAATTGGGAGGGAGATGTCAGGGGATGTGATGGAGGAGTTGGAGGCAGAGAGTGGTAGATAGATATGACCAAAATACACTGTATATAGGTATTAAATTCTGTAAAACCTCATATAAAAACACATATAAAAGTGATTTCTACATGCCCATTTTTATTGTGGTACTACTCACACTAGGTAAGATCAGCCTCAGTGTCTATCAGCAGATAAATGGATTAAAAATATGGTATCTATTAATATACAATAGGGCATTATTCAGTCATAAATAAGAATTCCTGCCTGCTCCCCTCCATGATGAATTGTAAGCTGTAATGTGAAATAAATCCTTTCCTCCCCAACTGTTGTGTGTTTTTTTTTTTGATCAGTGCTTTATCATAGTAACAGAAAGTAACTAGGGAAATTTATGACAGTGGATCAAAGGTCAGGAGAGGAAAAATGGAAATACATTACTGTGATTCTCTTATGAGCAGTTTATCATTCAAAGTAGACAAATTAAGGATACATATTATAAACCCTAAACTAAGCAACCACTAAAATAACAAAATTGTTTTAAGTCACAAAATTAAACAGAGTCATAAATATATTGAATTAAGCAGAAAAAGTAATTGAAAAAATATAAAACCAGGTACATCAATAATTACGTTAAAGTACAGGCTAGAGAGACCGCTCAGCAGTTAAGAGCACTCTCTGCTCTTGCAAAGGACCTGGGCTTTGGTTCCCAATACCTACATGACAGCTAACTCCTGTCCCTAACTTCGGTTCCAGGGGATCTGATACCCTTTTCTGATTTCCGTGGGCACAACATGGGTGTACTTACACACCTGCAGGCAATACACTCATACACATAAAATAAAAATTTTAAAAAGAATAAAAGTACATGATTATTAATGGTTTTAAAATGAAACATTACAGGAAAAAAATCATAACTAGTGGTAAAGGAGTCATTTTATTCAGTAAAACAAAAAGAGCAACCACAGAGGCTGGAGAGATGACTCAGCAGTTAAGCACACTGGCTGCTTTTGCAGATGACCCAGGTTTGAGTCCTAGTACCCACATGGTGGCTATCAACCATCTGTAACTCCAGTTCCAGGGAATCCAATGTCGTCTTCTGACCTCCACAGGCACTGATGCACTTACCCACATGTAGGCAATATACTCATACATATAATAAATAAAATATTTTTTAAAAAGTAACCACAGCAAATCATTGCAAGAATTTGTAAGCAAGATTTACAAATTTATACCATATTGTAGACCATGAAAAAGGCTCAAAATTTTCAATGAAATTTTGTAAATTTCATACAATATACTTTGATCATATCTTGATCCTCTCCCCTATCTGCATCCCCCTTACTACCCCCATTCAATTTCAAGTACTTTGATTTACACGTGCACACACACACACACATATTAAGGCCCACAGAGTCAAATTTGTGCCCCCAAATACCCTTCAGTAAAGGTCCATCCACTGGAGCCTGGTTAACCTACAGAGTCTCACCCTTAAACATGACTGACTCGCCCCTTCCCAGCAGCCATCAGTTGCAAATAATTTCTTAGATAGGGATGTGGCTTCTTATCCCCTTCCTCATGTCTATGCTGAAATTTTGTCTAGTTTGAGTTTACATGGGATTTGTGCATGGTGTCACCATGCTCTGAGAACATATGAGTAACTGCCCAGCTGTCTGGAAAACTCTGTTTCTGTGTGGTCATCCACCACCTCTGGCTCTACTCAAATGTGATGGTTAATCTTAGTTGTCCACTTGAGTGGACTGAGAAATGTCTAGGAGATAAATAAAGCACAGCTCTGGTCTGTGATGAAATTTCCAGAGATGAATAGATCATAAGGGCCTTTTCTGGTGAATGGTTTAATTCACTGATGGATATAAGCATCGAATAGACCATTTGGAGGGGATGGAAGTGTGGGAGGTGGGGCCCAAAGGGAGAAGTAGGTCGCTGGTGGCTTGTCAGTGTGAGCCATGTCTTCCTCTATCCCTTCCTGTTACGACTATGCTCTGTTCTCTCTTCACCAAGTGTGAGCGCCTTCCCCATGCCCTCCACACCCCTTGGGCTGAAATCTCTGAAACTACAAGCAAAATAACCCTTTCTCCATTTAGAGCTGCTATAGTGACAAGAACAGTGACAAACTCTGGGGAATTAAGTTACAGAATTAAGTTAAAGACCAGTAGCCAAAAACTGCTGCGAAATCATGAGGTATTAGAGTGTAAATATCACACTTCAAAATAAAACGTGACTCAGAGAAATCAAAACGCAAAGGTATTCCAAACTGCACAGCTTCTCAGTCTTTTGGCTAAAATCAAGTACAGATGTATTTGGAACGTAATAAAAATGAGAACGTTCAGCATAGCATAAGTGCTGGGTACCACAATTTTGTAGGATTAATGGCAATATAAGAAAAGAAGATGAGCCAGTGGTGTTCACTTCCTCCAATTAGAGAAAGAAACACACACCAAGTTCAAGTGAAGCAGAAGAAAAGCAACAAGGTGCACAGGAGAAGGAGTAAACAGGAAACATGAAACAGCAAATTTGAAAAGCTGGCTCTCTGAGATCAAGCAAAATATGGGTAGACTGACTGAACAGGAAAAGGAGGATATGACAGAAATATCTGTAGTCTGAAGTAGATAAAAGACATAACCATGGCACTACTATCCTCAGGCCTCTTGGGGTAAGTCTACAGCACAGCTCTCCGCGCCGGGACTCCCTAAGCCTCATTCACCCTTCCACCCCACCCCCCACCCCCCTGCCCCCCCGCCTGGCATTCTATACTCTAGCTTGGACCCTGTGCCATTCCTAGTCTTGGGGCCCCAGACACCTGGGGAACCAATACTGCTTCCTGATCCTTTTCACCTAGACCAACTTAGTGCCTTCCTTGGGCTCCAAGAGCACTGCGTCTGGACCTGGCACCACCCTCACCTCTCTCTGCTTCCCAGAACCTGCACCACCGGCTAACTCTCCTAACCTGCTCTCCTATCCTCAGGCCACTTGGGCCAAGTCTATCGCAGAGCCCTCCGCGCCTTGACTCCCCCAACCTCATTCACCCTTCCATCTCCCCCACTGTTCTCTACTCCTAGTTTGGGCACTGCACCATTCCTAGTTTTG
>NW_008335053.1:1791002-1812197 GCF_000622305.1 Nannospalax galili
ACAACTTAGATGAAATTTGTCATTAAAAATCTTCCCATAAAAGAAATTCCAGATCCAGATGGCTTCCCTGGTTAATTAAACTAAATATTTAGAAAAATTAACAGCAATTCTATACACATTCTTCCAGAAAATTGAAAAGAAGGGATTACTTTCCAAGTCATTCAATGAGGTGAGCAGCAAACTAATATAAAACCAGATAAAAATTACCAAATATGAACTACCATAAACTATGCCTCCTAAACATAGGTGCAAACTTTTGAAGCAAAGTTTTAACAAACAAATTCAGTGATGTATAAAACTGAGAATTTAATGACGAGATAGAGGACCATGGAATGTAAGCTTTAATATACCTAAATCAATCATTATAGGAGGATTCTGAGAAGATGACAGAGTCAAAATCACCCAAAATCTGTCTTCTTAGACTGTCAGAATAGTGCAATTAGTTTGGAACATTAAGAGTTTATTGAAGGTACACAACTTCCAGAGAAAGGCTTGGATGGTAAATCACAAATAATTTCATTCAATTTCAAGCTTTAGCCTGAGAGTAACCACCCATTCCCCATCCTCACCCCTGTGGCAGGTAAGTGCACACAGGTTCCTGAAGCATCTTGAGCATTTGTGGGAGCCACAGGGGTGAGTGTATTTCAATCTTTGGTTGCTGCTTATCTTAAAGGCACACACAAAGAGGTAGCAGGCAATGTCGGTCTACCTCCAGTTGTAGTGACCACGCACGCCCTCCCACACTGAAGTGACTTCCAGTATATTTAATGGGACAGTGCTTTTCACCTTCATTTTTATGTTTTGTTTATTGGGAGCCAGGCAATGAAAACTAGAGCATTAAAAAACAACCACACATGTAGAGTTCACTAGAAACTCATCATGCATTCTTAGGAAGAAGACACAGGCTCAGAAAAACCTTAAGTTTGCACACCAGGCTGGACTTTAGCATAGAGACAACAGTAATTAAAAACAAAGAGACAGCTGGGCATGGCCAGATGGAGGCCAGCCTGGTCTACATAGCAAGCTCCAGACTAACTGAAGCTACAGGGAGATCCTGTCGAAAAACAAAGCACAGCAACAAAATCAAGCAAAGTAAACACTATAGCAAACTGTGGAAAAGGACGAATTGGATTTCCAGAGCTCCTACATTACTACATGCCAATGTCTAGTTTTTGACATGAGAAACAGAAAATACAAGAAACAGAAGTGAGAAGGTCTAGTGTATTCAAAGAAAAAAACAAGCCAAGAGAAACTATTTCTGAAAAAGAGGTGTTAGGGACTTTACCTTAGAAGAACTGACAAACAGCTATGTAATGATGCTCAGTTAAGTAAAGGAATATGTGAAGAAAATCAGGAAATGACATATGAACAAACTAGAGAAAAAATAAAGAAAACCTAAAAAGAAACCAAAAAAAAAAAACCCTCTAAAGTTGGAAATAATCATACCTGGAATAAGATACTCACTGATGGGATTTCCAAGGCAAATTAAAGCAGGCAAGAAGAACAGCAGTCTCAAGATAGGAAGATAAAATTTATTGTTCTGAGGAATTCAAGGGAAAAAGATAGAAGACAATGAAAGACAGCTCCAGGGATCTACGCTATATCAAGCCAACAACACAGCCATTTCATCAGAGAATCATGCCGGTTCATCTCTAGGCTAGGCTTAAAACATCACACACACACACACACACACACACACACGATTACAGACTTCTCACTTCTCATTGTTTGCCATGAGAAAGACACTCTGCTTGCAGCACTCTGATACCCTAATCAAGCACATCCACATTCATTCACTATCTTGGGTGGTGAGGTCCTGATTAAGGTCAGGTGTCCAGTTCACAACAGAACACAGAGCTCAGTGAGCTTATTCACTTTTGGTTGCAAAGTTAGGTAAACATCATTAGTCCAGATTATGCCCATATTGTAAAAGTCGTTACTACAACTACAGATTTTTATGCCTACATGAATTTTTAAATTTTTTTTTACTCTTAGTAAAACAGCATTCATAAATGAACCATACCAAGTGATAAGTTCCAGTGTTTATTCTGTTTTCTCTGTCAAGCAGATGGAGTGAAGGATTAACAACCCTCACTACGTCAACATTCTGAGTGCCATAATGCAGTGACTGTTTAATGTTTTAGAATGATTTACTTCTGGCTTGTTTGTGTAACCCAGAATTAGCTTTCTCAGGTTTTTGATAGCCCAGCGAGCATCTTTTTCTCTCTTTTAAAAATTTTTATTGAATTTTTGTTGTTTTCATATAATATATATTTTTGTGGTTTTCATATAATATATTTTGAGGGTATTTAGAACCTCTCCCCTATCCACACTTCCTCTTACTGTGCCCCACCCAATATGCCAATAGAATTTAATTTGTATCCCTAAGTGCCCTTCGGTGTGAGTCCCTCCACTGGAGCCTGGTTAATCTACCAAGAGTCACATCCTTGAAAGAGACTGACTCTCCCAGCAGCCATTGGTTGCCAATAGTTCCTCAGGTAGGGCTGAAGTTTCTTAACCCACTTCCCCACATCTATGCTGGTGTTTTGTCTGGTTTGAGCTTTCATGGGACTTGTGCATGCTGTCACTGTTGCTGACAGTTCAGATGTCTGGCAAACTCTATTTCCTTGTGGTCATCTACCACCTCTGGCTCTTACAATCTTTTCACTCCCTCTTCCACAACGACCCCTGAGCCTTGGAGGCAAAAGTTTGATACAGGTGTCCCATTCAACTCTGCAGCCTCTTGTTCTCCACATGTTGGTCAGTTGTATGTTTCTGTGTCAATCACCATCTGTTGCATAAGGAAGTTTCTTTGGTGAGAGTTGAGAGATGCATTAATCTATAGCAGTAAGTCATCAGTAGTCAGTTTAATATGATAACTATTTAGTAGAAACTAGTATTAGGATTTTTCTCTTAAATGAAAGAACTCCCTCTATTTCTTCCACAGCTTTTTAATTTAGCTCTTTAACCTCCTACCCTTTCCTAGTTGAGAATCTGATGCTCGAGAAAACTGTGTTTGTAGTATCACCCTTTTTCCATAGTAGGATTTTTCCTCTAAAGAATCATAAAACTGTGAAAGATGTCCGTCTGCTTTTCCTCATGTCTTCTGCACAGAGTTCTATATCCAAGCATATATCTGGTAAGGAAAATTGGCCTGTGTCTGAGGCTTCTTTGGTTTCCAATTCAGCTTTAGTGCCATATTATCCTTAAAAATCTCTGCTGTTTTAATTTTTACCCAGTAACTAGCTGATGATTAAGCTAAGCTTGATAGTCATTTTCAGGTCTTGAAAAATGTCCCTACAAAGGAAAATGACTAGCCAGTTTAAGCTAACACAGGAAGGGGCTTCTTTCCAGAATTTTGGTGTTTCTAGCCCTCATTATTTCTATGTTTATAAGATTGACAGTATCCATGGCATAGACGTATTCCCAACATGTCACATTTCAAGTTAATGTCATGAAGTTACTGAATGTTGGGATTGGAAAAGAGATATGAACTTCTGAATTACATGAATCAGTCGAGTAGCCTGAGTATACTAAGGGCTAGGACTTACTGAGATGAGCCTAGTAAGAGGGAGCTTAACACATTCATTCATGCTTGAGGTCCACAGGTTATTCTAGCATGGTCTGACTGTACAATAGGCTGCCTTGAGTGATTCTTTCCTTGTTCTGGGATAATCATTCATTGCACAGAGGCAACTCAGAAGCATAGCATCTCCTACAGAAACACTTAAATAATAATCATCATGGCAAATCCGTCCTAAATTCCAGGGGTATTGGTAGTTGAGACCTTCGTACACATGGAATTCCAGTGACAGCTCGCAGTGGGAAAGGCGCCTCAGAAGAAGTTGGGAAGAATCCAGGTGTCTTGCTTTTCTATTGCTGTGATTTAAAAACTTACTAATGGCAACTTGGGGAGGAAAGGATTTATTTTATCTTACATCTTCCAGGTCATAGTTCATCATCAAGGGAAGCCAAGGCAGGAACTCAGGGCAGGAACCTGGAGCAGGAGCTGAAGCATAGACCACTGCAGAACACTGCTTAATGGCTTACTCTCTGACTCATGCTCAACCTGCTTTCTTCTACAATATAGAACCACCTGCCCAGAAGTGGCACCACCTACAGTGGGCTGGACCCTCCCACACCATTCAGCAATCAAGAAAATGCCCCATAAGGGCACAGGCCAAACCAATGAAGACAATTCCTCAATTGACAATCCCTTTAGCCAGATGTGTCAAGTTGACAACTAAAGCTATCCAGCACACCCGGGCTGGGCAGAGGGGGGGAAGTGAACAGCTTCCAGACTACTCTTAATTCAGCAAAAG
This sequence comes from Nannospalax galili, assembly GCF_000622305.1. NCBI lineage: Eukaryota > Metazoa > Chordata > Mammalia > Rodentia > Spalacidae > Nannospalax > Nannospalax galili. Next base: position 1,795,325 of record NW_008335053.1, read on the forward strand.
CAGTTGATAACTCCAAGAAGAACCATGAAGTAAATCAAATAGCAATGTAAGAACAGTTCTTGGGAATAATAACAGCCTTACTTCCAGGGCCCTTCACAAAAGAACTCAAGCATTGTTTAGAACTCACAGATTTTTTTTCTAGATCTTTAACTTAGGCTCTGTATCCTCCAATCAAGAATATCCTACTAAAAGAAGGGGTAAGATATAAGAGAGGTGAGTGACTGTCCCCTTTGACTTAGAAGCTTTTGTTCCTATCAGCTTAACCTGAGTCTAAGAATTGATCATCATAGCACTGAGGAAAGATGGGATGGTGGGAAGATGCTTACTTCTTTATATGCTTTATCATCTATAATTAAAAAATGACACAGATTTACAAAATAAAGTACCATCCAGACTTTGGAATGGGATTCTAAGCTGCAGTAAAGAATTGTGATACATGTAATAGGTTACATTGGAGATGAACAAAGTTTTCTTAAAAGATAGCAAAATTGAGTGACACCCTGATGGTTGTCTAAGCAAGTCTCAAGAAATATATAGAAATTGTTCTACTTTGCTTTCTATGATAAAACACTCTGATCAAACCAACTTAGAAGAAGAAAGGATTTATCTCATCTTATACTGCCTGATCACAATTCATCATTGAGAGAAATCAAGGCAGGAACTCAAGGCAGGAGCTTGAAACAGAAACAACAGAGAAATGGCTTACTGGCTCACTCCCTCTGGCTCATGCTCAGTCAGCTTTCTTTTTTTAAGCTTTCTTTTTATTTTTATCTATGTATATGCATGTGTTTCTGTGTGGGTATGTTCATGTAAATGCAGGTGCCTTCAGAGGTTAGAAGGTGGCAGAAACCCTGGAGCTGGAGTTACAGGTGGTTGTGAAACTTCCGATATGGGTGCTGGGAACTGAATTTGGGTCCTCCACAAGAACAGTAAAGATTCTTAACTGCTAAGCCATCTCTCCAGCCCAAATTTCTTATACAACACAGAACCACCTGTCTAGGGGTGGCTTTGCACAGTGGGCTTGGCCCTCCCACAGCAATCAAGAATCAAAAAAATTCCTCAGTGATGTGGCTGCAGGCCAGTCTGGTCAGGGAAATCTCTCAGTTGAGACTCTGTCAGCCATGGGACTCTTAGTTATGTCAAACTGACAATAAAAAACAACAAGGACAGCAATCATCAGGACAGGACTAACTAGGAAAGGAAACTTTGGAAAATAATAAAGGGATCACTTGTGCTGCATAAGAAGGTTTAATGTACAAAACAAAAGATCAACATTGGCAGAGCTTTCAAGTAGTGTCTAGGGAAGAAGGGAGTCTGGCTGCACCTGAGCATTCTGTTCTCACTGGAAAGAACATCTCCATAGTGAACCAAGAGGTTCTAAGCATTCTGAGATGAAAAACAGAGCCTCATATCAATACATTTTCTAGATGTATTTGCCTAGGAACATTTAGCTACTCAGAAAAAGTCTACTCATACTTGATGTGATAAACAAGAAACAGAGAAGGATGGGAAAGTCATCTGAGACTCACTTAGGGAACACATCAGGATGACAAATAGCAGCAGTGTATATGCTGAACTGCTCTCTATCTCCCATCCCAGACTATCAATAAACTTCAAGGAGAAAAGCACCTCACAGTTCTATCCATGTGACAATTATATTTCTTTTCATAAATAAAATTATTTAAGTGATATATATATATATAAATTCCTCAGCATTTACTTGCTGTAAAGTAATCACTAAGAGACAGACATACTCTCAGAAATCCAAAATCATGTCTCAGGTAGTCAAAGCAAAGTCAAAGAAAAGGAATAAATATAAAATCTGAACTGATCGAGGACAAGGGCTTCAGGCCCACACCACTACTGGTGCCATCAGTACCCAAGGCCCTTGCTAATAACAGAAAACCAACAGTACTTGAGTAAAGCCCTATTGCCAAATAAGGGCCACACTGGAATATCCCTAATACTCTACTGTCTATTCCATACCTCCCTAAACTTCTAGAATGTTTACCCACTTTCATTACCTATAGACAGAATAGATCTCAACTGATACAGTAGGCACTATGACTAAACTCACAAATTACAGGCAAATAAATCACTGGATGGCTCTATTATCATGTTCAATTATAGTAAAAACCAACATGGCATGGAAAGCTGATATCCCAATACACATTCATTAGAAACTACTTAATATGAAGATAACCTAAAAATGTGTCCAGGATATCCAAAACTTTCTTTTATAAAAAATGTATCTATTTACTTATATTGTGTATGAGTGTTTTGCATGCATGTCTATAAGTCCACCATGTGCCTATAATGCCCTTGGAGGTCATAAGAGGAAATCGCATCCTCTGGAACTGGAGTTAAGGACAGTTGTTAGATGCCATGTGGGTGCTGGGAACCTGGATCATCTTCTAGAAGAGCAGGAAGTGCTCTTACCACTAAGCCATCTTTCTAGCCCTATAGATGCATGACTTTCAACATGCACAAGAAATATGAATAAAAAACAAGGTAGCATTAAAAAACTCTAAAAATCCTAGCTCTCTAGAAACAAAAACTAAGTAAATAAAAATGAAGTGCTTGATAAAGAATTCAAAAGACATTACTAAAAGGCTTATTGAGATTCAAGAGAATATAAATAATTGCACTTTGTAAATATGACAATAAAATATTTGAATGAGAAATTCAGCAATGAGATGAAGATCTCAAAATAAAACCAATGAAAATCTTAGAAATGAAGAATACAAAACAAAGAATAAAAAATTCAGCTGGAGGTTTCATCTTATGTCGAGAGAGGTTACAGGCCCCAGTGGGAAGCCATCACAAGTATACTGTTTAATGAATATAGAACACCTACTGGGATATCTTCTAGGCATTTGTATTTACATTCATGTTTGCTTAAAGGTATTTACTTCCTTCCATTTGTCTTTATAGTAGAAGAAACAACCCTGAGATAGATCAGTGGCCATGGCCTAAAGACAACTAAGTGGGAGGCCCAAGAAGCCACTATCTTGCTGTGATACAACAGAGATTGCCCTACATCTGTCACCCTCCCCAGGACCTTAGCGGAAGATTAATGGGAAAATTGTAAGACCGGAGGATGGGGAGGGGGGAGGGGAGGGTGTCGGGGGTTTCACCGATTGGCAGCTGGGCATACTGGCTCAAGGACAGAATAGCCTGTCAGAATGGACCTTGGGTGAGACCACTGGCCCCTGAGGCGTGAGCAAATGCTAGCAGTGACTATGGGCGTGGCACGGGGAACCATCTAATATGGTGGGTGCTGAGCTGCACCACTGGAGGCACCACCAGAGCCTAGTGGCACGGAGCTAGGCACAGAGTGCTTGTTTCCTTGTAAGCCACTCTTTCCGCCCCCCACGACAATAATAAATACATATAAAGATATGTGATATGGTTTGCCTGATAGTGCAAGAGACCCTGAGAGAACTCGGGTGACAGGGAGGCTGTAGATGGGGAAGGGGGTATAAAGAGGACTAAGATGTTATGCATGAAATACACAAAAATTCAGTAAAAATATATTTAAAAAAAAAAAAAAACAGAAAAGGACCAAGTCACATTTAAGGTATACCTCAGATTAGCAGCAGATCTCTCAGCATAAATCCTATAAGCCAGGATAGAATTAAATTATATATTCTAAATCCTCAAATGAATATTAATACCACTCTCTTATGTGCAAAAGTCAATTGAATGCAGATCAAAGCCTTAAATATTAGATTTCAAACCTTGAAAATATTAGAAGACACCAAAGAGGGGGACATGTCATGACATTGACTCAGGCAGTGATTTACTTGATAGGGTTCCTAAACTAGAAAACAAAACTGACAAGGCTACACCAAAATAAAAGTGTCTGAATAGAAAAGGAATCAACAAAATGAAGAGACAACTCACAGAATGATAGAAAGTGCTTTTCAGCTGTTCATCTGATAGAGGGGTAATATACAAAATACATAAGGGACTAAAAAAATTAGCAAATAAGCTAGGCATGGTGGTTCCTGCCTTTAATCCCAGCATTCAGGAGACAGAGGCAGGCAGATCTCTGTGAGATCAAGGCCAGCCTGGTCTACATGGTGAGTTCCAGGCCTGCTGGGGCTACAGGGAGGCTCTGTCTCAAAAAGGACCCCCCCCAAAATTAACAAATAAGTAATCTTACTAAAAATGGGTAAATGATCTGCGTAGACACTTCTTGAAAGAAATGCTTTACCAGATATAGTGGCACATATTTTAATCCCAGCACTTGGGAGGCAAAGGCAAGCAGATCACTGTGTGTTTGGGGTCAGCCTGCAAATGTGTGTGTATACACACATATGTGTATACACACACATATATGTACACACACATATAATGTAAATAGCCAGCAAATATATGGAAAATGCTCAATATCATTAGCCATCAGCAAAATGCAAACCAAAGCTACATTGAACTACCATTTGTTGGGGTTAGTATGTTAAATACCACCTCCCATAGACTCATGTATTTGAACACTTGGTCCCCAGTTGCTGGTCCTATTTTGGAAGGGTGTGGCATCTTTAGGAGGTAGAACCTTTCTGGAAGAAGTAGACCAGGAGGGGAAAGTCTTGAGACTTTATAGCCTGACCTCACTTCCAGTCTGCTCTCTCTACATCTTGACTGCAGAAACAATGTGACCAGCTGGCTTGTGCTCCTATTTGCTGTGCCTTGTCTACCATGACAGACTGTGTCCCTTTTTAAACTGTAAGCCAAGATGAATCCTTGCTCTTCCCTTAAGTTGCTTCTTGTCAGATATGTAATCACAGCAATAAGAAAGGTAATACACTATCTCACCCCATTCAGAATGTGTAGTCCCAAAAGAAAAAGAAATAAACAAATAAAAAATACTGGTGAGAAAAATACTGTGGAGAAAACAGAACACTATGCTCTGTTTGGAAGAATGTAAATTAACATAGCCATAAGGAAAACAGTATAGAGGTTCTTCAACAAATTCAAAATAGAACTACAATACAATCTAGCTGTTCCACTTCTAGGAATACATCCAAAGAAATGGAATCAGCATACCGAATAGATACCCAGATGCTAGTGTTTATTGCACTGCCATTCACAACATCTGAGATATGGAAATTAGCCTTGGTATCCATCAGTAGATGAATGAATAAAGGAAATGTGGAATCTACAAGTAATGGGATATTATTAAATCCTAAAGAAGAATGAAATCCCGTCATCTGTGGCAAAGTTGATAGAAAAAGAAGATGTTAAGTAAATAATTCAGAAACACGAAGACAGGTAGCATGTGTTCTCATGTGTGGAAACAGACATACAGAAGTTAGACTGAAAACAAAATAGTGATTACCAGGCTGTGAAGGGTGCAAAGATGTTGGAAAGGTGGAAAAACAATAATTGAATATGGTGAGTTCATGTTATATTTTTGCATGGAAGCATTATACTGAATTCCATTAGTCAATAAAATTAGTGTTTTTAAAGAAAATAAGGTCTTTGTAGCAATATTTAACTTTAAATGAGGCCATTACAGTACACCAAATCCAGTATGATCACTTTCCTTATTAAAAAAAAAAAAGACAACTTTGGACACAACATATTACAGAGGAGGATGATTCAAAAACACAGGGAAAGGCAGCTCTTGATAAGCTAAGAAGTAAAGACTGGAAGAGATCCTTCCCTCACATACCAGAAGAAATCCCGCCAACAAACTACTACCATCCTGTGAATGGGGTTACATTACCTGTATTCAAACCTATTCATACCTTTCTGCCCCATGACCTGATACAAGTTAAATGAAAAGGAGCACACTCCTTTCATCAACCATAAAACAATGTATAAACCTGCACCTGGAGGCAGGGTGTGTGTATGTAGGTGAGGTGGAAAAGCTATACAACAAATATTATTTCAGAACATGCTACTATGAAATTCTGAGCAGTTTCAGGATTTTGTAGTTCGCATAACCATTGCCTGCTCACCACCTCCATGACCATTTTTAATATGGGGAAAATTTAGAGGTATTCTAAAGTTTTATTAGTATACATTAACTCTACAGAATAATACATTCTGTAGAGTATGGAATCATGCATACTTGCAACACACTTTGACTATATTCACATCCTTCTTGCCCTCTTTTATTCATTTCCCCTGATTTCCTTCCTCTTCTCTGATAGTACCCATTCAGTTTTCATCCCTTCTATTTCTATACACCATATACAACAGAAAACATGTGATACCTACTTATCTGAGTCTGGCTAATTTCATATAAATCTAATGATATCAAGTTCCATCTGCTTTGCTGCAAATTGTTCTTTGTGGTCAAATAGTGTTCCATTTTTTATGTATACCATATTTTCTTTATTCAGTTATCTCTTGAATCTGTAATTTAACTATTAGGAACAGTGTCACCTTATTGTATGAATGTGCAGGTTTTATTATATGCTGGTTTGAATTCCTGGGTGCATATACCAATTTGTGATATAAGTGGGCTATATAGTAGCCATATTTCTAGTTTGGGGAGGAAATTTCACACTGACTTCCATAGAGGTTGGATTAATTTCTATTTATATGAACAGAGAATAAAATGTTTCCCTTCCATACATTTTTAAGCATTTTTTTCTTTTTAAAATATTTTATTTTATGTATATGAGTGTTTTGCCTGCATGTATGCTAAGTGCATCCATGCATGCCATACAAAGCCTTCAGAAGTCAGAAGAGGGCGTCAGATCCCCTGAACTGGAGTTACAGAGTTACAGATGGTTGTTAGCTGCCATGTGGGTGCTGGGAATCGAACTGGGTCCTCTGGAAAAGCAGGTGTTCTTAACCACTCCAGCCCTATTTTTTGTTTTCTTCATGATATCTATTCTGATTGAGAGATGGAATCTCAATGTCACTTTGAATTGAATTTCTGTATTGTCTGAAGATGTTGAACATTGTTGTATGTATTTGTTTTCCACTCATATATCTTTGAATGTGCCATTTCAGTTACTGATTAGATTGCTTGCTACTGATTAGATTATTGATTGGGCTTTATTTAGAATTTTAAAAAATTATTTACTTAATGACCACATAATTACATAACAAGAATTTTTCCAATAAAATTAGTTTTTATTATTTCATTTCTTCTACGCGTTTGACTGCTTCTACTTTTCTAAGACCCCGAGGAACATGATTATGTTATCTGAGATATCTCTGGTGCTTTAATGTAGGCAAATATAGCTATAAACCTTCCTCTTAGAGTTGCCTGTTTCTAGCCCACAAATTATGATATATTTAATTTACATTTACATTTGATTTTAGAAATCTTTTAACTTTAGCTCATGTTTTTCATGACCCATCACTGATGATTCAAAACCATTACTCAACTGCTTTTAAATTTCATTTGCTTAGAATGCCATTTTCTAGACTGTTACATTTTTTTAATCTACTTATGTATTTGCCAGTGAGGTGTGTTTCTTTCAAATATCAGCAAGTGAACCTTGTTTTTAAATCCAGTCATCCACTCTGTGCTTTTTTAATGAGAAATTAAGACCATTTACATTAATGGTTTTAGCTTAAAGGTATTTTATAATTACTGTCATTTTCTTGTTTCTGTAACCATCAATTCTTTCATAATTATCATCTGCTTTTCTGAATTCTGAATGTGCTTTCGGTGGGATTTCTTCTTTTCTGTGTTTTCCTGGTTTTGTCTACCTTCTTCTATGTGTAAGATTCCTTTAAGTGTCATTGGAAATTCTGGATTAGTAGTCACAAATTCTTTTAATTTATGTTTACCTTATAAAGTCTTTTTCCTTTCACTTGCAAGGATAATTTCACTGCATACAGTAATCTAGGTTGGCAGTTACTTTTTAAGGACTTGAACAAAAGTATTCCATGATCTCTTGGCTTTCAGAGCTTCCACTAGAAATTATACTAATCGCACTATCATTCTGATAGGTTTGCCTTCATATGTGACTTGATGCTTCTCTCTTGCAGATTTCAATAGTCTCCCTTTCTCTGAACTCTTGACATTGTAACTGCATTACAGCATGGGGAGGCTATGTTTCTCTGGCATTCTATATGCATTCCATACCTGAATGTTCATATTTCCCCCAAGATTTGGGTTTTTTTTTTTCTGCTATCATTTTGCAGTAAAGCTTTCTAATGCCATTAGTCTGTAACTTGGTATCTTTTTCCAAATCTGTGTTTGGTCTTTTAATTTTGTTCCGGAGATTTTTCCATGTTCTTTTCACAATTGTTTTTTTTTTTTTCCCTTGTTACTTTTTTTAATGCTCTCGTTCATCAACCTTGTCATTAAACTCTAAAACGCAAAGTTTAATAGTGATTCTGAAAAAAATCATTCTTTTAAATTCTGCAACACTTCCTCTACTTTACTGTCTTTGGAAGAGCCATGTTGCCTTGTTTTTTTCATCTTTCTTGTTTTATTTTTTATGTAACATTTTTATTAATTCTTTGAGAATTTCATACTCTTATGCAATGTATTTTGAACAAATTCACCCCAGCCCCGACTCTTCCCTCTAAACGCCTCCTGAATCCTCTTGCGAACCCCTCCCAACTTCATGTGTTCTTTTTAAAAACAATAATCCACCAAGTCCAATCCCTGTTTCTTATATATTCATGGGTATGGGGCCATCCACCAGAGCATGGTTAATCTACCAGGGGCTATACTTATAAAGAAAACTTGCTCTCCCTCCCTCAGAAGCCATCAACTGTTAACAGCTCCTCAGCTAAGGACAGAGGCTTGTGAGTTCCTCCTTTCCCCGTGTTGGAATGTTGACTAAATCTAGTTCGGTCTTGTGCAGGCAACAACAGCTTCTATGAGCTCATGAGTGCAATGTTCCTATCATGTCACTGTTTACTTCTGGTCTCCCCAACCGTATGGCTCTCAAGTTTCTACTCCCTCTTCCAAGATGGTCCCTGAGGCTTAGGGAGGGGTGTTACAATAATGTCCAATTTATGACTGAGCACTCTACAGATACTTATTCTCTGCATTTTTTCCAGTTGCAAGTTTCAGTATTAACTGTAGTCCACTGTATAAGGAAACTTCTCTGATAAGGTCTCAGAGCTGCACTAATGTATGGGTAGACAGATATAAATTTAGAAGGAAATTTGATATTCTGTCCATTTAGCAAAATAATAGTAGTAGGTTCACCACTGGGGCCTATGAGCTCTCCAATAATGAGTTTTGGTAAGATTTATAGAGCCAGGCATAGATTTCCTCTTGTGGAGTGGACATTAAGTCCAATCAGAAATTAGTTGGTTACCCCCATAACAGTCATGACATTACTAGTATATCTTGCTACATGGATGGCTTTCTATCTCACAGTGTTCACAGGTGAGTAGGACAGTTGCTGATATATGTCTTCCAACAGCCTGCCTAGCACCTTGTGGTATTGTGAAAGCTAGCCAGCATGGAGGATGTTTCATGGTCACTGCCAACTTGTTTTCTCCATGACCAGTAACCAAATTATGTCATATCTTCAGCAAGAGGGTCTTTCCATCAAGTCCTAAGTATTTCTTGCTTCTCTATGTTGAGATTTGAACAAGTGTTGAAACAAGATCTTTCTCCAGTTTTATGTGCAATTCCTTTTGGGGAGCAACCTTCTCTTAATGATGTGCCCTGGGATATCACAAATGTTGAATTTATTTCCAACTGGATTTTGTGATATACTTCCCCTGTTTTTTCTTTGGTGTGGAATTAGTACATTTTGACACAATGCATATTGTGTTGGAGCCTGAAGGTCCTGCTTTCACTGAAAGTTTGACAAGAGTAGACTGCTTCTAATAAATCAAGTAGATAGGTTGCATAATGTAAAGTATATGGATTGTACTCTCTATGATCCCTTCTCAAAGTTTAATCTATGCTGTGGTCGAAGAAAGCAACCAAGATGTCCATAAACTAATGGATAGATAAGCAAATGAGGTATGTTGGTAGACTACAATATATTCAGTAGCAAACAGAATGAACTACTTATAAGTAGTTCTCTGTATGACACAATTAATAGGATAAACATTGAAGAAGTAAATGACTATGTTAAACAAAATTATAAATTTTAAAAATATCATTATCTGTGTGTACATGCATATGACAAATAAAATATTTAAAAATTAAAAAGATAAAACCTAAACTGAGGTGAAATCTCATAATTAAATGGCAGCCAATCATCAAGCCTTCTTTGATGCTACATAGCTTAGGATGGGAACTAAATTTTAAGCAACAATTATGGCACAGTTAAGTTTCTCAGCTCTTTCTAGTCCTTATCTGTAAAATGGATAGAACAACACTTTCTGCACATAGTTATTTTAAAGATTGTATGAGATGACAATGGTAAAGTGCCTTGCACATCCTTAGAGTACAAGAGGCAAGCAGGATGCTACCAATCAATTTTTTCATGTATAAAATAAAATGATGCATTTCCCACCCTCTACTGGAATTAGATTGATGCCTTCTGATTCTGACTGATGGCATATGGTTAGAAGAAACATAGTCAGGTTTGGTCATAAACTATCTGCACTTTCATACGGAATTAAGTTAGATAAATTAGGCCTTATCAGGATCCATGAAGAAAAAGATGAATTGCTTCCTTCAAAAAATGTGCCTCCAACTGGGATCCCCACCTATAGAAGAAGAAAACTAGAGCCTTATCTTTCACCTTGCAAAAAAGGCAACTCTGCTGGGGCCAGCATCTTTGCTGGGTAGGTTCAGCAGCACCCACTGTGCTTTGATTCCCCCAGCCTCATTCGCCACCCCTAGCTCCCCCACCCCATCTCTCCTCCTAGCTTGGGCACTGGCCCATTTATTCTCTTGGCACCCCAGACCCCTGGACTGACCTCTTGGCCCAGACTCCCCACTGCTTCATGATCCTTTTCACCCGGACCAAACCAATTCCTCCATCTAGTCCCTGGGAGCCTTGGGGGCCTCTTCTTGCCCCCACTTCCCTTTGCATCGTTGGGCAGCCCAGCCCCTCATCTTCCTGGGGCCAGCATCTTTGCTGGGTAAGTTCAGCCTTGCCCACTGAGCCTTGACTCTCCCAGCTTCATTCACCCTCCCAGCTCCCCTACCCCATCTCACCTCCTAGCCTGGGCACTGGCCCATTTCTTCTCTTGTCACCACAGACCTCTGGACTGACCTCTTGGCCCAGACTCCCACTGCTTCCTGAACCTTTGCACCCAGACCAACCCAATTCCTCAGTCTATTCCCCAGGAGCCTCCGGGGCCCATTCCATACCCCCCTCACCTTTGCTTGCCTGAGACAGGCCCTGGTCCCAGACAAGCCCAGCCACCAAATTCCTGAGGCCAACATCTTTTCTGGAGGGATCCAGACCTTAGGAGAAAGCCTGAGAGCATATGACCCTCATCCAACTTGGGCCTCTGTGGGAACTCCTGAGCAGCAAGAAGAAAGCCGTTTGGCCCCTCCAATATAAAATCAAAAGAGAGAACCTGAAGCCTAGACTAACGAGCTTTTCATGCCCAACAAGTAAACCACAAAGGCACATAAAGTTTACAAAAAGAAGCAGACCTAAACTCAACAAAGGAAGGCTTCAGTCTCACATAAGAATCAGAAACTACAAAAGAAATCCACATGGCAAAATCACAGTAAAAATTAATAACATGGAAAACCCAAATAATACATCCCCACCAAGTACCAACAGTCCTCTAGAGGAGTACAATGAGACGCCCCTAGAGATAACACAAGACATGGAATTCAAAAGAACAATTATAAACATGCTTCTGACTGAATTCACAAGAGATAGAAACACTGAAGAAAACTCAGGCTGAAATGAAGAAGGAAGTGAAACACTAAATAAGCCAATTAGAAACAACAGGAGAAAGCCTCACCAATAGGATGAATTAAATAGAAAACAGAATATCAAGATTGGAATATAAACTGGATGAATTAGACCACTCAAGAAAAGATTATGAAAAATTTAAGAAAACACAAAAATAGAATATTCAGGAATTGTGTGACACCATAAAAAGACCAAACTTATGAATCACAGGCATACGGGAAGGAGAAGAATCTCAAGATAATGGTAATGACCAGATCTTCAAGAGGATTGTACAAGAAAATTTCCCCAAATTAAAAAGACATGCCCATACAAATACAAGAAACACATAGAACACCAAATAGATAGGACCAGAAAAGAAACGCTCGATGGCACATCATGATAAAAACACTAAACCTACAGAACAAAGAGAGAATATTGAAAGTTGCAAAAGAAAAACAACAAGTCACATATAAAGGAAAACCCATCAGATTTACAGCCGACTTTTCAGTGCAAACAATGAAAGCCAGAGAGCCTGGACCAAAGTATTCCCAGTTCTGAATGACCACAGATGCCAACCCAGACTACTTTACTCAGCTAAAATGTCTATTATAGTTAAAAGGAAAAGAAAAATCTTCCATGACATAAATAGGATGAAAGTATTCATGTCCATAAAACCAGCCCTTCAGAGAGTTCTTGAAGCAATACAAAGGGCTGAAGAAAGGAATAACTATACACAAGGGGTTACAGAAAGAAACCTAATGAAGTTATAACTGTGGAAATGCACAGCTACACCAAGAAAAATAGAAATCAAAATGACAGGAATCAATACACATACTTCATGAATAACTTTAAATATCAATGTACTGACTCCCCATTCAAAAGACACAGACTAGTTGAACGGACTAGAAATAAAACCCATCTTTTTGTTGTCTGCAAGAAACTCATCTCACTTTCAAGGATAGGCACTACCTTAAGGCGAAAGGATGGAAAAAAAAAAAAAAACCAAGCAAATGGTACTAAGAAAAAAGCAGGGGTAGCAATTCTAATATCTGACAAAATAGACTTTAAACCAAAACTAATAAGATAAAGAGAGCCACTTCATTCTGATTAAAGGAACAATTGACCAAGAAGATATTACAATCATGAACATATATTCACCAAACTCCGGTGCACCGAACTTCATAAAAACAGTACTATGGGACTTGAAGACTCAGATTAATCCAAACTCATTAATAGTAGGGGACTTCAATGCCCCATTGTCTCCATTAGATAGGTCAACAGTACAGGGAATTAAGAGAGAGACAACTGAATTAAACAATATCATACATCAAATGGACCTAACAGACATCTACCGAATATTCTACCCAAGCACCAAAGAATATACTTTCTATTCGGTGCCCCATGGAATGTTCTCCAAAATCAACCACATAATGGGGCACAAACCAAGCCTCAACAAACACAAAAAGATTGAAATAATTCCATGCATTCTATCAGACCACAATTCAATAAAGATTAAAAATCAACAGCAGAAGGAACCCTAGTAACTAACTACATGAACACATGGAGATTAAACAACACACTCCTAAATGATGAATGAGTCAAAGGAGAAATTAAGAAAGAAAAAAAAGTATTCCTGGAACTAAATGGAAAGGACAATACAACACAACATCACCTCTGGGACACGTTAAAAGAAGTACTTAGAAGTTTATAACTCTAAGTGCCTTCATTAAAAAATCAGAAAGAACACAAACAAATGACTTAACATTGCAACTCAAGACACTTGAAAAGAAACAACAAATGAAACCCAAATCCAGCAGACAAGAAGAAATAACAAAAGAAAATCAGAGCAGAAATTAGTAAAATAGAAACAAAGAAAACAATACAAAGAATCAACAAATCCAAGAGCTGAGATAAACAAGATTGAGAGACCCCTAGCCCAGTTAACTAAAAGAAAGAAAATCTCCAAATCAACAAAATTAGAGATCAAAGGGGAAACATCACAACAGACACCAAAAAGGTCCAGAACATTATAAGGGAATACTTTAAAAACCTATACACTACTAAATTTGAAAACCTAAAAGAAATGGATGGGTATCTAAAAGCATGGGAACCACCAAAACTAAATCAAGACGAGATCAACAGCTTAAACAGACCCATAACATGTAAGGAAATTAAAATAATACAAAACCTCCTGACTAAAAAAAAGGCCAGTACCAGATGGATTTATAGCAGAATTCTATCAGACATTTAAAGAAGATCTATATCCAATACTACTTAATTTATTCAAAAAGATAGAAATGGAGGGAGAATGTCCAAATTCCTTCCTTCTATGAAACCAGCATCATTCTAATACCAAAGCCAGGTGAAAAAGAAAACTATAGACTCATATCCTTAATGAACATAGATGCAAAAATTGTCAACAAAATACTTGCAAACCACATACAGAAACACATCAAAAAGATCATCCACCATGATCAAGTCAGCTTTATTCCAGAGATGCAGGGGTGGTTTACTATATGTAAGTGAATAAACATCATAAAACATATAAATGGACTCCAAGACAAGAACCACATAGTCATCTCAATAGATGCAGAGAAGGCCTTAGACAAAATTCAACATGAATTTATGTTCAAAGTCCTAGAGGGAATTGGACTGGAGGGAACATACCTCAACATAATTAAAGCCATATATAACAAACCCACAGCCAACATCATTTTAAATGGAGAAAAACTGGACACATTCACATTAAAATCAGGAACCAGACAAGGCTGTCCACTATCTCCACTTCTTTTAACATAGTTCTTGGAACTCTTGCAAGAGCAATAATACAAAAGAAGGAAATTAAAGGAATAATAATTGAAAAAAAGAGATCAATATTCTCTCTTTGTTCTGTACATTTAGTGTTTTTACTATGATATGTCGTAGGAAGTTTCTTTTCTGATCCTATCTATTTGGTGTTCTATGTGCTTCCTGTATTTGTATGGGGGTGTCTTTCCTTAATTTCAGGAAATTCTCTGCTACAATCCTGTTTAAGATCTGGTTAACACCATTAAACTGAAATTCTTCTTCCTCTATTCCTGTGATCCATAGATTTAGTCCTTTCCTAGTGTCCCACATCTCTTGCATATTCCATAACTCTGCTTTTAAAAATTTTCCATACTCTTTGCTTGAGTGGTCCAATTCTTCAATTAGTGCTTATATGTTGTTTTCCATTTCATTCATTCTAGAGGTGAGGCTTTTCCCTGTTGTTTCAAGTTGGCTTATTGAGTTTTGCACTTTCCTCTTCATTTCTGCCTGAGTTTTCTTCAAAGTTTCTATCTCTTTTGTGAATTCATTTAGAAGTTTATCCCTATCTTCTTTTACCTCTTTGATTTATATGTTCGTGTGTTCTTTAAATTCATTGAATTCCTTGATCATGTTTATGATTGGTCTTTTAAATTCTGTATCCAGGGTTATCTCTTAGGGGTTCTCCTTGTAGAATTCTTCTATAGGACTGGTGGAGTTTGGTGGGGACATAGTATTTTTGCTTTCCGTTTTATTATTTGTGATTTTGGCATGTGAATTTCTTTTGTTGTTTATGATTCTGATATGAGAATTAAGTTGAAGTATGCTTCTGTTTGTATTATCTGGGTGCCTAGATCTTTCTTTATTGGTTGTGTAAGGCTGGTTGGTACAAGGCTTTCAGGTTCTCTCAGGTTTATTTTGGAGGGAACTGATGGCTTCAGATCAGTTATTCAGGGGTACCCACAGAAGCCCGATTCAAGTTCCAGTTATGTACACTCAGGCTTCCTTCACCACATGGAGGCAGAATCCAGGCTTTCTCAGGCAGTCCCCTGCATTGTCAGCCCTATGACAGAGGGAAGCCAGAGGGGGGCCAGAACTTGAACTGCTGAGATCCCAGCTGCTATATACAGATGGAGGTCTGAACCCACCCTTTCAGGCTATGTGCTAGGATCTTAGCCTTAGCCTACCAAAGCCAGATCTGCCCTGAGGCCTTGGGAGGGGTCTCACAAAATCCCAGGTAGGAGGATGGTACTGCACAATTAAGGGAAGCTCACCACCACATGGAGGAAGGATCCAGGGGCTGTCAGGTAGTTCCCTGGGTTCTCACGCCCTCTGGTAGTTGGAGGCCAGAGGGAGGCCAGAACCTGCCACTCTCTGGTGGTCTGCTGAGCTCTGAGCTGCTACCTTGATGGAGGTCTGAACTGACCCTCCAGCAAAAGAAAAACAACAGGTCACATACAAAGGAAAGCCCATTAGAATTACAGCTGACTTATCAATGTAAACTATGAAAGCCAGAAGAGCCTGGACCAAGATATTTCCAGTTTTACATGACAATAGATGCCAGCACAGAATATTATACCCAGAAAAAATGTCTATTATAGTTGAGGGGGAAAGAAAAACATTTCATGACATGAATAGCCTGAAAGAATACATGTCCACAAAACCAGCCCTTCAAAGAATACTGGAAGCAATACAGAGAGCAGAGAAACAATTGTACCCTAGGGGCAATGAAAGAAAATAAAGATATAATCTAGGAAACACAAAATTATACAGAGAACACAAACATCAATCAAAATGACAGCAACCAATACACACCTTTCAATAATAATCTTAAATATCAATGGGCTGAACTCCCCAGTCAAAGGACACAGGATAAACAAATGGGTTAAGAAACAAAATCCATCTCTCTGCTGTCTGCAAGAAATCCATCTCACCTTCAAGGACAGGCACTACTTTAAGGTAAAAGGATGGAAAAGAGTATTCCAAGCAAATGGCCTAAGAAACAAGCAGGTGTTGCAATTCTAATATCTGATGAAATAGACTTCAAAGTAAAACTAATCAGAAGAGATAATGAGTGTCACTTCATTCTGATCAAAGGAACAGTCAACTAAGAAGATATTACAATCCTTAACATATATGCACCAAACTCTGGTGCACCTAAATTCATGAAAACAACACCACAGGACTTTAAGACACACATTAACCCCAACTCAGTAATAGTAGGGGACTTCAGTACCCCACTGTCTCCATTAGACAGGTCAACTGGACAAAAAATAAACAGAGAGATATCTGAATTAAATGATACCATACATCAAATGGACCCAACAGATAAC
>NW_008335053.1:1813252-1844354 GCF_000622305.1 Nannospalax galili
GTACTTAAAGAACATAGATGCAAAAATTCTCAACAAGATACTTGCAAACCGCATACAGACACACATCAAAAAGATCATCCACCATGATCAAGTAGGCTTTATCCCAGAGATGCAGGGATGGTTCAATACATGCAAGTCAATTAACATCATTAATCATATAAATGGATTCAAAGACAAAAAACACATTGTCATCACAATAGATGCAGAAAAAGCTTTTGACAAAATTCAGCATGTATTTATGTTCAAAGGCCTAGAGGGAATGGGACTGGAGGGAACATACCTCAGCATAATTAAAGCTATGTACAACAAACACACAGCCAACATCAATCTAAATGGAGAAAACCTGGATGCATTCCCATTGAAATCAGGAACCACACAAGGTTGTCCACGATCTCTACTCCTCTTTAACATAGTGCTTGAAACTCTTGCTAGACCAATAACATAGAGGAGGAAATTAAAGGAGTACTAATTGGAAAAGAAGAGGTCAAATTATCACTTTCTTCAGATGATATGATACTATACCTAAGAGATCTCAAAAGTTCCACAAGAAAACTCCCATTGAAATCAGGAACCACACAAGGTTGTCCACGATCTCTACTCCTCTTTAACATAGTGCTTGAAACTCTTGCTAGACCAATAACATAGAGGAGGAAATTAAAGGAGTACTAATTGGAAAAGAAGAGGTCAAATTATCACTTTCTTCAGATGATATGATACTATACCTAAGAGATCTCAAAAGTTCCACAAGAAAACTCCTAGAACTGATCAACACTTTCAGTATAGTGGCAGGTTATAAAATCAGTCTACAAAAATCAGTAGCCTTTCTATATGCCAATAACAAGCAATTGGTGAAAGAATACAGGGAAATGGTCCCATTCACAATTGCTGATATATATGTATATATATCTTGGAAAAAAAAATTTGTGTGTCTTTTTGAGACAGGGCCTCCCTGTAGCCCCAGCTGGACTAAAAGCATGTACCACCATGCCCGACTCCTTGCTTTCTTTTTAAGAAAATTTCGAAGTTGACGCTACTGGTAGTTCTCAGTTTAAGGTGATCTTCTCTTACCCTCTGTAGAACTAATCACACCCATTCCTGACATTCTTCACAAGACACTATTTCTAGATCCCTTCCTGTCCTGATGTCTCTTTATTATTTCATGTCTTGGTATACAAACTGCCACAAAACATCGTAGCTCTGCAGTGTGGGCAGGACTCTGCAGAAATAGCTGGTCCTAAACAACATGGGTTCCAGGTCTAGGGTCACTAATGGAAGTGCACTCTGCTGGAAATCTGGTTGGAAGCCCAGTGCTTCCCCACATGGCCTCCCTCTCCATGGCCTGGTCTCACTTGGTAGCTTTGTCAGAACTTCTCTACAGTAAGGTCCTCTAAGAGCAAAAGCACAGTGAGGCCTGAAACTCGCAGTGGTACTTCTCTTGTGTTCTGTTGGTTAATAACAATCTGACACAGGTTAACACCCAGAATATATAAGGAACTCAAAAAACATAGAATCATGAAAGGAAGTCACTCAATTAAAAGATAGGCTAAGGAGCCAAACAGAGGGTTCTCAAAAGAAGAAATAGAGATATCTAAGAAGCCTCTTAAATAGTGTTCAGCATCACTAGTAATTAGGGAAATGCAAATTAAAAGCACCCTAAAGTATCACCTTACCCCAATCAGACTGGCTAGGATCAAGAGAACAAATGATACCAAATACTGGTGAAGATGTGGAGAAAGGGGAACACTCATTCACTGCTGGTGGGATTGTGCACTCGTACAGCCTCTATGGAAAACATTGTGGAGAACTCTTAAAAAACTTAAAATGAACCTACCATATGACCCGGTTATAGCACTCCTTGGCATATACCCAAGGGATTCATCTTATTGTAGAGACACTTGTACAACCATGTTTGTTTCTGCTCTTTTCACAATACCTAAGAGATGGAAGCAACCTAAGTGTCCTCAACTGATGAATGGTTAACAAAAATGTGGTATATTTACACAAAGGACTTCTATTCAGCAGTAAAGAAAGATGAAATAATGAAATTTGCAGGTAAACGGGTGAATATAGAAACTGTTATACTAAGTGAAGTAACACAGACTCAGAAAAACAAATGACGTATGTTCTCCCTCATATGTGGTTCCTAACACCAAATCCTTTTAAATTCCAGGTTCTTTTAAGAAGATGATGCTATACAGCAGTCCCTTCTGCACGAAATAACTACCATCATCATGACTTCTGTTGAGCCTGATCACTAAATATAGTCACAGTTGGGCTTGTTGATGGTTGTACTCATTCATTAAAGGAGTGTCAAGAAGGGTTACTGGACCCTCACTTGAGTATCCAGCCACTTTTCCAAGACAACTAGTCCAGCCTTGGAAGACAAAAGAAAAATGAGGAAGAATCCAATAGATGAATGTTTTTGGAAGCCCTTGTCAAGAACTCCAATGGACTCTCACATGAACATTTGAAAATTGCCCTGTTAACTTTTTTCTAATTCTCAGTCTAGAACTTGTAATGCTAATTATTCTTGCCTTTACTTCTTCACATCTCCTATTCATGATTCAAGAATGTTCTTTTTCCCCTTAGAGACAAGAGTTATACAACTTGGGAGTCTTAGATAGACCCACTGAAGGAGTACTCCAATTGCCTTGTGTTCAGCATGGAAGAAGTCAGAGCGGTCTTCATCCCTATTCCCTATTGGCAGAGGATGGCATGATAAGAATAGGAAGTAGGAATTGGCTAGGCAGTTAGGGTAAAAAGACCCCGAAGAAATGTAGCCAGTTTCTGGGGTAAAAGTCAAAATGTCCTTGGGCTTGTTAGCACACGCTCCGTTCCAAAGGCAAAAATGTCAAAATGTCAAAAGTATTTGGGATCTTGTATCTAATCCTTAAAATATTTTAGGGTTACATCTTTAGAGGGGTGAATGTTGGAGGGGAGGGAGTGGGCATGGATTTGATCAAAGTATCTTATATGCATGTATGAAATTCTCAATAAAGTTTTTGTAAAAGGTTAAAAAAAGGAAGAGATCAAATTACCCCCTTTTGCAGATGATATGATATTTTATCTAAGAGACACAAAAAGTTCCATGAGAAAACTCCGAGAAATGATTAACACATTCAGTAAAGTGGTAGGTTACATAATTAATCTACAGAAGTCTTTAGCCTTTCTATATACCAATAACAAACAATCAGAGAAAGAGTACACAGAAGCACTCCCTTTCACAACAGCTGCAAAAATAAAATAAAATCTGAGAATAAGCCTGACCAAAGACATTGAAGACCTCTAAAATGAAAAAATTTTAAATATTTAAAGAAAGAGATTGATGAAGACATCAGAAGATGGAAGGACCACCCACGGTCATGGATTGGAAGAATTAATGTTCTGAAAATGACCATCCTACCAAAAGCCATTTATAGACTCAATGCAATACCAATCAAAATCCCCATGACATTCTTTACAGAATTGGAAAACACAATCCTAAGAGTCATATGGAAGCACAAAAGACTCCGGATAGCCAAAGCAACACTGAGCACTAAGAGCAATGCTGGGGGGATAACTATACTAGATTTTAAACTGTATTATTCAGCTATATTCATAAAAACAACATGGTACTGGCACAAAAATAGACGGGTAGATCAATGGAACAAAATTGAAGACCCAAATATGAGAACATGCAATTTCAGGCACCTGATATTTGACAAAGGGGCCAAGAACATTCACTGGAGGAAAGACAGCATGTTCAGCAAATGGTGATGGCAAGACAGGATCTCCACCTGTAGAAGAATGAAACTACACCCCTATCTTTCACCCTGCACAAAAGTCAACTCCAAATGGATCAAAGACCTCAATGTGAAGCCTGAAACTCTGAAACTGTTAGAAAAACACTGGCAATGACCTAAAGATATAGGTGTATAGGAAAGGATTTTCTAAACCAGACATCAATTGCTCAGGAAACAAGGTCAAGAATCAACAAATGGGACCTCATTAAACTAAAAAGCTTCTGTACATCAAAAGAAGCAACCAAGGAAGTGATGAAAAAACCCACAGAATGGGAGGAAATCTTCACCAGCAACACATCTGACAGAGATTTAACATCCAGAATATATAAACATCAAGAATATATAAAGAACTCAAAAAAGAAAGAAGCAGAAAACCAATGACCCAATTAAAAGAAGGGCTAAGGACCTAAATAGAGAGTTCTCAAATGAAGAAATAAAGATGGCTAAGACACATCTTAAATAGAGTTCAACATTGTTAGTAATTAGGGAAATGCAAGTTAAAACCACCCTAAAGTTTCATCTTACCCAAATCAGATTGGCTAAGATCAAAAGAACAAATGATATCAAATGTTGGAGAGGATATGGGGAAAGGGGAATACTCATCCACTGCTGGTGGGATTGCAAACGTTTTCAACCCCTATATAAAGCAGTGTGGAGAAGTCTTAAAAAACTAAAAATTAACCTACCATTTGACCCAGCTATACCACTCCTTGGCATATACCCAAAGAACTCATCTTGGCTAAGATCAAAAGAACAAATGATATCAAATGTTGGAGAGGATATGGGGAAAGGGGAATACTCATCCACTGCTGGTGGGATTGCAAACGTTTTCAACCCCTATATAAAGCAGTGTGGAGAAGTCTTAAAAAACTAAAAATTAACCTACCATTTGACCCAGCTATACCACTCCTTGGCATATACCCAAAGAACTCATCCCTATTCCAGAGACACTTGTATATCCATGTCTGCTGCTGCTCTTTTCACAATAGCTAAGAGATAGAAGCAACCTGTGTACCTCAACTGACCAGTGGATAATGAAAATATGGCTCATTTATATGATGGAGTTCTACACAGCAGTAAAGAAAGATGAAATCATGAAATTTTCATGTAAAAGGATGGAAGTAGAAACTGTTATACTAAGTGAAGTAACACAGACTCAGAAAAAAAGGCATATGTTCTCCCTCATATGTGGATCCTAGCACCAAATCCATGTAAGTGAGTATGTATCCACACATAACAACAGGAACCAGAATAATAAAAGAAGGAACCCGGGGGGTGGGGTAAAGGAAAAGAAAGAACCTGAAAGAGAAGAACAGTAGGAAGCAGGCATTAATAAGGGAGATATGGATAAAAATGGTGTTATTTTAAGGGGAAGGGGGAGGGAAGGTTATACAAGGAAACTTGGAGATAAAGGGAAAGGAGTTCAATGAGGTGGGACCATAGGAGAAGGGCATTATTAAGGGAGAAATGGGAAAAATGGAGGCACTTTAAATGGGGAAAACATGGTGTAAGGGTTAAATAATGCAAGAGATAAATAATGCCTAGCTAGTTTAAAAAAAAAAACAGAGGGAACCATATTAATCGAACAACCTACTGACAAATTATACATACAACTAGGTAGGAATGTAATATATGTCTAGGCAAGGTTTATCTGAGAATGTTTGTTCTTTGCCCAAGCTTTATCTATATAGCACATGGTAATTAAAAGTACAAGACTGGTGGAACTAACTTTCTTGGATGTTTAATAGCCATACTTTGAGGCCTACACTAATTTGGTCAGAGGGAAATAAAGGACAGTTTTTGCTTCTTGCCCTCCTGGTTGATTAAGTTCCAGGGGACTATGAGCATCTCTCAAAATGCCCTGTAACTGTGGTGAGTCACCTGTCCTTTTGATCAAGGAGGCCATGGAAACCCCATCAAATGGACTTGAACCAGTGTCCAGTCTACTAAGAGGAGGGTCAACACAGAGGAAACATTTCCTCCATGCTTCCAAGTGAAGCCAGCCCCAGTTGAGCAGGACCTTTGACTTATTTTCACATAGATGGTTTGAACTGGTAAAAGAAAGGAGCCAGGGTTCCTCCCAAGCCCATATGACTCCTGAGGAACAGATCCTCAAACAACCTTAAGAGTAAACATAAATTGGTTTATCTCGGCCAACTGTATGTTCTTAAACACCCAAAAGGAAAGTATAACCAAAGATTAAATGGATCAATATAATTCTTTAAGAGTCCCTGTGTATAGCTAAAGGCTACATAACAAGAAACAATGCCAGATAGGAGACACCTTCCTTTGAGTTGTTTGGCAGGGTGGCCCAAGAGACTCTTAGACAGTAACCCAGCATAGAACTGGGAAAATGAACAGCAGACCCCAATTTTATCTAAAGGAATATTGGCAACTGATTGCTGCTATATGAGGAAGAGCTGATCTTCCTAAAACAAGGAACTCTAGATAGGCTGACTAGATTCAGCGGATGGACAAGTAAGTACTGGGGAACAGCTGGGGTACCGACAACACAGTGTAAAGTAACAGGGATTACAGAGTATTTCAGTTCCAGTGGGGGGGCAGGTGGCTATGGGAGGGTGTCACTTGGGATTTTGGTATATAAATGAGTAAGATTATTTGAGATGTTCTGTATGAAATAGCCACAAAAAAGATCAACATAAAAATGAGTTATATTTGAGGAAGAAGCATAAAATTTTGCTTCATGTTAATTAGTAGAGATGAAAAAATTACCACTGAAATCTACCTGATGTTTTTATATCGATGCTCAGGTACCAAGGATCTCAGAAAGTAACCAGCTGTGACTAATAATAATCAGATACATACAGATTAGAGACACATGTGCAAACATGTAAGCGTTAGTAGCATTAGAAATGAGTTTTTCTGTATGATACAGTATATTTTAAAATGAAATGGAGATCTTTTTTAAAAGGTAAAACCTCATTCAATTTTATGTCTTATAGGGTTTATACTGAGTTCAATATTGTATAACTGTATTAATTCAACTGTTAACCTAAAAATTACAGCCAATTTGCAAAGAGATGCATCTTTGCTCTGGAATTGTTATTGAATATGTCAATGCTGTAATGAAATTCTTTTCATGCGTTTATTAAATAATTTTTTAAAAGTATATTCACAAGTTAAAAAAAAACAACTAAAAATGAATCTACCATATGTCCCAGTTATACCACTCCTTGGCTTATACCCAAAGGACTCATCCTATTGTAGAGACACTTGTACAACCATGTTTGTTGCTGATCTTTTCACAATAGATAAGAGATGGAACCAACCTAAGAGCCCCTCAACTGACAAGTGGTTAATAAAACTATTCATTAAACTAATCTATTCAGCAGTAAAGAAAGATGAAATAATAAAATTTACAGGTAAATAGATGGATCTAGAAACTGTTATACTAAGTGAAGTAACACAGACTCAGAAAAACAAAAGAATTTTTGTTCTCCCTCATTTGTGGATCCTAGCACCAAATCCTTATAAGTGAGTGTATATCCTGATGAAACTGCAGGGATAAGGGATATGGAAGGAAAACAGGGAGGTAAAGGGAAAGAAGGAACCTGAGAGAGAGAGACTAGTAGGATAAAGATGTTATTAAGGGAGAAATATCTAAAAAGGGGGTAGTTAACCATCATCATGACTTTGGCTGAGCCTGATAGCTAAACAGTCACAACTGGGCTTGCTGATGGTTGTGCTCATTCATTAAAGGAGTGCCAAGCAGGGTCCTCCTGGACCCTCACCTGAATATCCAGCCACTCTTCCCAGTCAACTAGTCCAGCCTTGGAAGACAAAAGAAAAACAAGGAAGAACCCAATAGATGGATGCTTTTGGAAGCCCTTGTCAAGAAACACCAATGAAGTCTTATATGAACATTTGAAAATTTCCCCATTCTGATTTTTTTCTAGTTCCCTGTCTAGAACTTGTAATGCTAATTACTCTTGCCTTCACTTCTCCTTCACATCTCCCTTTCATGATTCAAGGACTTTCTTCTCCCCTTTTAGAGTCAAAAGTTACACAATTTGGGAGTCTTTTAGATAGATCCACTGAAAGGGTACTCCAGCTGCCTCACCCTGTGTCCCTGTTCAGCGTAGAAGAAGCCAGAGTGGTCTGCATCCCTATTACCTATTGGCAATTTTGGTAACCTCTTCAGAGGATGGTGTGATAAGACTAGGAGGTAGGAATTGGCTAGGCAGTTAGGGTAAAAAAGACCCCAAAGAAATATAGCCAGTATCTTGGCTAAAAGTCAAAATGTCCTTGGGCCTATTAGCAACATACTCTGTTCCAAGGCCAAAAATTGTCAAAAGTATTTGGGACCTTGTAACAAATCCTTAAAAGGCTTCAGGGTTATGTCTTCAGAGGGAGGAATGTTGAAGGCAAGGGAGTAGGCATGGATTTGATCAAAACACCTTATATGCATGTATGAAATTCTCAATAAAGTTTTTGTAAAAATTTTTTTAAAGTGGGGGAGTAGTTAAACATAGTGGGGAAGGAGGACTAAGTAAGTATGAGAATAAAGGGGGAAAAATCCTCCAGAAACACAGTTAAAAAAAAAAAGTTTAAGCAACCCTACAGGGATGGAAGAAAGCCCTTTCAGATGCAATACAGCTGTTAAATGAAAATCCCAATACCAGAGGTGGGTTGCCCCTATAAGCTGTTGGCCTGGGGGATACTAGAGGTCCTCAAAACAATAAAGGCCATTGCCAATAATGTTAGTTGTACACCAGAAGTAGACAGAAAATCCCTATTGCTGAAGACACTGCATGATGTGGACATGGGAGAGGGAGAAATCAAGCTTGGAATAAGCTGGAAACTCCCTGCCACTGGCTGGGTGGCTTTCATGGTGCCAAAAAGCAACATGCAGATGACTTGGGGAGAACTGTCCCCTATAATTCTGCTCAACAATATACCCCGCATATCAAACAAGATGTTCCTGCTGGTGCAATAGTGGTGCATCTAGTTTATGTACAACCAGCAAATTTTCAACTGGATATAATGCCTGCTCCTAGGGGTGGAACACACATCTGATACTGTAGACCTGGCCAACCCCCTGTGGCAGGGGAGAATATAGGCCCCAGTGGGAAGTCACTGCAATTGCTTTGTTAGATGGAAATGATGTACCTGCTAAAGTACCATCCAAGCATTTGCGTTTACACCCATAGGTTAAGTTATTATAGCAGTCACTGTTTAGATGTTCTTGCTTCTTGTCGTGTGTTTTTATAGTAGATGGAATCCCACTGAAACTGGCCAACCGCCCATGGAAAACAGATGACGCAGAGACCTGAAAGTTCAGTGCCTTGCCACAATGGGAGGGAGATCATCCCACACCTACCACTCCCTCCAAGGCTCAGGGATTATTGCAGAAGAGGTTGGTGGAAAGAATGTAAGAGCCAGAGGAAGGGGTGGAGTGTTAGCTAGAAATGTCCTCCGACCACTATGCCAGCAAGCTATAGTCACACCTCCTTCCCATGCTCATCAAGGAGTTGAGGGGGGAGTCAGTTACCCCTCCCACCCAATCAGTTGACCTTAGCCCCATGTGGGGGTGGGGCAAAGTATATATAAGCTGAGAACACCAAGTGGTACCTCTCTCACAGGATCTGTATTTGACTGTGGCCTTTACAGCTCAGCCGTAAATGTGGGATGCCCACTCTTCTGTAAATAACCCCTACCCTATGCTTTGTTAAAAAATTATAATACTAAAAAATTATTTCTTAAAATGTGACCCCTGAGAGGCTACCCAAGCCCTAATAGAAGGCCCTACACCCATGCACATACTGCACCACCAAGTGGACACAGTAAGTTTTAAAGAGACAAGAGCACATTAAATTGAGAGGTGGGAAATGGTGGGGTAACACAGGAGAGGAATTAGAGGGGACAGAATGAGGGGGATAGAGCTGAACAAAGTATGTCACATACACACATGTATGAAATTCTCAAACAATAAAAAAGAGAATTTCTTCTAAAATTAGGATATGGTCTAAGAACCTTTATGAAAACTGAAATAGGATCCCAGAATTTCTTTGGACAAGCTTCAGAAGGGGTGATTATTGTGGTTATCCTAGCCTGCCTCACTCATTGTGTATCTCGTATAACTGTCTTATTTCACAAGTTTCCTGTGTTATTAACCCTACATTTGGACAAAATGGAAAGGTCTAATAATATCCAAAGCTTAGGACCTTAAGTTGGAAGCAGGAAACAGGTGGAGGTGTTTTATGTGTTCTCCTTTGTATTTCTACATGTGGAAGCAAGAATGAAAAAGATTTCTCTATCAAATGTGCAGAATATGGCAGAGGCTTACTAAATTAACCCTCTTTTTTTCTTGAACCATAATGCCCTATATACTTTGAAGTTAGATTGCAGCAATAAGAATGGGTTCTAGCTGGTTGTCTGTTGATATATGTGGTCATCCAAAGTTCCCTGTGCTATTTAGTAAGATGACCACTAGCCTCAGACAACTGATATAAATAAAAATTTAAATATACAATTTCTCAGTCACACTAGCCACATTTAAAAGGATACCATGCTGGATGATGAAATATAAAACATTTTCATTGTCTAGGTGTGGCAGCACACATCTTTAATCCCATCACTTGGGAGGCAGAGGCAGGCAGAGCTTTGTAAGATCAAGGCCAGCCTAGTTTACCTAGCAGATCTCAGGCCAGCTGGGGTTACAGGGAGACCCTGTCAAAAAAAAAATAATAAAACATTTTCTTTATCATAAAAGATCCTATTCGACAGTGTTGATGTGGCTCCTGTGTAGTGATTTTGGCAGTCACTCACTCCCTAAGCAAACTCCCTCAGAAGGCCCAGATAGTGGGTATTATGGTAATTGTAAGGCTTGGAACAAATTTTATACATTTAAGTGCCATTTAGAAATTATAGCTGCTTTTGGTTAAATAATTTAAGTAACTAGAGCATGAAACAAACATTTACACTCACAGTGGAGCATTGGGGTAAAAGAATAAAGCTTGCTGTTTGAGGACCAATATTGTTCTACTTTCCCTATACAGAAAAAAATGCTTGCGTCATCTGTCTGCTTATGGTTCATGCATGGTGCTATGAAAATAAGCAAGCAGACTATCCTGACTTCTAGAAAAATTATTCTCTCAGAAATCATATTATACACTTGAATTATGCTAAGAAGAAAGAGCATATAAATCAAAGGTAAACCTTGAGGCCTGTTGAAAGAAATCCCTCATCAATGAACTTCTAGGGTGCCTGAAAAAGTGCTTTTAGAAGTATTGAATATTATGTAAATTATGATTAGGACCAATGACTGCATAGTTGAAAGATTACCTGTGAAAGTCTCAAAATTTGTCCCCAATCCCACCCTAACAGAATCAAGGTAATGGGTATATTTTATAAATTATTCAAAGGGAAATTAGGTAGAAATTTTTCCCTAAAGAAAACAGAATCCATCACAATTTTCTACCCAAACACATTACATCTTTCCTAGTTTTGCTTCTGGAACATTTCTCCAGAACAGTTTTATAGTAGCAAGAGTTGTCATGTATGATGTTAACTTCTGCTTCAACTATTAAGACAAGATCATGTGA
Source organism: Nannospalax galili (assembly GCF_000622305.1). NCBI lineage: Eukaryota > Metazoa > Chordata > Mammalia > Rodentia > Spalacidae > Nannospalax > Nannospalax galili. Next base: position 1,824,600 of record NW_008335053.1, read on the forward strand.
TCATGCTGCTCAGGGGCCACAGATGCTGTTGGTATTTCTTGCTTTTTATGTATGTGTGTATCTATATCTAATTATGATACTTACTTTCTTTTTAAGATTTTTGAGCCTGCATAACTAGGTCCACACATGTTCCTATGCATACAAACATCACACCAGTAGCATGTTGAAGAAAAGGGCATTCAACATGGTTCTACCACCATCTGTGTTCCCATAGACAAGTTATTAAATTTTGAGGACCTTGTTTCACTGGGCTCTGAAATGAATGTGTGAACTAAATAATCTTAGAGATTACTTACACTATTTAAAACATACATAATTGAAGTCCTAACAGAAAAATATATTGAGAAATAAGCTACTTAAAATTTCATTATCCAGGAGATTTGACTTGTTAGAATTCCAAAACAAATTAAACTGCTTTAACTACCCCAGCTATTCTTATATTCACAATAATCCTTGTATTAGAAGGCATATCATGGCACCATTGAATGTTAGCTTGATTGGCTGATTCTTGCTGTCTAGGAAATCTAGGTTAACACTTACTGTGATACATTATTTGAAGAAAGCAAGGGTGAACTATTGCCCTACAAGTCAAAAAGCAGTCTTATTGACATTGTTATCTCATGTGAGACCTCATCCATCTAACTTTGACTTACTCCAATCTACCAATTATCTTTCTTTTTTAATGTATATTTTATTGATATTAATAGATCTTAATTATATAGTAGATGTTATTGATATTAATAGATGTTAATCAAATTTAGACTCCCTTCCCCATCTACATCCCACGTAGTCCCCCCAATGGATTTCACGCATTTTGTTATATATGTTAGGGCCTATCGAGTCAAATTTGTGTAGTCAACTCATCTAGAGTCTCACCCTTAAAGAAGATCTACTCCCCCTTACCCTGCAGTAATCAGTTGCCTATAGTTCCTGAGCTAGGGTTGGGACCTACTGCCCATTTCTCCAGTTCTATGCTTGATTTTTGTTTGATTGAGTCAGGATGGGTTTTGTGCATTGCTGTCACCACTGTTGCAAGTTCATATGAGCAAGTTCCCACAGGCCCGAAAACTTCTGTTTCCTTATGATTATACCCACAATCCTGGCTCATACAATGTTTCTACCCTCTCTTCTGCATGGTCCCTGAGCCATGAGTGCATGAGGTTTAATTTAGGAGTTCTGTTCAGGAACAGGCACTCTGTAGTGTCTTCTTAGCCTCAAAAAACTTGGCCAGTTGTGGCCTTCTGTGTGCGTTGCACTCTGTCGTATGAGGAAGCTTCGCTGGTGAGAGTTGAGGGATGTACTAGTATTCTCTCTACCTCCTGTTTTGCTATGTTCCATGAGCCTTAGGTATAGAGGTTTCACTGTAGATGTGTCACTTAGGGCTGGGCATTTCTCACATATATTCTCTGTGTCTGACCAATTGTGGAACTCTAAATGTCTCCATCTGTTGCAAAAAGAAGCTTCTTTGGTGAATGGTATATGGTATACTTGTCTGTAAATATAAGGATCCATATTTAGCAGATAGTACAAAATTTCAGTTCTCTAGACATATGACAGAGATAGGGTTTTCTCTGGAATCTATGACCTCTCCAGCCATGTATATTTGGCTAATATTTACAATGCCACACATGAGTTCAGTGACTGATTTGCTCTGTTAGCAGCTTAGAAGGTATCCTCTAGAACTATGAGAGCTAGTCTTCAGGGAGAAGGCTTCCAGGTCAGTTCCAGTTCCATTGCTCCAAGTCTTCTGTCCAAAGTATGTTCTTTTTTCAGCAATAGGGTTTTACCTTCAAGTTCTGGGAGGCAAACAAAGGTTGTATAAATAGCCTGTATCATTTGGGGGAGTCAGTTATCTTTCTTAAGTTTTGTTTTCCCTTTGGTTTTTTTTTTTTTTTTTTTGAGACAGGGTCTTTCTGTAGCCACACATCACCTGGAACTCACTATGTAGAGCAGGCTGGCCTTGATCTCACAGACATCTGCCTGTCTCTGTCTTCAGAGTGCTGGGATTCAAGGTGTGCACCACCATACCATGATTATTAATTTTTAAGTGGAGCAGGAGAACTGGCTCAAGGGTTAAGAGCAGTGGCAACTCTTGCAGAAGATCCAGGTTCAGTTCCCAGCATCCACGTCATGGCAGCTAACAACCATCGTTAACTATAGTTCCAGGGGATCTGACTCCCTCTTATGGCCTCCTCAGCCACTCTGTCATTGCACACACAGATGCACTTACATACATGCAGGCAAAACACTAATACACATCAAGTAAAAATAAGCAAAAATTATTTTTAAAGGTAAATTTAAAGTAAAACCAGAAACTGTATGTTCTTCAGAGAAAACACCTGATCCTTCTAAATATCTATTTACATTTCCAGGAAAATAATATTCAGTCTGTAAGCAGGACATTAGAGAAATGTTACATGGGAACAAGCAAAACCAAATCTGAATCAAAAGTCAAAAGAAAGCACCACATGAGCATAATAAACCTATAGGAAGTTCAGACTCATATGATAACAAAGAGGAGGCAAACAGCCTGCGTGAAGAGGTGCCCTGAAGCTTCGTACAGAAAACCTTGCTTGCAACACCATCATCAACTGGAGAGACTGGACCAGGTAGAGTATAAGGAACCTTCCAACACTGAGATTAAATTGCAGACATCAAACTATTCCATGCCTTAATGGCCCATTAGCTTATATTTAATGGTTGAGAAAAATGTAGCTAAATCAGGGAGGATATTAGCCTCATTTAGGAAACTTTTTACCATTCCATGAATTTTAGGGATTTGTGTGGTATTATAGAAACAATCAGGATACCAATTTGTCTTGCTGTGTGGTCTAGCCACTGAATAGAGAATCTGAAAGCAAGAACCCTTTGATCTGGCTTTCAGTCTTTGACTGAGTCATATCCAGTCTGGGCTGATAATTACTTTTGATCTTAACATCTCCATTTTTTCCTTGAAAATTCTTACAAGAGTGTTTAAAACATTTCTCTTAGTTGAGTCATGATGATTATATCACGTAAAATGTTCTCTAAATGTTCTAGAAGTAAAGTCATGGAAATTGGTTCAGTTCATCTCAGCCCAGGCTAGTAAGCCACATGAATTTAGTGGAGTGATACCTTCGATATTTGCTGGGTGAAATAATTTATAATAATATGTGTATCAGGAAGAGTTATAGGTGCTAATTACCTGTAGCCAAGACTGCATCTTGTGAAACTGGGAAAGTGTCATTCTTTGCAAACTTGAACATCTAAACAGTGTCAGGGTCATACTATTGCCCAATAAAAAGGTATAGAATAGGTAAATTAATCAAACTATCTATTGGTATGGTTTATGTTGACTCAATCCACTTCACTGACATGCAGAAGCATCTCAAAGGAATCATATAGTATACCAGTCCACATTTCCAAAGCTGGTGCATTTTCCATTTTTTCTCTATTCAAAATTGCTGTTGTACTATTCAACCTTCTTGGGTTTTCTACCTTAGGTTGGTTAGGCCTGTATCTTAGTGTTAAATTTTGACTAATCTATACCAACTTTTGAAAATCCATTTTGGGCTCACTGTTTCAGACTAAATGGTATTTCACTATTTACAAATACTAATGCCTTTTTTTTTTGACTAGCATACTTCATGACACCTTGATCATTTCCTCAAGAATATAATTCCATGAGGGAATGTAGGACCAGGAATTTGGAAAGAGGCTTATGAAAGGAGGAAAGGATGATCTGGGGGAGGCCAGTGGAACGGTAGTGGAACACACATGATATAAAAGTGGAAAGGGGAATACTAGGGAACTAGGAATGGAAAGATTTAGCATTATGGTGGGCCAGGAGATAAGGGAGAGAGGAGTTAAGGGGATGGCCAAACCAAACCAAGGTCGCATGAAAAAAAACTAAGCAAACATGAAACAGCAAGCTAATTAAAAATAAGATCTTCCTAAAACAAAGGACTCTAGATAGGCTGACTAGACTCAGCAGATGGACTTGCACTGAGGAATGGCTGGGGGCACTGACAACACAGTGGGCAGTAACAGTGGTGACAGAGTATATGGGATCCAGGGGGGGCATGAAAGGGTGCCAGAGGGGGTGGGGGTGTAAAGATGATTAAGATTGTTTGAGATGTTCTGTATGAAATGAATACAAAGAAAATCAATAAAAAATAAAATAAAATAAAATAAAATTGAAAAGACTTTGAACAGAGGTACCCTGTGTGGGTAAGCTGCCCCAGAAGCCATGGGCATTTTTTTTTAACAAAAACTTTATTGAGAATTTCATACATGCATATAAGGTGTTTTGATCAAATCCATGCCCACTCCCTCCCCTCCAACACCTCCCATATCTCCCCATCACTTTTTTTCTTTTTCTTTTTTTTTCTTCTTCCATTTATTTTATTTTTATGGGGCTTTTGGGTACTCTAACATTGGCTCCTCTGAAGAGGTAACCCTAAAATCTTTTAAGGATTAGATACAAGCTCCCAAATACTTTTGACATTTTTGGCCTTTGGAACAGAGTACATTGCTAACAGGCCCAAGGACATTTTGACTTTTAGCCAAGAAACTGGCTACTTTTCTTTGGGGTCTTTTTACCCTAACTGCCTAGCCAATTCCTACCTCCTATTCTTATCATGCCATCCTCTGAAGAGGTAACCCAAATTTCCAATAGGGAATAGGGATGAAGGCCGCTCTGGCTTCTTCTATGCTAAACAGGGACTCAGGGTGAGGCAATTGGAGTACCCCTTCAGTGGATCAACCTAAAAGACTCCCAAATTGCAGAACTCTTTTCTCTAAGAGGAAAACAATGTTCTTGAATCATGACTAGGAGATGTGAAGAAGAAGTAAAGGCAAGAGTAATTAGCATTACAAGTTCTAGACAGGGAATTAGAAAAAAGTTAGAACAGGGCAATTTTCAAATGCTCATGTGAGAGTCCATTGGAGTCCTTGACAAGGGCTTCCAAAAGCATTCCTCTATTGAATTCTTCCTCATTTTTCTTTTGTCTTCCAAGGCTGGACTAGTTGTCTTGGAAGAGTGGCTGGATACTCAGGTGAGGGTCCAGTAATTCTTCTTGACACTCCTTTAATGAATGAGCACAAGCGTCAAGCCCATGTGACTACGTTTATTGATCAGGCTCAGCCGAAGTCATGATGATGGTTCTTTACCTAAGCCTTATCTACATAGCACATGATAATTAAAAGTATCAGATGGGTGGAACCTTATTGGATGTTTAACAGCCATACTTTAAGGCCTATAGTAATGTGGTCAGAGGGACTTAAAGGACAGTTTTTTCCCCTTGACCTCCAAGGCTGACCAAGTTCCAGGGAACTATGGAACATCTCTCAAAATGTCCTGTAAATGTGATGAGTCACCTGTCCTCTTGTTCAGGGAGGCCATGGAGACCCCACAAGATGGGCTTGAATCAGTGTCCAGTCTACAAAGAGAAGGGTCAACTCAGAGGGAACATCTTATTCATGTTTCCAAGTGAAGAAGCCATAGATGGTTGAGCAGGACCTTGGACTTATCTTCACTTAGATGGAGCTGGTAAAAGAAAGGAGCCAGGTGCTCCTCCTACATCCATGTGACCCCTGAGGAACAGATCCTCAAATGACCTTAAGTGTAAAAATAAATTGATTTATTTGGGCCAACTTTATGGTCCTAAACACCCAAAAGGAAAGTATAACCAAAGAGTAAAGTTATCAATATACTTTTTTAAGAGTTCAAGGGATTACACTTCCCAGACATTAGGGTTAAGTCCATACAAAAAGTTATTTAGACAATTATTTCTCAATGATGATTTTGTTCCTAAACCAGAAAGTGCTGCTCAGATGTAAGACTTCAAATCTTGGTCTCCAATACTGTAGTGCCCACCTATAGCTAAGGGAGACAACCAGCTATTGTTCTAAAATGATGGATAAATTTGTTTTCTCCCCCATTTAGAACCCTTTGAGAGGGAACTGACACTGATTCTAACTACTCTAACAGCTAAAAAATACTTCAAAGCAAATCCTGAATCCATCACTCTAGAGTCCAGCCTTGGAAGACAAAAGAAAAATGAGGAAGAACCCAATAGAGGGATGCTTTTGGAAGCCCTTGTCAAGAAATTCCAATGGACTCTCATGAACATTTGAAAATTGCCCTGTTCTGACTTTTTTCTAGTTCCCTGTCTAGAACTTGTAATGCTAATTACTCTTGCCTTTACTTCTCCTTCACAGCTCCTAGTCATGATTCAAGGACTTTCTTTTCCCCTTAGAGATAAGAGTTCTGCAATTTGGGAGTCTTTTAAACAGACCCACTGAAGGGGTACTCCAATTGCCTCACCCTGCATCCCTCTTCAGCATGGAAGAAACCAGAGCAGTCTGCATTCCTATTCCCTACTGACAATTTGGGAAGCCATGGGTTTTTAAGAAAACCTAAGTGCCAGGGGTGGGCCCACCTCCCTATGAGTTGTTAGTCATATAGGTCCCTGACACCCCCACCCAAATGGCACAGGCTATTGCCACTGCTATTGGTTTCCCTCTAGAACCAGATGGGAATAATCCTACTGCTCAATCTCAAACTCATCTTTTCTAGAAAATTTTTCAATCATCTTTATAGGACATTTTGAAATCATACACCTTCCTGATCAATTTAAGTACACAAAAGAGAAACTACATTGTAAAAAACCATCATAACAAAAGTCAAAAGGAAATCAGAAAGCTGAGAGAAAATATTTGCAATATATATGACAGATATCTCTAGTGTGCAAAAATTTATAGAAGAGATACAAAGTCATGAATAGACAAATTGAAAATATATACAAATCACTCTCAAATATGTGACAAGATAGTCAGTCTGCCCCTTGAGTAAATTTTACAAATTAATCTGATGTAAGTTAAATTACACTGAAATATAGTTCTTCTCCATCAGAAAGGTATGACCTAAAATATTAGAACATCTTATTGGTGATGGCATATGGAAGTAGATAGCCTTCCATTTGGAAAGTGGAAATACAAACTAGTGAGTTCTTTTGAAGGAGAATTTGGAAATACATAATAAAAATACATATGCATTTACCTACTAACCCAGCACAAGTGCCAAAACAATTACTAGAAGTTGTTCTAGGAATTTAAGAACTTACTTTCCACAATATGAAAATTCTATGTAAAAACTATTCATTAAATATAGTCATTTGATAGTATTGGAAACAACTAACAAAATATAGCAAAATGATTGAATAAACAGATACATCAACACAGCAGTATCAAGCAACTGGAAAAAAATGTAGGTGTTTTCTATGAACTTCTAAAGAGTGATTTTTAGGACATTATGTTGAGTGAATATAAGTCCCTACATAAGAGTTAATTTTAAGTGTAAGAAAGAAATTTGTTGACTGTAGGGAGAAAAAAAAAAGACTAAAGTAAAAGCTATAAGATTGTTTATCCACAGATGGTGAACAGAAGCAGACTGGGGAAGGGGTGGGAGCGTGGGAGAAGGGATGAGGGAGTGACAGTTTTTAAGTAAAACAAAAATTTTATGGTTGTGATTTTTAGGACTATGTTAACATTTCACAGATTGAGAGAATACATCATTAAACCTAAGAGGGTAAGGAAGAAGATATAAGTGGAATATAAAATTTGTAAAGGACAAATCAAACTGTAAGACAGGTATAAAACCACATTAAAGGGGTTTAATGGTCATTAATTAATGAAAGTCACTTTGGAAAATGATAGCTTGGCTACATATTCTATTGGGAAAGGAAAAAGGAAAGAAAAACTATACACAAACACTATGCTAGTAGGTTTGTTTCAACAGAATTAAAGATTACTGTTTGTGAAACTGTGTTGTGTACAGTCTACGAACTGGCAGATATACTGGGACTGAAGGAATAATACAGATAGCAGGTTGTTGTTTGTCACAGGATAGCATTATTTTTATAAGGGAAACAGGAAGACTAGAGTAACCTTTGTGTAGGTTGAATTGGAATTGGAGACATCACTGTAACTCAAAGTTTAAAAGTATATATAACTAGATCTAGGGAATAGTTCTAGATTGTGTGTATGTGTGCATTCATCCATGTATTTTATCTTTGGAAAAGGGCATAGAAAAAGTTATAACCCCATAGGAGCAAGCCAACCAAGTGTTCATTCTCAAGAAATACGAACTATTTTAATAAAATAACCAGGATTGTTAAAAGAGACAATTCCAGACTGGGGTAGGGAAAGTAAAAGATGATTTGGAGTATTTCATGGTAACAGAGACTAGAAAATGCTTGAAAAATGATAGTACCAGACCAAAGTAACCCCAGAGCCAGTTGAATGAATTCTCAATGATCTGATCTAGACAATTTTGAATAGCAAAATGGTCTTGGATTATCACTAATAGAAATTTAAAAATCTGTAAGTCCTCAAGGATGAACAAATGGTAGAGAAAGGGGGCTTTACTTTGCATTTAACTCCTATCACTAAATGTAAAAGGAATGTTGGAAGTAGAAGATTGCCAGTTAGCAGCACCACAGTAATGGTTATATAAGGATCAACTGTGGAGTGGAAAAATAATTCATAGAGGTATGACAAGAAAAAGAGATTTGCACAGTCTTGAAGAATCATTCCATGTTACTTTTGTTACAAAGGTTATGTGTGTGTGTGTGTGTATGTATGTATGTATGTATGTATGTATGTATGTATAAACCATGGCAAACATCATCTATACCAAATGGTTAAAGATAATATTACCAGCAACGGGACAAATTAACATTCTGGTCTGCCAGACTGGAGTGGATTCAGGAGTGTGAACTACCATTATTTCCTGCATCAAGTGCTTGAAATGTGCATGTCTGAAGCATCTGTAAATGCCCCTGCCCACACAACAGCTTCCCAATATGATACCCCGAGAAGGACACAAGATAACTTCTGTGATATTCTTGAAAGAATGCATAACCTAAATTTAATCATGAGGAATCATCATGCAAATTAAGAGATGTATAAAATAACTGAACAGCACTCTTCAAAATGTTAAGAACCATGAAAAACAAAGGAAGATGAAGAAACTGTCCCACATTAAAGGAGACTAAAGAGACAAGATCATTAAACACAAAATGTGACCCTGCATTGATCATGAGTCAGGAAAATCACGGGTAAAAATTAGCAAAATTTGAACAAAGTCTGTTAAATACATAAGCGAATTATATAAATGTTAATTTTCTGAGTTTGGTAACTGCACTATGGTGATAGTAATTAAACCTTAACTCCCTCTCCATTGTTTAATTGCTTCTTTTGAGGACTCTCTCCAAATAATCACATTCTAAAGTACTGAAAGGTTATGTCTTTAACTTAGGAATTTAAATTTAAGTGGGGGTGGATAGCAGAGGAGGAGGTAGGGGAAGGCTTAACTAACCTAAGGATGTTTAAATATGCCACATGAAAGCCTATTTTATAAACAGAGAGAAAGACAGACAGACAGATTGATTGGAGTTACCCTACACACAGGATAACACTCCTCTGAGAAGCCATAGGTTGCCAAATAAAAAGCCCAGTGTCAGAGATGGCATATCTCCTACCAGCTGCTGGTCAGAGGTGTCTCAAAGGCCCCTCCAAATAGTACAGGCTATTGCCATTGATAATGGTTGCCCACAGAACTTGTTGGTAATACCCTATTCAAAAACACCACATACTTTGGTCACAAGACATGGAGAAATCAAGCTGGTATTGACTGGTAAGCTTCCTCCCAGCAGGTTAACTTTCATAGCACCAGAAGGTGCTACATGGGCTGTTAGGACAGAAAAGTCATCAATAGTTTTACCCAATTGTGCACACTTTGAGCTATAGTAATGTCTGATCTGACAAGATATGCCCATTGGTACAATAGTGCTATGAATATTATAGTGGTATCCATCTGCTTTCTGATTGGATTTAAGTCCTTCTCCACAAGAGGAAATGCATACCTAGTACTGTAAATCTGGCCAAGAACCATGACTGGGGAGCTCATTGGCCCCAGAGCTGAACCTACTACTATTATTTTGCTCAATGGACAGCATATTAAACTGCCCTCTAAGTGTACATCGCTATACCAATAAATTAGTACAGCTCTTGGTTCTCATCAGAGAAACTACTTTGGGCATTGAACAGTGGAAACTCACAAATGGCCAAACTGCAGAGAATAGTATGCCATACAAATGGAACATCTACCTCACACCTCCTCCCCAATGTTCAGGGACTATCTCAGAAGAAGGAGCAGAAATATTGTAAGGGCCAGATGTCAGCAAGGATCTGGGTAAAACAATGTCTTCTGGACATGACAAGACTAATGCACTTATGAACTCACAGCAGCTATGGTTGCCTGGACAAGATCAAACCTATTAAAATTCCAGCATGGAGGGAGAAGGGCTCATGAGCACTCACACTTATTGACAGTTGATGGCTGTTAGGGGAGGGTCAGATATCCTCAGGGGTGCGGTCTCTGGAAGGTTGACCATGCTCCAGTTGATAGCCCGACCACCATGCCTATATGGGCACCACAAATATATGTATGTATATGACAAGAAGTTGGAGGGGCATCCAGGAGGTAGGGATAGATCCAGGAATAGCCAGAGATGTATGAGATAGATATGATCAAAATATATTGTGTACATGTATGAAAGTTTCAAATAATAAAAAATACATGGATATGTAGCAATAATTAAAGAAAAGGCCACAAACTTTATAGGGAGTAGAGAGAGACATGGGAGGAGGTGGAGAGGGAGGGGAAGGGGTAGAAATGATAAATACAGTACTCATGTATGAAATTCTAAAACAAAATTAAATTATCAAAAAAGAAGGAATTAAAGATTAGTGAGATGGCCCAGCAGGTAAAGGCCCTTTGCCTTACCACTAACCCTGATAATGTGAGTTCAATTCCCAGAACCCACATGGTGGAAGGAGAGAACCAACTCCTGCAAGTTGTCCACTAACCTCCAATCCACATGCATGCCATGGTGCATGTGCACACACACACACACACACACACACACACACACAAATAAATAGTTTTAGAATGTTAAAAGGGGGTTAATTAAGCTAAAATTAGATTATATGGGTAAAGCCTAATTCAATATGACTTGTGTGTACATAGGAGGAGATTAGGACACAGACTAAAGGATGACTTGTGTGAAGATACAGTAAGAAGATACTGATTTGGGGCCTAGATAGATGATTGATTCACTCAGTAATGTGCCTGCCATGCAAGCATGAAACCTGAGTGTGATCCCAAATAAAATGAACCCAAGGGAAAAGCCACATGTAGTAATAAGCACCTGCCTGTAATCCCAGTGCTGGGGTGGCAGAAATCTGGAGCTTGCTGGCTAACCAGTCTTGTCAATCAGTGAGCTCTAGGTTCAGCAAGTGGCCCTGTCTTAAATAATAAATAAATAAATAAATAAATAAATAAATAAATAAATAGATAGATAGATAGATAGATAGATAGATAGATAGATAGATAGACAGACAGACAGATAGATAGATAGATAAAAAATAAATAGATAGATAAAGTGGATAATAGTAGAGAAAGACACTTGAAATGACATCTGGCCTCCACATGCACAAATATGCATACAAATACACAAACTACATACATACTGAGAAAGAGAGAGACAGGCAGACACAGAGAGATGCCCATCTTCAAGCCAAGGAGAGCTTGAAGCACACCTTCAAGCCAAGGAGAGCAGTCCCAAAAGATTCCAAACCTGCCAACAACCCAATCTAGGACTTCTAGCTTCCAGAACTCTGAGAACACAGCTTTCTATTGTTTAAGTCACCTAGTCTGTGGTATTTTGTTATGATAGCCTTGGAGAATAGAATATTACCTGACTTTAAAAAGAAAGTAAATTCTGACAAAATTCTATAAAGTAAATTTTTAGAAATGATCCTAAGTGAAGTCAGTCAATTACAAAAGACAAATATGGCCATTATTCCACTCATAGGAGACAGCCAATCTAGTCAAATTCACAATGAATAGTGGTGTGACTTCCTGATGGGAGGGAACAGTGAAGGAATAAGGGAAATTAGTTGGTAATGCATGAAGAATTTCAGATTTGCAGAAGGAAAATTATGGATACAAATAGCCTCATAATGTAAACATACTTAAATGCATGCATACCTTATAAAGCTGAGATGATAAATGTCATGCTGTGCTTATTTTACCACAGTTAAAACTAAAACAAAATTGTACAGGGAACATTGGCTATAGAGACAGAAGACACATAGGGAGATGTTATCATGCAATAACAACAGTAACTGGAGTGGTCTAGCTGCAAGTAAGCAGTTCCAAAGATTGTAAACAGCCAGAAGAAGCTAGGGAGAGATAGGAGTCTCCCCTGCAGCCTTCAGGAGGAGCCTGACCTGGCTGACACCTTGATTTCACACATCTAGCCTCCAGGACTGTAACATAATTTTTATTGTTTTAAGCCAAATAAATAAAGAAAAAGAAAATGATGAGCCTTAGAGCCCTTGTCTGAAGCTTCTGTGATACATATTACTCCAAGCTATATATATTGCAAGCTTGGAATGGATTCAGGCAAGTGAACTATCATTATTTCTTGTGGATTAAGTGCTTGGAATGTGCAGGTCTGACGTGTCTGTAAATGCACATGCCCAAACTACAGCCAAGTCTCATTCTTTTCCCTGGGGGAACATATCTGTCTTTGTAAATCACTGCTGAACTCGAGCAGGATCAGAGGAAAGAAGCAACAGATAAACTTTGCATTCTGTGATCCTAATCTATTTCTCCACTCTTGATTTTCACAAGAGCAAAAATACTGATGGGAAAATGGTTAAGGACATACAAGAACTGTTTTTGCATGTTTTGTGTGTTCATTTATTCATCTGTTTGCCCATACTTATTTATTAAATGCTTTATATGTTCCAAATGGTAATTTGTTTAGTTGATAAACATTTATTGTTACCTATATGCTAGACACTAAGCTACATACTGAAAATACAGTCACGAACAAGACAATATGCTTGTAACCACTGGTACGATTTAAACATGAAATGTTCCCCGTAGGCTCATGTATTTGAACACTTACGTGGTAACACTGTTTGGAAACATTATAGAACTTTCAAGAGATGGCTCCTTGCTGGAGAAAGTGGGTCAGTGGGGGAGGGTCATGAGGTTTCATACTTACTACGTCCTATTCACTCCTGCTTCCCAACTGTGGATGCAGTGTGATGCTAGGCTCTACCACTATGCCTTCTCTGCTTGCTGTGATGTCTTATCTGCCATAATGGAATCATTACCATATACAGAAATAAAACCTTCTGCCTTAAGTTGCTTCTTGTCGAGTATTTTGTCACAACAAGAAAAGTGAGAATACACTGTGATAGCTAAGCTTGGTTGTCACCTTGACACAGCTGGGAAGAGGGAACCTCAGTTGAGGAATTTCCTACATCAGACTGGCCTGTGGGGCATTTTCTTGATTCCTAATGATGCAGGAAGACCCAGCCTACTGTGGGCAGTACCAGCCATAGGCAGGTGGGCCTGGGATCAATAAGAAAGGTAACTGAACATGAGCCTGGAGCAAGCAGAATTTCTCCAAGGTTTCTGCGTCAGTTCCTGCCTCTATGTTCCTGCTTGGAGTTCTGGCCCTGACCTCCCTCAATGATGGACTGTGACCTGACAATTGACATGAAATAAACATGAAATCCTTTCCTCTCACAACTTGCTTTTGGTCAGAGTGTTTCATCACAGCAACTGTGTTTTATCATGGCAACAGAAAAGTAAACTAGGATATACAGCCACCATGAAGAGGGAGTTAACTGACAGCCAAGGTGCTGTACTCTGAAACCATCACAGTACTCCTACCAAGGACACATTTCCCCAGCCAGTGCTTAAGCATGGCAGAGGCAGCAAGGCTCACCAGACCCTGGAAGGTGGGAGAATTCCTCTAACGAATAGTTTTGAGACATCTTCCTTTTCTGGGATGTTTAAATTGTTATACTGTATTCTCTGATCTTTCTTCCTTCTTTATCCTTCCTTCCCTTTCTCTTCACAAGAATCAGAACTCAGACATGTTAACTGTCTTCAATTGTTCTCCAGTTCCTTTCTATATCCCTTCCAAGCATTTCCCCCAAACAAATTTCTTGTGAGTACAAACTGCCTTGGCATCTGCTACTTAAAGCAGAGTCAAGGCTCCAGAGACAGAAGCCCTGCTCTTCTACTTACTAAGTTATGTCATCCCTACTACCTCAGTGTCCATAGACATTGCTTCAGTATCATCATCTGTAGTATGAGAGCATTAATATCAAACTAATCTCATAGGGTTATGGTGAGAATAAAATGCATTATGTGGAGCCTAGTAAGTTGGTTAGATCTTGCCTACTCAGTCATCATCAACCTGCTTTGGGAGAAGCCTGTTTCCCAGTGCTCCAGAAGCTTGTTCTACTCTGTTTAGAACCCCCGGGTTTGGTCCCTGTCATCCCACTTTGGACTAGACTTGCTCTCACTGGGTGCCAGAGAGCTCCCAATTAACCTGGTAAGTTTGTTTGAATCCACACACTCTGTTGTCATTGCCCTGTTTGTGACTAGGTCCATTCATACTCCTGGGGAGTTCCTGACTAGCCTGCCTGGAACCATCCACTCCCTCCAAAACAAATCAAAAGTGATCTCTGGATAGGATTATTATATTAAACCTGACCTATCCTGGGCTCAGGACCATTGCTGGAAGACAGGGAAGAAAGACAAGCCAGGCATGGTAGATGACCATAAGAAAATGGAGCTTTCTAGGCAACCGGGAACTTACTAATATGAACTTACAGCAATGGTGATACCATGCACAAGACCCATGCAAACTGAAACCAATCACAAATCCAGTATAAAAGTGGAGAAATGGGTAAGAAGGCCCAAACTTAGCTGAGGAACTATTGGCAACTGATCACTGTGGGGTGAGGGAAAATTGTTCTTTAAAGAAGTGATGCTAGGTAGGATGACTAGGCACCAGATAATGAACTTACACTGAGGGACATCTGGGAACACAAATTTGACTTGATAGTTCTTAACATATATGACAGAATGCATAAAATCCAGAGGGAGATCTATGGGAAATGCAGATAGGGGAGGGGGTTCTAAATATGATTGAGATATATTGTATAAAATGTACAAAAATTCAATAAAATTAGAAAAAAACTCAAAAGTGATAAACTGAAGCACAGATCAACAAACTATTCATACCTGATCAAAAAGCAATCAAGCCACATCAACAATAGAAACAGAACCAAACATCAGTTAAATAAAGGTGGGCTAGAATTTCATATCAGACATACAATCAACAAAAAGTTCATAAGCTCAGGTCTCAATGCAAAAACACAAATAATATTTAAAAGAACCAAGGTATGTTTCCACCAAATCCCACTAGTCTTTTAGAAGTGTTCTCCCCAGAGGAACCCAGGACAGAGAAAGGTTTTAAAAAACACACAAATAAACAAACTCAAAGAGAATAGGAATAAACTCCTGACTGAATCTCAAGAAAATACAAATATATGTCAGTTGAGAAATACTTAGGTTGCTTCCATCTCTTAGCTATTGCGAAAAGAGCAGCAACAAACATGGATGTACAAGTGTCTCTGCAATAGGATGAGTCCTTTGGGTATATGCCAAGGAGTGGTATAGCTGGATCACATGATAGATTCATTTTTAGTTTTTGAAGAGTTCTTCACACTGCTTTCCATGATGGTTGCATGAATTAGCAATCCCACCAGAAGTGAATGAGCATTCCCCTTTCCTCACATCCTTACCAGCATTTGGTATCATTTGTTCTTTTTCAAAAAAAAATTTATTATTTTAATGTTACGTTTATGGGTGTACTGCCTGAATGTATGCAAGTGCACCTATGTCATGCAGTGCCCTTGGAGGTCAGAAGAGGGCATCAGATCCCCTAGAACTGGAGTTATGGATGGTTGTTAACCACCATGTGGGTTCTGGAAACCAAACCCAGGTCTTTTGCAAGAGCAGTAAGTTCTCTTAACTGCTGAGCCACCTCTACAATCCCTCATTTGTGGGTGTACTGCCTGAATGTATGCAAGTGCACCTATGTCATGCAGTGCCCTTGGAGGTCAGAAGAGGGCATCAGATCCCCTAGAACTGGAGTTATGGATGGTTGTTAACCACCATGTGGGTTCTGGAAACCAAACCCAGGTCTTTTGCAAGAGCAGTAAGTTCTCTTAACTGCTGAGCCACCTCTACAATCCCTCATTTGTTGTCTTGATCTTAGCCAGTCTGACAGGGGTAAGATGAAATCTTAAAGTAGTTTTGATTTGTATTTCCCTAACTAAATGTCCATCAACTGAAGAATGGATAATAAAAATGTGTCACACTTACACAATGCAGTTCTACTCAGCAGTAAAGAAAGATGAAATCAGGAAATTTGCAAGTAAATGGATGGAACTCAAAACTGTTATTCTAAGTGAAGTAACACAGACTCAAAAAAGCAATTGACCTATGTTCTCCCTCATTTGTGAATCTTAACACCAAATCCTTATATGTGAGTATATATCCTAATGTGACTGCAGGAGCCAGGAAAATGGAAAGAAACCATGGAGGTAAAGGGAAAGATGGAGTCAGAGAGAGGAACAGTAGGAGACAGATGTTACCAAGGGAGAAATGGATACAACGGGGGTATTTAACTGGAATGGGAAGAGGGAGAGTTATACAAGGAAACGTGGAGATAAAGAGGAAGAAAGAGCTCAAAAGAGGGGGGTGGGGGAGGAATCATAGGAGACAGGTTTTATCAAGAGTGAAATGGGGAAAATGGGGGTACTTTAATTGGGGGGGAAGGAGGGATAAATAGGGAGAGAGAGGAGAGATTAATAATGCTTAGCCGACATGGAAAACCAGAGAAAAATGCATTAGTTCAAAAGCCTACTGAAAAATTACACATACAGTATCTGTATATGAATGAGTACATTTGTACAGCTGAAAGCTATATAAAAAAAAAAAAAAACAGTGCCACACAGGAGAAACCTCCCTTTGAGTTGTTGGTCAGGGGAGTCCACAAGACTCCCTAAATTACACAGCTATTGTCATAGCCCTTGATTGCCACCCCTCCCCCCCGGAACTTGAAGGTAAGATTTTATTTCTGAAGACAGGACATAGTTTGGACACAGGTCTTGGAGCAATGGAGCTGGAACTGGCCTCCTTAAAGACTAGATCTCATAGTTTTGGAGGACACTATGCAAGCTGCTAAGGGAGAAAATCAATGGTCCAACCCCAGCTTTAAAGCCTAATGACCACAATGACCCAGTAACCGGCACAGTAAATTACATTGGTACAGTAGTGGCACTTCTATCTTGGTGGTAATCAACAGCTACATAATTGAACTTAAAGCCCACTCAATGAGAGGAAATTCATGTGTGGCACTGTAAACTTAGCCAAATACACACATCTGGAGAGGTCATAGAACTTAGAGAAAACCCTAAGGCTGTCTCATCCCTAGATAAATGTAATTACTTACTATATGCTAAATATAGATCTTTGTATTTAAAGAAAAGGATGTCAGTCACCACTCATAAAAGAATCTTTTACAACAGAAGGAGGCTATTACAGAGTGCCACAACTAGTTACACACAGAGATTAAGTGTCTGTGAGATACTTAACCCTAAGAGACTCATCTACAATGGAACCTCTACACCTAAGTCTCACAGAACATAGTGGAACAAGGGGTAGAGAGAACACTAATGCATCTCTCAACTCTCTTTAGTGAAAGTTCTTCATGCAACAGAGGGTGATGAACACAAAAGGCTACAAATGGCCAAAGTGTAATGAATAAGAGTCTGTGGAGTATGGGTCCCTGGACAGGACTCCCATTAAACTTCACCCACACATGGCTCAGGGACCACTGTGGAAGAGGGGTAGAAAGATTCAAAGTGCTAGGGGAGAAGGTGGATGTCCATGAAGAAACAGAGTCGTACAGGTTCCTGGGACCCTGCTCATATGAACTTATAGCAATGGTGTCAGCATGCACAAGGCCCGTGCAAACTCAAGCAGATAAAAACCCAGCATAGAACTGGGGAAATGAGCAGTAGGCCTCAACATTAACTGAAGAACTATTGAGAGCCAATTAATGCTGGGTGAATGAGAGTTGATCTTCTTTAAGGGAGAGACTCTAAATAGCCTGACTAGACCCGGTGGATGAACTTGCACTGAGGGATGTCTGAGTACACTGACTTGACTTGATGGACGGGTGGGGGTGGAGGAGGTATAAAGATGATTAAGATGCTTTGTATGAAATGTACAAAAATTCAATGAAAACTATACAATAAAAAAGATAATACAAATATATGGCTGCATAAAGTGGCATACACAATTAAGGATTTGAAAAATGAATTCATGAAAGTGATAGAAATATTTTAAAAAACTCAAGCTGAAATGTAGATGGAATTGAAAAACTCAGTATGTCTATTTGATATGACAGGAGAAAGCCTTACCAACAGAATGAATTCAGTGGAAAATAAATATCAGCACTGGATGATAAAGTTGGAAAATTGGACCACTAAAGCAAATAATATGAAAAAATAAACACACACACACACACAGAGGAATAGAATGTTCAAGAAACGTGGTACACTATGAAAAGACCGAATCTACACAGTGTAGGCATAGAGGAACAATCATCATCTCAGGTCAATAGCATTGACCAGATCTTCAACAGTATTATAGAAGAAAACATCCCTAAATTAAGGAAAGAAATACCCATACAGATACAAGTAGCACACAGAGCATGAAATACACAGGACCGGAAGAGACTAGTATAGTAAAACACCTAATGTACAAAACAAAGAGAAGGTACTGAAAGTTTCAAGAGAAAAAAACAATAAGGTAAATATAAAAGAAAACCCATCAGAATTACGACTAACTTTTCCCTGCACACTAGAAAAGAATCTAGGGAAAAGTATTTGAAGTTATACATGAATATACATATCAACATAGACTACTTTGCCTAGTAAAACTATCTCCCATAGCTGAAGGAGAAAGAAAAAGCTTCCACGTTACAAATAGGCTGAAAGAATTCATGTCCATCAAACCAGCCCTACAGAGAATACTCAAAGCAATACAAAAGACTGAAGAAAGGAATGAGCAAACCCAAGAGGCTACAGAAAGAAAGTGAAAGTATAATTATGTAGACACAAAATAGGACTAAGAACACAAAGAGCACATAAAATGACAGTAACCAATACACATCACTCAATAATCATTTTAAAATATCAATGGTTTCAACTCCCCAGTCAAAAGGCATAGGCTAGTTGTGTGGATTAATTCATCTTTTTGTCCTCTACAAGAAATTCATCTTACCCTCAAGGCTAAACACCACTTTAGGATGAAAGGATGAAAAAAAAAAATCTTCCAAGCATATGACACTAAGAAATAAATAGCGTATGCTATTCTAATATTTGAAAAAATAGACTTTAAACTAAAATTAATCAAGACATAAAGAAGGTCACTTCATTCTGATCAAGGGAACAATCAATCAAAAAATTACAACCATGAGCATATATGCACCAAACTCTGGTGCATTCAATTTCATAAAAAGAGTACTACTAGTTTAGAAAATCCTTTCCTATGCCTATATCCTGTAGGTTTTTCCCAATATTTTCTTCTAATAGTTTCAGAGTTTCAGGCTTTACATTGAGGTCTTTGAACCATTTGCAGTTGACTTTTGTGCACACTGAAAGAGAGGGATTTAGTTTCATTCTTCTACAAGTGGAGATCCAGTTTTGCCAGCACCATTTGCTGAACATGCTGTCTTTCCTCCAGTTAATGTTCTT
>NW_008335053.1:1844862-1845087 GCF_000622305.1 Nannospalax galili
CTTCTGATGTCTTCCTCAATTTCTTTCTTTAAAGATTTAAAATTTTCATTGTAGAGCTCACTAATGTCTTTGGTCAGGTTTATTCCGAGACATTTTATTTTATTTTATTTTTGCAGCTATTGTGAACAGGAGTGTTTCCACGTGCTCTTTCTCTGATTGCTTATTATTGGTATATAGAAAGGCTGTGAGAGATAAACAATGCCTAGCTAGTCACGAAAACCAGAG
>NW_008335053.1:1845143-1845433 GCF_000622305.1 Nannospalax galili
AAAAAGGGATAATTTGATCTCTTCTTTTCCAATTATTACTCTTTTAATTTCCTTACTCAGGAAACAAGGGCAAGAATTAACAATTGGTACCTCATTAAACTAAAAAGCTTCTGTACATCAAAGGAGCCAAGGAAGTGAAGAGGAAACTCACTGAGTGGGAGAAAATCTTCTGTTACACATCCAACAGAGATTAATATCCAAAATATACAAAGAAATCAAAAAACAAAACAAGAAAATGAACAACCCAATAAAAAGATGGGCTAGGCACCTAAACAGAGAGTTCTCAAACA
>NW_008335053.1:1845755-1875099 GCF_000622305.1 Nannospalax galili
AGTAAAAAAGATGAAATCATGAAATTTGCATGTAAATGGATGGAACTAGAAACTGTTATACTAAGTGAAGTAACACAGACTCAGACAAAAAAGGCATATGTTCTCCCTCATATGTGGATCCTAGCACCAAATCCATATAAATGAGTATGTATCCACACATAATGACAGGAACCAGAATAATAAAAGAAGGAACCTGGGGGGGGTGGTAAAGGAAAAGAAAGAACCTGAAAGAGAAGAACAGTAGGAAGAAGGCATTAATAAGGGAGATATGGATAAAAATGGTGTTATTTTAAGGGGAAGGGGGAGGGAAGGGTACACAAGGAACCTAGGGGATAAAGGGAAAGAAGGAGCTCAAGAGAGGTAGGACCACAGGAGAAGGGTATTAGTAAGGGAGAAAAGGGGGAAATGGGGGCATCTTAAGTGGGAAAACCATGATGGAGGGGTGAGACAATGTGAGAGATAAACAATGCCTAGATAGTTTTGAAAACCAGAGAGAACCATATTACTCCTTCAACCTACTGAAGAATTATACAAAGAAGATCAAGAAATATATGTCTAGGTAAGGTTTATCTTAGAACAACCGGTCTTTGCCCAAGATTTATGTACATGACACACAGTAATTAAAAATACCAGACTGGTGGAACTAACCTTCTTGGGTGTTTAACAGACATACTTTGAGGTCTATAATAATTTGGTCAGAGGTACATAAAGGACACTTTTTGCTCCTTGCCCTTCTAGGTTGACTAAGGATTCCAGGGGACTAGGAGCATCTCTCAAAATGTCCTATAATGGTGGTGGGTCACCTGCCCTCTTGATCAAGGAGGCCGAGGAGACCCCACCAGAAGGACTTGAAACAGTGTCCAGTCTATAAAGAGGAGGGTCAACACAGAGGAATCACTTCCTCCATGCTTCCAAGCGAAGCCAACCATGGTCGAGCAGGGCCTTTGACGTATCTTCACATAGGCAGAACTAGTAAAAGAAAGGAGCCAGGGGCTCCTCCCAAGCCCATGTGACTCCTGAGGAACAGGTCCTCAAATGACCTTAAGAGTAAAGATAAATCAGCTTCTCTGGACCAACTGTATGGCCTTAAACACCCAAAAGGAAAGTATAACCAAAGATTAAAGGGTCCAATATATTTTCATTAGAGTTCATATGTATAGCTAAAGGCTACATAACAAGCAACAATGCCAGACGGGTGATACCTTCTTTTGAGTTGTTGGCCAGGGTGGCCAAAAGGATTCCAAAGCCAGAAGAGCCTGGACCAAAGTATTCCCAGTGTTAAATGACCACAGATGCCAACCCAGATTACTATATCCAGCCAAAATGTCTATTATAGTTGAAGGGGAAAGAAAAATCTTCCATGACATAAATAGGCTGAAGGAATTCTTGTCCACAAAACCAGCCCTTCAGAGAGTGCTGGGAGCAATACAAAGAGCTGAAGAAAGGAATGACTATACCCGAGGGGTTGCAGAAAGAACTCCAAGGAAGGTATAACAGTGTAAAAGTCCAGCTATAGCAAGAATATAAACAAACAAAAAAAATGACAGGATTTAATACGCGTGTTTCATTAATAACTTTAAACACTAACGTACTGAACTCCCCAGTCAATAGACACAGACTAGTTAAATGTATTAAGAAATAAAACCCATCTTTTTGTTGTCTGCAAGAAATTCATCTCATTTTCAAGGACAGGCACTACCTTAAGGTGAAAAGATGGAAAAAAAAAAAACAAAAACAAAAACAAAACAAGCGAATAATACTAAGAATAAAGCAGGCATTGCAATTCTAATATCTGACAAAATAGACCTCAAGTTAATCTTAATTAGAAAAGATTTTTTAAAAAGGGCCACTACCTTCTTATGAAGGGAACAATCAACCAAGAAGACATAACAATCATCAATATATATGCACCAAACTCTGATATACCCAGTTTCATAAAAACACTACTACTGGACTTCAAGACACAGATTAACCTTATCAAAATAGTAGATGAGTTCAGTGCCCCACTTTCTCCAAGAGACAGGTGATCTGGGCAAACAATAAATAACATCTGAATTAAATGATATACATCAAATGGATCTAAAAGATATCTACAGAATATTCCACCAAAGCACCAAAGAATGCACATCCTACTCAGCAGCCCAAGGAAAAGTTTCTCCAAAATAGATCACATACTGGGACACAAAATAAACCTCAACAAATACCAAAAAAAAAGAAAGAAAAAAAGATATAATTCCATGCATTCTATCAGACCACAATGCAATAAAGCTTAAAACCAACACCTAACGAAGCTCTAGTAACTATATGAACTCATGGAAATTAAATGACACATTAACGAATGGTGAATGAGTCAAAGCAGAAATCAAGAAAGAAATAAAAGTATTCCTGGGACTAAATGAAAAGGATAACACCACACAAGAAAACCACTGGGAAACATTAAAAAGAGCCCTACGTGGTAAGTTCATATTTCTTACGGCTACAAAAAAATCAGAAAGAGCACAAATTGTGACTTAATGGTCATTAATGGTCCAACTCAGTGTTCTGGGAAAGCAAAAACAAACCAAACACAAACCCAGCAGACAAAAAGAAATATTAAAAATCAAGCAGAAATCAATGAAATAGAAACAAAGAAAACAATACAAAGAATCAATGAATGTAAGATCTTTTTCTTAGAAAGGATAAACAAGATGGAACTTTAGCCAAGCTAACGAAAAGAAAGAAGGATCAAATCCAAATCAACAAAATCAGACATGAAAGGGGAAACATCACAACAGACAACAAAAAGATCCAGAACATTATAAGGGAATACTTTAAAAACCTATATAGTACTAAATTTGAAAACCTAAAAGAAATTGACAGAGAGAGAGAGAGAGAAACCCAGAACATTATAAGGGAATACTTTAAAAACCTGCCCTATATTAAATTAGAAAGCCTAAAAGAAATGGATGAATTTCTAAATTTAATGGAACCACCAAAGTTAAACTAAAAAGAGGACAACTTAAATAGAGCTATAACAATTGAGATTAAAACAGTAATACAAAGCCTCCTGACTAAGCAAAGTGCAGGTAGAAGTGGATTCTCAGCAGAATTTTCCCAGACATTCAGAGATCTACAACTAATATTGTTTGAATTACTCAAAAAACAAAAACAAAAACAGGAGGAGTACCCCAAACTCCTTCTATTAATCCAGTATCACTCTAATACCAAAACCAGGAAAAGAAACAACAGAAAAGAAAACCATAGGCCCATATCACTAATGAGCATAGACGAAAAAATCCTCAATAAAATGCAACTTGCATACAGACACATATAAAAAGAGATTATCCACCATGATCAAATTGGGTTTATTCCAGAGATGCAGGGATGCTTCAATGTAGGTTATTCAATAAACATAATAAATCATATAAATGGACTTAAAGACAAAAATCACATAATTATCTCAATAGATGCAGAAAAGGCCTTGACAATGATTTAGCATGCATTTATGTTAAAAGTCCTAGAGGGAATTGGACTAGAGGTAACATACTTCAACATGATTAAGGCTATATACAACAAACCCACTGATAACATCATTCTAAATGGAGAAAAACTCCAATCATTCCCATTAAAATCAGGAACCAGACAAGGCTGCCCACTATCTCCACTACTTTTGAATCTAGTGTTTGAAACTCTAGCTAGATCTATAAGACAAAAAAGGGAAATTAAAGGGACACTAATTGGAAAAGACAAGGTCAAATTATCTCCATTTGCATATGATATATTATACATGAAAGCCCAAAATTTCCACCAGAAAGCATGTAGAAATGATCAACCCTTTCAGAAAAGTAGGAGGATACAAAAATCAATCTACAAAGTCACTAGCCTTTCTTTATACCAGGAACAAGCAATCAGAGAAAGAGTTCATGCCAACACTGCCAATATTTGAAGAGACAGAGGAAGCCACAAGATGTAAAGTCCTCCTATGCTCATGAATTAGTAGAATTAATCCTGTGAAAATGATCATCCTCTGAAAATTAATTTATAGATTCAGTGCAATCCAAATCAAAATCCCCATGACAATCTTCACAGATAAAGGAAAAAAATCTTAAAATTTTATACAGAATCAAAAAAGACCCTGAATAAAGAATCCTGAGCACAAAGAGCAATGCTGGGGGTAAGGGACATGATTATCATACCAGATTTAAAACCATATTACAGAACTACAGTCATAAAACAGCATGGTACGGGCACAAACATAATCATGTAGATTAACAGAACAAAATAGCAGACCCAAACATGAGTGTATGCAATCTCAGCCACCCAATAGCCAACATAAGTGCCAAGAACACACACTGGAGGAAAGACAGCATCTTCAACAAATGGTGTTAGGAAAACTGGATCTCCATGTGTAGAAGAATGAAATTAGACACATACCCATCACCCTGCACAAAAGTCAACTCCAAATGAATCAAAGACCTCAATGTGTATCCTGAAATAGTAAAAAACTCTTGGAAGAAAACACAGAGAGTAGCCTACAAGATACAGGTGCAGGAAAGGACTTTCTAAATCAGATTTCAGTGGCTCAGGGATTAATGTCAACAATTGACAAATGGAACTTCATTTAACTAAAAAGCTTCTGTACAGCAAAGGAAACAACTAATTGAGTGAAGAGAAGTCTCACAGAGTGGAAGAAAATCGTCAGCTAATAATTCCACAAAGGATTAATATCCAGAATATACACAGAACTCCATGTACAAAGGCTCACAAAACAAGTGATGCTGATAAAATACTTTTGAATAATTTTTTAATTTTAAAAGGGAAAAAAGAAATATTCAAATTTTAAAAAAGAAAACAAATGATGCAACTAATTAATCCAGTTGATCTGGACAGAAAGCTCTCAGGAGAAGAAATAAAAATAACTAAGAAATTCCTTAAAAATAGTCACCATCATAAATTGTTAGGGAAATGCAAATCTAAACTACTTTAAGATTTCATCTTACCCCAGTCACAATGGCTAAGATCAAGAGATCAGATAACACTAAATGTTGTCAAGGGTGCAGTGCAAGGGGAACCCTCATTTACTGTTGGTGGGATTGCAAACTGTTGCAACCACTGTGAAATCAGGGTAGAGAATTCCTAAAAAAACTAAAAATCAATCTACCATATGATTCAGTTATAACACCCCTTTTTATACATCCAAAGGACTTACACATCCTACTGTGGAGACTTGATTAGTCATGTTTATTGCTGTTCTTTTCACAATAGCTAGGAAATGGAAACAACCTAAACGTCCCTCAACCAATGAATGGATAATAAAAATATGATGCATTTACACAATGGAGTTCTACTCAGCAGTAAAGAAAAATAAAATCATGAAGTTTGCAGGTAAATGTAAGGAAATAAAAATTGTTATATTAAGTGAAGTAACAAAGAATCAGAAATAAAAGCAATACATGTTCTCTCTCATTTCTGGATTTCAGCTCCAAATCCTTAGATGTGAATATATATCCTGATGTAACCAAAGGAACCAGGAAAATGGAACGCAACCATCATGGTAAAGGAGAAGAAAGAGCTCAAGAAAAGTGGAAAGTAGACAGGTATTATCAAGGGGGAAATGGGAAAATGGGGGATACTTTAACTGGCAAGGGAGAAGGGAAGATTATACAGGGTGAGAGAAAGGAGAGATAAATAATGCTTAGATGGTAGGCAAAACCAGAGATAAATGTATTAGTTCAAAAGTCTACTGAAAACACACACACAATATTTATGCGAGTGCCTGAGTATAGTTGAAAGCCATAAAACAAAAATCACAGTGCCGGGCAGGGGAAACCTCCCTTCGAGTTGTTGGTCAGAGTAATCCAAGGGACTCACCAAATAATGCGGTCTATTGCTACACTCTTGATTGCCTCTGAGAACTTGAAGATAAAACCCTATTGCTGAAGATATTACATACTTTGGACACAGGACTTGGAGCAATTGAGCTGGAACTGATCTAGAAGCCTCTTCCCTGAAGACTAGCTCTTACAGAATCAGAAGATGCTACGTAAAGTACCAAAGGAGGAAACCAATGATTCCTCCAGCTGTAAAGTCTATGAACCACAACAATGACTAGCCCAGCAAATAATCTCTACTGGTATTGTAGTGGCACTTTTACCTTGGGGACTCTCTAATTGGACTTAATGCCTATTCAATGGGGGGGGGGCTCATGTGTGGTACTGTAAATACTGTAAATGTAGACAAATATACATGACTGGAAAGGTCATAGATTGTAAGGGAAAACCTACTTTTTTTGGTCTTCTTGAGACAGGGTCTCCCTGTAGCCCTAGCTGGCCTGGAATTCACTATGTAGAACAGGCTGGCCTTGAACACAGAGAGATCTGCCTGCCTCGGCCGGGTGTATGCCACCACACTAGGCAAGAAAAACTCATTGTTGTCTCACCCCTAGACCAATGCAATTTCTTACTCTAAATATATATCCTTATATTTACAGAACTCTCACCACTCATCAAAAAAAGCTTTTTGCAACAGATGGAAATGATTGCAAAGCTCCACAACTGTTCAAATGCAGAACATAAGTGTCTGTGAGGTGCCCATCCCTAAGAGACACATCTACAATGCAACGTCTATACCTAAGGCTCGGGGAACATAGTTGAGCAAGGGGCAGAAAGAATCTTAATGCATCTTTCAGCTCTCGCCAGTGAAACTTCCTCATGCAACACATGGTGATTAACCCGAAAGACACAACTGGCCAAAGTGCAGAGATTAAGAGACTGCAGTGTTTATTCCTGAATAGGGCACTTATATCACATTTCTGCCATCCAAGGCTTAAGAAACACTGCAGAAGAGGAGGCAGAACGATTGTTAAGAGTCAGAGGTTGTAGATGACCACATGGAAGCAGAGCTTTCCAGACAGTTGGGAAGTTAGTCATATGAACAATGGCAACAGTATGCTCAAGACCCATGCAAGCTCAAGCCAGACAAAAACTCAAAATCGAAGTAGTAGCAAAAGTAGTAGTAATAGTAAAAGCTCCAACCTCAGCTGTGGAACTACTGGCATCCAATAGCTACTGGGACAGGGAGAGATGGTTTTCTTTAAGAGTGTGATGCTAGATAGGTTAGCCAGTCTCCAGTGGATGGACGCACACCAAAGGACATTTGGGGACACAAACTTGGTTCAATAGGACTTAACATATATGACAGAGTACGTGAAGTCCGGGGGGGGGGGTACTATAAGAAGGGTGCAAATAGTAGAGGTCTAAATATGATTAAAATATATTGTATAAAATTTGCAAAAATTCAATACAAATAAAATAAAATAAGTGCATTCTATGTATAGTCCTTAGAATGGTGCGAGGGTACCAGGTTTGCCTAAATGTCATCATAAAGAACTTTCACTTTTGTGAGGAAGTTAGAGAACAGTAAATTCCAGGGGGTAACATTAAGATCAAAATAGGGAGGGGTGGAGTAATGTAATTAATGAGTCATTTTATATTGGGGAGCCAGGAAACATCAATAAGAATGATCCATGTTGAGATGTGGGGAAGAGCTATTTAGCAAAAGGAAACAGCTTGTGCAAAGGCCTTACGCCAAAATGAACAGAGCTACATTCAGACAGAACAAAAAGATCAGGGAAGTGGAAGGATGGTAAATTGAGAAGAAAATGGGTTAGGAAACCAGGGAGATGAGTGGGGACCAGAGAACAAGCTCATCCCTCTTCCTTCACTAAGTCATTCAATGTACAGTTGGCAGCCACTGAACTAAATGCCAAAATCCCTGATAATTGGCTTCTACTTTTTAAGCATATGATCAGAGGTAACTTCAGGCAGATAAACTCCAGGGAAAGGACATACATGGGACAAAACGATCCTCTAAAGCCCCTCTGTCCTTCATGTTTTTTATTCAAATTAGTCCTTTATCCATTCTTTTCCATATGTAGACATATTTGTGATAAATACAGGCTTGCTTTTTAGCTTACCTAGTAAATGCTTCGTGTGTGTGTGTGTGTGTGTGTGTGTGTGTGTGTGTGTGTGTGTGTGTGTGTGTACATATGTCTGTGTGTCTTGGGTTACCCATTTTACTCACAACTTCAGTGAAAGTAGGAAAAAATAATCTTCTGTAACAGAATTCCAGATGGAGAATTGACAGCTCATGTAGTGAGCTAGCTAGACAAAATGCTGTGCTTTCGTCTCAAATTAGAATCCCTGAGGATAAGAATAGCTTTTGCAGCCGCACTCGCCTGGACAAAATTACAAGGGGCATCAGTTTCCAGGTCTCAAGCTACAGTTTGGCTCCACTGGGTCCTCCTCTAAGGGTTAGGCTCCTTCCTCTACTAAAATACATAGACTCCCCAGGAAACTCAGGTTTCCTTGCTGCACCTGCCCCTGGTGGAGTTTGCAACCTTCGTACCATCCACTCATTCTGTGGCCTCAATTGTGCAGTCTGCAAAATAGAGCAGCATTTATGTAATCAACACTGTCTTCTAAGAATGGTGGATTTTGTCCATAATTATATGTGATGGAAGGAGGGTGTCAGTGGAGAATGACAGGAAGTACTTCCTGGAATTTTAATATTGGATTATAAAAATATAAGATGACTATATTTGCTCTTAGCTAGACAAAGGGCCACAGCAGCAAGAAAGAAACAGCATCTAATTTGGGGTTATCAAAGAAGAAACAAGGAACTTCCGCACAGCATATTGCTTATTTGACTATGGAAAGTGGAGATTTTGTTTTCATGACACGGTTCTTTAGTCTAGAACAGTAGTTGCCAAGTTTGGTTGCTCCCCAAAGCCATCTTTTAAGCCCGATTGACTATTTACTGAGGGATGACCTCTGGTGCTCCACTTATGGCTAAAACATAGCAACAGAGACCATGTCTAGGTATTCCATTTAAAATGACAAAAATTTCTAGCAGTTAAAATCACTTGCTCCTCTTGCAGAGGACTCAGCACCCATATGGTAGTTCACAACTGATAACTGCAGTTCCTGAGTATCTAATGCCCTCTTCTGGCCTCCACAGGCACTAAACATGCATGTGATGCACATACACACATGCAGGTCAATAAACACACATATACTTAAGAAAATAAAAGAGCAAAAATGAACAAAATATATTAATAATGATTTATAAGACATTGGGCATAAAAGAACTAAGGACAATGACCTCTGGAACATGGGAAGGACACGAGATAAGCATTATGGGCATCCCACCTTACAGCCTGAGAAAGTTTCCTGGTGCAAAGTGGTGCTCAATAGACTATTTGAACTGGAACAAGAAAGCAGAGAGCCTGGTGAACTTAAATTTGTAGAATTATCAAGACAGAGACCCTACGAGAAAGGTATAGTGATGGGGTAAGAGAGTAGGAGAGAAGCAATATAATATGCACGAGAAAGGGAAGAAGAGATGGAAGGGGAAAGGTTGGAACAAATTTTGGATATCTAAATAGGGTACTTTGGATTTTCAGCCAAGCATGAATCAACACACACACACACACACACACACACACATACACTCCCAACTACCTAAGAAGAGGAGAAAGAGAAGCATCTGAAGGTATTAGAGCAAGTGTCCAGGACTCACATAGGGCCAAGAATAGTGCCTAGTCTCAACATACAAAATAGGAAATCTAAAGATTCAAGGGTCAATGGGTAGATTAGACATGCTTTTGCTTCAGTGGAGGGGAATAATTAGCCCTATACTGATAACTGTTCCAGTCCTGCCTAACAAATCTTTAGAAAGCAAACAGAAAGAATTAAACTGTTAAACTGTTTCCAAGTAACTTAACCACCTCCCAAAAGTATGCCCATGAATATTTATAGAAGGACCAAATATCTAACACTGAAAAAAGTAAAAATTTTCAGTGGTGGAGAGAGGGAAAGAGGAGGGAAGGTAAGAAGGGACCGAGGGGGGAGGGAGGGAGGGAAAGAGGAAGGGGAGAGGAGAGGAGAGAAGAGAGGAGAAAGAAATTAATAGGCATAAAAAGTAAAGCAAACATATTATGAGGAGATAAGTCAACTAAAACTGATCTAGAACTGATATAGATGCTAGAATTAGCCAAAACATTAAACAGATTATTACAGTTGTTTATATTCTACACAATTTAAAAGGTAACTGGGATCATAGAAGATTTGAAGGACTAAAGTCAACTTCGGAGATGAAAGCAACAATGACCGAGATTTGTATTTTAATCATTGGTTGAAAATAATAGCATATTACACATGGCAAAAAAGTCAAAAATATAAATTAACTAATTAAGAAAAGACAACAGGGGCTAGAGAGGTGGCTTAGCGGTTAAGAGCACTGGCTGCTCTTGCAGAGGACCTGGGTTCAGTTCTCAGCACCTGCATGGCAGCAAACAATAATCATCCATAAGTCTAGATTCAGAGGATTTGATGCTCTCTTCTGACCTCTGTGGGCATTGCACAACATGGGTGCACTTACATATGTGCAGGCAATACATTCATACACATAAAATAAAAATAACAAAATATTTTTTTATAAAGTAAAGACTACACACCATGAAGGAGAGTTAATATGAAATGACCAGAACCAAAGTGACAACAGTACAGTAGAGGAAAGAGTCTGAGCATAGGAAAAAAAAAAAATCAAGAGGCCACAACAGAGAGCATCCATGGAGGTTTCTCAATGGAAGCCATCGGGACACCCAAAAGCATTGGCCGGAAATTATAGTTAGAAATGTACATTCTTTCAATACATGGGAATAAACAATTCAACAAATACTTGAGACTCTCACAAAATGACTGACTATAGTGTAAGATATCCAGGAAAAAAAAAAAAGATGATCAGCAAACTCTGAAGACTTAACAACACCAATACAAAATTCTATGTGAAACAACGAAAGAAGAATTTAAATATCAATGAACAAATCAACACTAAATTGTGGGATATCTTTATCAGCCTATATGTTTAACTTCAGTACCCCAAAATGTGCCTGGGGATGGGGTGGGTGGGGGTAGGGAAGACTGTCAAAAAACAATCTGAAGAACTAGGATTGAAAGATTCCCAGTTTTTTAAAGATAATAAGTCAAATACCCAGAGAATTCAAAAAACTTCCCATACAAGAAATGGAAAGATACATCATAAGAAAACAATAAAACTGTTCAAAAATAGTGGAAAATAATACATTTTAAAGGTAGCAGGAGATGGACTGGAGAGATGGGCTCAGTGGTTAAGAGTACTGACTGCTCTTGCACAGGATCCAAGTTTGATTTCCAGCACCCACATGGCAGCTAGCAACTGTCTGAAATTCCAGTTCCAGGGGATCCGATGCCCTCTTCTGGCCTCTGCAGGCATTGCATGACAAGGATGCTACCTACATGCAGGCAACACACTCATACTCATTAAAAAATATATATATATTTTTTTTTTCTAAAGGTAGCAGAGGAGTAAATGATATGTTGAAAGGAACAGGAATAAGGAAAAAAGTATTTTGAGGAACAGAAACAACACAGGTAAAACATGGGAAATGTGAATAAAGACAGTGGGGTTGCACTTTAAAGTACTTAAATCAGCTTGCATTGTTTTAACCTAGAATTTTAGGACCACTGAAAACGTCTTTCAAAAAAGAAAGCAAAATAACTTGCACGCTAAAATACTGGAAAGGCGTTTTGACAGCAAATCTTTAGTATAATAACTGTTACAGGAAGGCCTTCCAATGGACGTACACGTCTATTGAAGAATGCAAATCGCTACTACAAGGCAAATACACAGCATTTTTCTTTTATAAATCCCTTTAAAAGGTAATTAAATGTTTACACACAAATGATTTCAATGTGTTGTTTAGTTTACTGCAGTTTTATAAAATATGAAAATAACATGCATGGCAAGAATAAGCAAAAAATTAATGAAGAGAAAAGACACTATTATCAAGTTCTACATATATAAAACAATAAAATATCATTTAAGAGGAAACCAATAAATAAGTATAATATGTGCCCAAAGAAAACAATAAAATTAACAAAAATGAAAAGTTAAAACTAACGAGAAAAGATGATGCGAATAGAATCACAAAAGTTTTCCAAAAACAAAGGCAAAATCGAAAGAGGAAATGGAGGAAAGAATATAGGGAATAAAAATACGATAAGCTGAGATCTAACCGCATTAATAATTAACACTAAAAGTAAATGACCAAAATATCTCACTGAAAGGTGGAGATTATAATATAGGGTAAAAAACAAAATTCAACCATCTATAAGGAATATATATATATATATATATTACAAAGATACAAGTAGCTTGAGAACAGATGGACAGAAAACGATACTACATTTTATACTAATCAAAAGAATGTTGGAGAGACTGTATTAATATCATAGGAGTATTAACAGGAATAAAAGTCATTTAAAAACAATAAAGGAGCCATTTACATAAAAATTCAAAGTTTTTAAATCTAACAATAGAACTTCAATTACATGAAGCAAAAACTCTAAGAAAGACAAATCTATAGTTACATTAAATCCCTTTAAGATCCCTCTCTCAAAAATTGGTAGAATGAAGGGCTGGAGAGATAGCTCAGTGGCTATCAGTGGCTGTTCTTCCAGAGCACCTGGGTTCGATTCCCAGCACCCACATGTTGGCTAACAACAGTCTGTAACTCCAGTTCCTGGGGATCCAGTGCCTTCTTCTGACCTCTATGGGCATTGCACAACATGGGTTCACTTCCATACATACAGGCAATACACTTATATACATAAAACAAAAATATTTTTTTTCTTTTTTTGGTCTTTTTGAGACAGGGTCTCCCTGTAGCCCCAGCTGGCCTGGATCTCCCTATGTAGACGAGGCTGTTCTTGAACTCACAGAGATCCACTTGCCTCTGCCTCCCAAGTGCTGGGATTAAAGGTATGTGCCACCATGGACAGCTAAGTAAAAAAAAAAAAATTGTTTTAATTGCTAGAACAAAAAGCCAGGCATGAACCCACCTTCAATCCAAGCACTTGGGAGGCAAAGGCAGTTGAATCTTTGTGAGATGGAGGCCAGTCTAATATACATGGTGAGTTCCAGGCCAGCTGGGACTACAGGGAGACCCTATTTCAAAAAAGAGCAACAACAACAAAAATGGGTAGAACAAAAATGAATAAGAATACAGAAAACTTGAAGAACGTTACCAACTGAAGATCTAAACGGCCATCATAGAACATTCTACCAAACAACATCAAAACACACATTCTTTACACATGTACAAGAAATATTTCCAAGAAAATTCATACCCTGGTTCACAAAACAAATGTCAACATGTTTAAAAGAAATCAAGTTATATAAGGCATGCTCTCTGACCAACTGAAATTAAACAACAACAAAAAAAAGAGTATCCAACAATCTCTAACTACATTTTGGTAACAAAAATGACATTTTTAACTCATGCGTGCAATAAAGAAGGCATCAAAAAGGAAATTAGAAAATACTTTGAATAGAATGAAAATAAAAGCACATTGCTGGGCATGGTGGCACACACCTTTAATCCCAGCACTCAGGAAGCAGGATCTTTATTTCAAGACAAAAAGAAAAAAAGAAAAGAAAAGCACATATCACAATGTGTATGACTATATATGATGCCACTTCAGCAGTACACAGAGGAAATCAGATGCTTATATGCTGTAAAAGAAGATCTCATATCAACAGCTTCAGAAAGTGCACAGAGAAAGTAAAGCCAGAGTAAACCACTGCAGATGGATCTTGTGTTTCACTGGACATCAACCTGTGAACATGATAGCCTAACCAGTATACTAGATCATGTGAAAAACAACAGCACGACTTGAAGGCAAGACTGACAAATTGCAACATTCAGACAATATTACACAAAAATATTAAAAATTAAGAAATTTCAACACAGACAAGGAGATTAAGGCAGACATTAAAAGCATAGAAAATAGTCAGTGAAATAACTCCCCCCCCCACCAACTTCCAAAATCTTTGGAAAGATACGAATGTCCAAGCATGAGAGGCATTTAAAACCTCAAACAGACATGGCCAGAATCAAAGCTCTACATGTCATGTATAGTTTAAATTTCAAGAGTAAAGAACAAAGAAAGAACATGGAAAGCTACAAGAGAGAGAAGCCAAGTCATGTATAGAGAAAACCCTATTACTTCCAGCAAAAGTATATAGCAGAAGATTTCTCAGCAAAAGCTCTAAAAGCCAGGAGAGTGTGGAATGAGGTGTTTCTAGTCCTGAAAGAGAAGAATTGCCAACACAGAGAGCTATATTCAGGAAAGTTATCCTTCAGAATTGAAGAAGTCAAGACTTTCCAAGATAACCCCAAAGTAAGAGGATTGAGAATGAATAAACCAGCATTACAGAAGATGTCTAAGGAGTCTTACACAAAGGGGGAAGATGAACACTTCAGGAGAACACGGGAAAGGATAACTCTCACTCAGCACAGGGCTAGAGAAGCAAGCAGTAATCAGGAATTATCCAAACTTAGAAAGCCAACAAGATGACAAGTTTAACAAGTACATAGCCTTCAATAAAAAATCCCTAGTGTAAAGGGGCAGAATTTCCCAATTAAAAGATAAAGTGGCCAATTGGATTTTAAAAAGAATCAATCATTTGTTCCATGTAACAAACCCATCTCATTCATAAAGATGTTCACAGAAGGAAAGTGAGAATACTGAAAATTATATCTCAAGCAAATGGACTCAGAAAGCAAGCACAAGAACTGACACTCCTTTCCCATAAAATTAACTTCAAGCCAGAATTAGATGACCCCAAACAAGGGCCCTATGTTTCATCGAGATGAACACACACACACACACACACACACACACACACACTCGCACACCAAACATCGATGTACTCATTTCATGAAACAAATATCACAGGACATAAATAGAAGGCAGGCCCCAATACAATAATAATGAATGACTTCACGACCCCATTCTCGTTAATAGATAAGATCATCCAGACAAAAATTAACAATGAAACAGCATAACTAAATGCACTAGAGCAAATGGACCTAACAGACATCTACTGGGCATTCAATCAAATGGCTGCAGAAAGCACATTTTTCTCAGAAACTCATGGAACTTTCTTAAGAATATATTACATTTTAGAACACAAAGTAAGTCTTAACATATATAAAAATTTGAAATAACTTCTTAAGCTTTATTATATCATAATGAAATGAAACAAAAATCAACAAGAGAAATTGCAGGACTATACAAACATAGTGATTAATCAATGCAGTCTTGAATGAGGGGTCTGTATTAGGATTCTCTAAAGGAACAGAATTGATAAAATGATTTAATAGATTGCCTTAGAGGATAGAATTTGAGAAGTTCAACAAGGACTGTGCCATCCAGTAGTGGCTTAATCCATGAGGCAGGATGTTTCAGCAGTCTTAATCTGGCTCTGAGGGCCTGAAGGATTCCTGGAGATCTGCTAGTCTTCACTTTATATTAGAATCCGAAGAAATTGATTCTACTATTGAAGTAGGAATGTCCTAGTAACAAGGTAAACTTGCCAACAAACAAGAAGGCAAGCAGGCATAAAGGGTAAGCTCCCTTCCTCCATGACCTTTCATATGGACTGCCATCAGAAGGTAATGCCCACATTTAGGGTTTATCTTTTGGCTTCAAATAATCTGATTTAGATACTATCATTTCAGTTAATTCAAGATCCAGTCAAGTTAAGAACTAAGATTAGCCATCACAGAGGATTCACTGAAAGAAAAAGGGAATAGAATTAAAAATCTCTATAACCAAATGTAAATAAGGACATGACACATCAAAATCTACAGTATAAAGTAAAGGCAGTTCTGAGAGGGAAGTTTAGAGCTATGAGTACCTTCATCTAAAAAAGTTAGAGATAGCTCAAATAATCTGAAGATGCACTACAAGGTCTTAAAGAAATGGGAGCAAGTAAAACTGAAAATCAGTAGAGGGAGAAAAATAATAATGATCAAAGTTGAAATTAGTGAAACAGAGATTAAGCAAAACACACATGAGATCAATGAAAGGAGGAGTTGGCTCTTTGAAAAGGTAAGAGATTTCTACAGCTGATGCTACTTGAACATGCCTGATTTGGTCTGAAAGGTAAACAAGATTTGCTAGATCTTGCTATGCTATCAAAACAAAGATAAGGAAGACTCTAATCAACAAAGTTAGTGGCAAATGAGATACTGCAATGGATGCCACTGAAATGAAGAGATCATTAGGGATTATTCTTGTTTTTGTTTAGTTGTCAACTTGTCACAATTAGGTAAGGGGGCCTCAACTGGGGAACTGCCTCCATTTGGACTGGCTTGTGGCCATATCTGTGGGGCATTTTCTTGATTGTTAAGTGATGTGGGAGGACCCAGCTCACTGTGGGCAGTGTCACCCCTGGAAGGTGGTCGTGTATTGTATGAGAAATCAGGGTGTGCATGGACCAGGAAAGCAAGCCAGTAAGCAGCATTCCTCCATGGCCTGTGCGTCAGCTCCTGCCTCCAGGTTCCTGCCTGAGTTCCTACCTTGGGCTCCCTTACTGATGAACTGTGACCTGGGAAATGTGAGTCAAATAAACTCTTTCCTCCCCAAGTTGGTATTGATCAGAGTGTTTTGTCACAGCAATTGAAGGCAAACTAGAACATTTGGTTTCTGCTGCTGTGATAAAATACTGACCAGAAACAATTTAGGAAGGAAATTGCACCCTGCAGATCTTTACTTCTAAGATCATTAGCTCAGTGAATGGCTTCACTATCTCTTCAGGTGCTCAAATTAGTAACATGGATTATATTCACGTTTTTGTCTACCACAATCCATCACTAAGTTGGATCTACTTTTTTTTAAATTTTATGTGTATGAAAGTTTTTATCTGCATGTATATTGTGTGTCCAATGCCTGCAAGGGCCAGAAGATGGTATCAGATCCTCTGGAATTGGAATTATGGATTCTTGTTAGCTACCATGTGGATGCTAGAAACTAAACTCAGGTCCTCTGTAAGTGCATCCACTTCCCTTAACTGCTGAGCCATCTCTTCAGCCCCTTTATACATAATCTTGATTGAATTTTTAATCTATCACTACTTTCAATCCGTGGATTTTTAGGCTGGGTTATTGAAAGAAAGACAAAGAGAGAGAAAGAGAGAGAGACAGAGAGAGAGACAGAGAAAGAATGGAAGGAAGGAAGGAAGGAAGGGAGGGAGGGAGGCGTGGAGGCACAGAGGGAGGGAAAGAGAGAAAGAAAGGAAACAGGAAAAACATCCCCAGTTTGTCTTTCTTCATTCAATTTAATTTATTTTCACAGAGTTCTTTGCCGTAACACCTTGACAAAATACAAATTAGCTCTTTCCCTGTACCAGATTTTTCAATAGCCATTCCTTGTTCTTAAAATCCAAATCTCGTAGACATGCTGCATGTCTCTTTTAGATCTTACATTTTATCTTATTTCCACCCTTCCATTTATAATCACCATGCTAAGAAACCTTCAATACCCCAGGTTTTCCAAACTTGTTCATTTTCAGATTTAAATCCTACTCCCATTTCTCACTCCCTGATCATCATCTAGTTAATTCCTCCCTAATTCAGACATTACTTCTCATATCCAATGAATTGAACCATCATACATGGGGTTAATTTACATCTATTTAAAAGTTTATTTAGGCAGGGCTGGAGAGATGACTCAGCAGTTAAAAGCCCTGGCTGCTCTTACAGAAGACCTGAGTTCAAATCCCAGTACCTACATGGTGGCTAACAACTATCCAGAATGCCAGTTCCAGGGTATCCGACACTCTCTTCTAGCCTCTGTGGGCACTACATAGACAGGTACCCTGTACACATACATGCAGACATAACACTCATACACATAAAAATAAGTTTTAAAAAAACTATTTAAGGGGCTAGAGCAAAGGCTCAGCAGTTAAGAGCACTGGTTGATCTTTCAAAAGACCTAGGTTTGGTTCCCAGCACCCATATGACAGCTAACAACATATACCACACCAGTTCCAGGGGATCCAATGCCTTCTTCTGGTCACCATGGGTACTGTATGCACATGGTACACATATATACATGTAGGCAAAACATTCATATGCATAAAAATAAAAGCTTTAAAAGTTCATTTTAGGGGCTGGAGAGATGGCTCAACAGTTAAGAACACTGGTCGTTCTTGCAGAAGACCTGGGTTTGAATCCCAGCAGCCATATGGCAGCTAACAACTGTCTGTAACTCCAGTTCCACGGGATCTGACAGCCTCTTCTGGCCTCCACGGGAATTACACGACATGGGTGAACTTACCTACATGCAGGCAATACACGCGTACACATAAAATAAAAATACAATTTTTTAAAAAGTTAAAAAAAGTTCATTTTAGCATTCTTGATTATGAAAACAGTACATATTTTATGTGACTTATTTGTAACATCTTACAGGTTCCTTCATTCATAATTTAAACACAATTCTTGACCCATATGATTTCATCTTTTTAAAAATTTAACTCTTGGGGCCTGGAGAGATGGCTCAGCAGTTAAGAACACTGGTTGTTCTTGCAGAAGCCCCGGGTTTGAATCCCAGCACCCACATGGCAGCTAACAACTGTCCATAATTCCAGTTCCAGGGGATCCAACAGCCTCTTCTGTCCTCCACGGGCATTGCACGACACAGGTGCACTTACCTACATGCAGGCAATACACGCATACACATAAAATTAAAACAAAACAAAACAAAAAAAAAACATCTCTTAACACCTATGTGACTGCTTTACTATTACCCCCATGACACTTTGTAAACTTTAAAACCAAGCTCTGGTTGATGATGAAATTGGAGCAGAGAAAGATTAAATAATTTATTAGCAAATAGTAAAGAAAGGCATTAACCTCAGCCCACATTTTTAAATACTTTCCCTACTGTGCTTTCTGCAACATGTCGGAGACCTTGTCAATTTGTGTTTCCTGTCCATTTATGTTCCGTGGTACCTTGATACTTGCAACAGTATCTGGCACAAGGCATTTAACTTGGTAGAAATTTAATCACCTATAGGTTGAGTTACTTGGCTGAAATTCAGGTAACTGAAAACTTTTAACTGATTTCTGACAACTCCTTATCTCAGGAGTAGAAAAATCAATCACAGATGCTGCAGGTCAGGAGAATTCATGAGGACTGCTGGGTATTTCAGAACAACAGCTGACAAGTTGTAATGTTTCTAAGCCATATTACAGTGATGCTTTGAGAGAGAGAGAGAGAGAGAGAAACTCGACTCCTAGCATTTGTTTTAAAGTTAAGAATGGACCCAAACTGCTGAGTACCTCTTCCTTCAGGTGTCTTTTGGAACTGTGCTCCCCAGCCAGGGTTTTCCTCATTCTTTTATTGAAACAGTATCTCCAATATGAAATAGGAAGGTAGAAATCAGGACCCACCTTATCAGAGAATCTAGCCCTTTGATCCCTAGGCCTAGAATATCACACACACTCAATTTCTCTCATTGTTTGCAGTGAGAAAAGCACCCTGCCTTTCAGCACCATGCTATGTAAAGCATGCATACCCACATTCATACTCTGCCTTACACTATCTTGGATGGAGTGCAAGGATGGGTCCTCAGGGATTAAGATCAGGTG
Source organism: Nannospalax galili (assembly GCF_000622305.1). Classification (NCBI taxonomy): domain Eukaryota; kingdom Metazoa; phylum Chordata; class Mammalia; order Rodentia; family Spalacidae; genus Nannospalax; species Nannospalax galili. The sequence goes on from NW_008335053.1 coordinate 1,865,281, forward strand.
CCCAGGTCATAAGAGGAGCATATGGCTCAGTAAGCTTGTTTACATTATAAACAGTAAATTTTTGGATGCAAGTTTAGGTAAAGGTCTTTAGGCCAGATTATGTGCATATTGCAAAAGTCATTCCTACAACAAATTCTTTCAAGTTCTTTTGGGGAAGAAAGCAAAACATAATCTAGATGTTATTAGGATAAAGTTAGCTGAAAGCCAAGGAAACTGGTTTCTAAACAATAAATCATAACACTGAACTCTAGACATAATGCACATTTTAATCTGTCTTATATGTAGTCGTTGTTTTATTGTCTGTGCTAGATTTAGAACCTAGAAGAGTACCAGATATATATTAAAAATATTCATTTGAATAAATGAATGAATAAATATAGTGACATACTTACTGACGTTTGGATGAAAGAAATGTAATGACAGACTACAGAGATGACTCAGTGATTAAGAGCACTAGCTGCACTTGCAGAGGGCCTGGGTTCAGTTCACTTACATGGTGGCTAACAGCCTTCTGTAACTCCAGTTCTGGAGTATCTGATGCCCTCCCTCTTCAGGCATCATATCACATGGCTACATTTATATACATGTAGGCAAACAGTCACATACATAAAGTAAAAGAAAGAAAGAGAGAGAAAAGAGAGAAAGAGAGAAGGAAAGAGAACTGTAATGAAAGGCATTGGATCACCTCACGGTAGCATTCGGCACATCTGAAAATTTTTTCCTTCAGACTTCATTGTTGATTATCCACCAGAAAGCCTTATATTCCTATTTTCTGTCTTTGTAGAGTCTTCTTAGATTTAAATAGTGGAATTTCTTTTATTAATCAATTATTATTGTGTGTATGAGTGCATTGTGTGCATGTATATATAAGTGCACCAGTATGTGTAATGCCCATGGAGACCAGAAGAGGCATTGCATCCCCTGGAATTAAAGTTAGCTACCATTGGGTGCTGGGAACTGAAACTGGGTTCTCTGCAAGAGTAGCCAATGCTACTCTTTGAACCATTGAGCCCTTCTCTCCAGACCCTAAATGATATAATTTATTTGTTTTTCTTCTTTCTTCTGGACCTCTTACTGTCCCTTTTGCTCACTTTTTATCTATATATTAGTGAGTTTTGAATCTCTAATCCTACCTTATAGCTGATCTTCAGTTTTACAATTACATGTTTAATTGCATCTTTAACACTTCCATTATTGACATAAGTTCATCAAGTTCAAAAGAGAAATTGTTACCCACCTTGTACCCAAGGAAACAACAAAGCGGAGAGAACACCTTTTCTGCTCCTCAACCTCTATTTTCTCCCTCAGTGAATGTGTCAAATATTCATCCAGGTGCCTGTGTCAAAATCCAGGTATTAGTGTTACTAGCTCTCTTACTTATCCCCTAGATTCCAGTTTCTTGAACTATGGGCCACATACATTAAAGTGAGAGTCATGAAAAATTTGGCAATAATAAGTGGTTTCTTAATACACAACAACCAAAAATGTATAGAGGGGGTACAGTTGGGGGGGTCTAAATATGACTAAAATTTTTGTATGAGATGCACAAAAACTCAAAAATACACATTTAAAAAATAAAGCAGGTAATGAATTTGAGGTGTTTCTGACAGTGCTCACCGTGTTGCACTGTCCAATTTCACTGCAGCCTTGGTTCTGAACACAAAGCAGGCACACTGCACTGTGCATGTCATCATGCCACACAATGCCAATGAACATTCCCTGATGTACTTCAGCTCGGATTCAAGACTCTGGTATGTTATGCATTTCAGTGTTTTTACTATACATATAGTTTCCTGTTCTATCATGGAAGCCTAACAGTTTAACTATGAAAAACAAAGACCTTTACTATTCTCCTACCATCATTCTTCACCACATAGCAGATCAACTTATCTTTGCACTAGACTGTATTAGAATGTTTCATTTTAAAAAATTGCTGTTTGAAAAGGCTGGGGAGACAGCTCAGCAGGTAACCTGCCACCAAGCCTGAAGATCTTGAATCTGAATTTGATCCCCAGGACCCACATTATGGAAGGTGAGAATGGACTCCCCAAAGTTGTCTTCTGACTTCTACACGTGTCCTGAGACATCCACGTGTTACACATTCACACACACACAAAATAAATAACAATTAAGGTAAAACATTGCTGGTTGAGTTGCTGAATTGAGCTTAATAAAAGGTCATTAAAAGAATTTTGATTTGGGATTAGGGAAGAATTTCTAACAATTTCTGCAAAGGCCCTAAACATAATTCTGCTGCTGTTACTACATATTTATGTGAAGTGACATTCTCCACGTTGAAGGTTATAAAATCAAATCTTCTGAAAAAGGTTGAAGATCGTCTGTGTCCTATAGTATCAAATATTCAGCCAGTATTTCATTCTTTATCCAAAAATAACCACATCTATCTCAATTTCTTTTCATTCATGGTAAATGATAAATGATAAGTGTATTGGGGCTGGAAAGAAGGCTCAGCACCGGCTGTTCTTCTAGAGTTCAGTTCCCAGCCCTCATGTTGAAAGCTCACAACTATCTGTAACTCAAGCTCCAGTGAGCTGATGCCCTCCTTCCAGCCTTTCTGGGCACCCACACACATCATACACATATCTCTGTCTGTCTCTGTCCCTCTGTCTCTCTGTCTCTCTCTCTCTCTCTCTCTCACACACACACACACCATCCATATAATAAATCTCTAAACAATGTAAAATGTATATCAAAGAATTACAGGTTTTAAATAAATTCCTTTTTGATTATCAGTAAATATTTTACTTGAATATTCATTTTCTGTACTTCTGTACTCAAAATGGTACAAAAATTTCCTGGGCCAAAAGAGGTTATGAGTGGAAAACGTTCCAAGAACCCTGGCCTTCCAGCTAACCACTCAGCAAGCCCTGTGCTTACCCACCTCCTTTACTCATCTACGCTTTTCCACACCCATAGCTGCTGCCCTGCTTACAAACATAGCTCACTCTATTAAACCGTCCCTGATTCGCCAAACCTGAGTTAAGGAATCCTCCATACTGTCCTGTTACAGCACTTGTCCACTAATGGTACCCACTTGACTAATTGTTCTTGTTTCTTACTGAGCTGAAAGATTTATGAGGCCAAGGACTGTGTCCACTGTATTCAAGAATTATATTCCCAGAAGATTATAGAGGAGCTTACAAAAAATTGAACAAACTAGTTAATAGACATTGCACCTAAAAACAACCATTAAAACCATTAAAGCCTTGACTTTTCATGTTTCCCTCCAAAGCACTTGCAATGATAAAACATGAAGAGCAATGGCACAATGACAGATTTTGAGAATTGTACAAGAGGCTGAGGAAGAGTCAGTACCCTGAGCTGTGACAGTCAAAACCCTGACTCAACTTTGATAGTTTTGTCATGAGCTATGATATTTGAGAGAAAGAAGTGGTGATCTTTATACACTTTTGTTGGTTATAGCATATTGGAGCATTATGATCACTTCTAGACATGAGGCTTTGGTACAGTAAAATCAGACAGAAGAGAGTGACTAAAAAGATACTGGAATTTGAAGCCATTTGAGGGAAAATACAACATCCTACCCCAAAATATGCTGCTTCCTCATACTTACTATTTTGAGCTGAAGGCAATTGGAAAACAGCACATATAGGAAGGGTTCTTGGCCTTTCCCATTTCTTCTTAAAAGCAGAATATAAATATCCTGTGAGAAAGGTACCTTCCTTGTGCCAGGAAGGGGAAAGCATTCTTATCACTGGAGACAGGAAGTCAATTCTGAGGTGAATCTGTACAAATAAACCTCACTAAAATAATCCTTATCTTCCAGTACTTTGTCCTAAATATTTCCTAGTCAGTTTCCAACAATTTACTGTCACTATTCTCAACCCTTACCCCCTGTGTCTTGTCACGGTTTCACATTTCTCACTCTTTGTTAAAATGGTATACCTGTCTCCGGTTGGAAGAGCTTCTCGTGGTTTTCAATCCTATGAACACTCCCATGCTACATAATAATAAGAGCATCAAATAAAAGTGGTATGGTTTTTCTTTTGTTAATCTGGGTCATCTTAATTCATTGTCTCTAGGAACAGAACCTAAGAGAGTAGAAGAAAAAAGTCTTTCCTCTTCCAGACATGAGAAGTGAGGAAAATTAAGGGCTCACCCCAGATAAGAGCATTGCCTTCATATGGCAATTCTTTCATATAGTTGGGATACTTTTGTCTCTTAATCTGCAATGAGCCTCCTATATATTTTGTTGGCTGGTCAAGGACCTTAGCAGTTAAGGTAGTTTTCAGAAAAAGCCAAGTGTTTTCCCTATTTCTGTTTAATGCCACATACTTTATATGTACTAAAGTAATGATTTCTTACTTTTTCTCAATTCCTTGGAATCCTATGGTGGAACATTCAGGAGGATTTTCCAAGTTGAGCAATTTTGTTTTTCTAATTTTCTTTGAGAAAGTGTATTAAGTACAAGGGTGCTTAATTGTATTGTAGGCTCCCTAGATATAGGTGATTCCAAGCTTTATGGTCCTTGCTAGCTGTAAGCAGCTTATGGAAAGCTGCTCAAAGTAGCTCCTATGGCCTGTTTCTTCTTTTATTTTTTTAAGCTTTCAAGTGCCTCTTCAATGTACCATTTGCATGCACAGTGAGTAGGCCCAATTCCAGAGCTTTGCTGAGTGAGAAACAGTCCTCCCAATTCATGATCTCTGCTCGTGGGGTAAATGGAGATACTAGATGAAATAGCATGGAGCTGCTGCTCAATCACATTTGAGTATGAATGAAAAAGAACGTACCTCTAAACTCTACTGTTCAGGCTACCTCTACATATTTGCTACTTTTCCATGAGCATAGACATGATGAAATGAAAGCAGATGGTGCAAAACCTGTGTCTGCTCTCACTCTTTAATCCTGGGTGCTCCCTTTCCCCCAAAACATTCTATGGGTCTTGAGCATTTCTCTGGAGCAGAATGGAAAAGAATGAGGTAGTGATGATAATAACAAAGCTCATGACTTTCATTCCTGAGCTATTCTGAGGAAAGCAATTCATCTTATCTAATGCACAGTAAACTTGGACTACCCTCATTCAACATTGCTCAAAGAAAGAGGATAATATATTTGTTCCTGTGAAATTTTGTTTCATGAAACAAGAATAGGGAAGCCAAACTGACAGAACCCAGTGGACTTCCAGTTGATGTATATTGGTTACTCTAAAAAGAGTATTTCTCTTCAAGTGTTTAAACATTTTTGATGTAACCTGGAAAAAATTAAAACCAGGAATAAGAACATAAGTATTGCTACTGAAACTGCTCAAATTTAGGACATTTACAAAATGTTAATAACAAAATCCATAAGTTTTAATCGTGCAAAGTTTCTGTCATGGATTCCCTATGTGGTTACATGATATGATCACATTTATCAGATTTACATCAAATGTTACTATTCCATTCCAACATTTTGTTCTGTTTTCCGAGTTTCTTATGTCCTCCCTTACACCTGTTTTAGTATCTTCCCAGTGCTATGGTTAAGGAAGCAAATCTTTGATAGACTCCATACCATAACGGGTAATTCTGATTCCAGCAATTAACAACAAATATCATTTAATGAGTGCTTACCGTATGCGAAGCATGGTGCTCAGATCTTATATAAACTCTGTAACTTACTATAACAAACATGAGGGATTATGTTTAAAAAACTTGAGTTTCTCCCATTTACAAGCAATGATGTAAACATTTGACATTCTCAATATCAGCATATTCTAAGGGCTAGATGACAATTCTTGCATCTAATTTCCTAACTAAAATTATCTAAAATTTGGAAGTAAAGCAAAAGTTTACATCATAATCATCCTAAGACTTAAATAATAGCAACAACAAACTTTTATCTAAGGGTCCTGTAATTCTTGGGGTGGGGGTGGCGGTAAACTGACTAATTATTGATCAGGCCCACAGATCTTAATTAGTTTTTTTAAGTTAGGAAATTGATATGTTGCATATGAGTTTTGAAAATTGTTTTTGCCTTGTGGAAAGATAAACCCAAAGATCATGGCTCATATGCTTGTAGGACATTAATCAGCTTCATATCAAATGTTGCCATTCCATTCTAACATTTTGTTCTGTTTTCCAAGTTTCTTATATCCTCCCTTACACCTGTTTTAGTATCTTCCCAGTGCTATGGTTAAGGAAGCAAATCTTTGATATGATCCATACCATATATTTGCATAAGAATTATGTATTTAACTTTTTTTAAAATTATGCTTGAGTAATACAGTGATTGTCTGAGGCAGTTACTGCAGTCATTTTTCTTGCACAAAAGTTGAGAAGACAGGTCCAGAGGAGTTGATTACTGGCCCAAGAATATAAACACAGTAACCAGATTCAGGCAGTTTGATATCACTTAAGAAGGCTGAAACTTAAGAAGAGGTAAATAATGTCATGAAAACAAAACAGAAGAAAAAAACATTCTCTAATAAGTGACAACTTGATCCTTCTGGCTCTGATCCCGTGTACAGAAACATCTTTTTGCTATACATGTATGTGTAGACACTCCACAAAGTCTAAAGGAAATGATTTATGAAGGAGACAGTGGAATGTAAATAAATGTCAATTCTTATCCTTTTGCTAACCCAATAGGGTTACACCACAGGAAACCAAAACCAAAATGAGGCAGCCACAACAAAAGAATGATTCCAAACCATGAAAGTCACAAAGGAATTTTCTCTTCTACATCAGAATTTTTTTCCTTTTCCAAGTCACCAAATGAGTAAGCTAATTTCCAGGGTTCCAAATTAACTGTGATTTGCATTTCAATGTCATTAGAGATGATTTCTGGAAAGTAATTGAAATGATGAGACGACTGCTGGTTGATATGCCAGTGAGAAAGTTAAGTGTACTATGTACCAAGTGAATCAGTATGAAAAGGAACTGACTGAAAAGAAACCAAATACAGACTTCCAGATAGTCAGGAGGAAACATGTCCTTTGTTAATACTTCTGTCATTGCCTCTAATTGAGCATCCCTTAGGAAGGCTGAGATAAAATCCTTCACACTATCTGCAAGTGCTCTACTATTCTCTATGTGACACAGATGCAATATACTCTCAAGGATGCAGGTGCTCATATACATACACAAAGACACAACAGAGTTAGAGAATCAAATCAGGAGGGGACTGCGGCCTCACTCTGCCCCAAGGTGGCAAGTAGGTCCTTCATGCAGCTGATTGCTGCCACCATGGATTGCCACAAGTCAGCATCCAAGCCTCACATTTCACCACACTGTTACCAAACTATTCCAGAAAAAAAAAAGAAAAAAAACCCAAACAAAAAGAAACTCCAAAGTTTTATGTAAAAAATCCTGTTTGTAAATGTTGACAATTACTTTAATATTTAAGCCCAAATATAGCCCAAGGCTACTGGTATGCAATTCCCACTTTAAATAATCTAGATTTCTTCAAAAGCTTAAATGGGGTATAATTATTGTTTAAAGACATTTATCATAGGTTTCATCAAGGAGAAAGTTTTTCCTTTATATTCAAAGAATTCCTAGTGCAGGGAAATTTAATTTTAGACTAATTTAAAGTAATATATCAATGATGTAAACACTTTATTTTCAGAAACTGCCTAATTATTGTTTGGTGCTATCCTAACTCTCTGAGTTCAGGACAATTTCCAACTAAGCTAAACTCTTCATTCATTCAACATATAAAGCAGTCACAAAGTGACAAGAAGTTTGCAAGTTGCTAAGAATGCCAAGGTAGGGGCTGGAGAGATGACTTGGTGGATAAGAGTACTGGCTGCTCTTACAGAGGACTCAGGTTTGAGTCCTGAACTGTCTCAGCTAAACTAACTTAGCCTAAGTTACTCCATTTTGCCCAAAGCAGCCATTTCAGGAGAAGTGCCTTTTACCCTACTTATGAAAGATGCCTAGAAGGGAGAAGCAACTTTGAATTCTGAGAAAGGGCCTGACCACATGTCACAGGGTATTGTAATCTAGGCCAGCAGTTGACTAATCGCTCATCTAAACCTGCTTCGCTTATCTATAATCTAGACTGGCAGTTGCTTTGCTTACCCAAGCCCATGTCCACACAATGACTGATAGGTGATTGGTAAATTCAAAGTTTGCTATGTTCAAATTTTGCTGTGTTGCATAAACCTGATTGGCCCACTTGTTCTGCTTTCTGTATTCCTATAAATATTCTGGCCAACTGATGTTCGAGACTGCTTCTATTCCCAACATAGACAGCCTGGTCCACTGTAATAAAACTTTACCTTGCTTCTTTCAATTAAGTGGTGTTGGTGATTTTTATTTGGAATCCGGCATCTAACAAGTTCCAGCACCTACATGGCAGCTAACAATGGTCTGTAACTCTAGTTTCAGGGGATCCAACACCCTCTTCTGACCTCTGCAGGCACTGAATGATACAATGACACAGGTGCACTTACGTACATCCAGGCAATATGCTTATACACATAAAATTTAAAAAAATAAATAAAATATATTTAAAATAAAAGAATGCCAAAGTGGTTAAGATGTGGTTCTGGAAGGATTCTATCCACAAGAGGTCATATGTATAGTAAGATGGGTACAGGTAAATTTGGAGTTGGTGGTCTTGATTAACAAATCTCATTGCTAATGTTAGAGTAGCAAAAGAATCCCCTAAGATTAACTGATCAAAAACATAAATAAATAAAATCTCTATAGTCTATCTGTTGGAAGGCCCACCATTCCAGTTTCACTGGTCAATCACCTGGTCATAGGACCACCCATACGAAGGTGGGTTCACCTTCAGTCACGCTAAGTAAATGGGTGGAATACCTGCTGTGTTAATAAGATAGTGAACTTTTCCTGCCTGGAATCCCACCTCCTAGTGCAGTGCAACAGACATGTTGACTCTGTATGTCTGCTTGCTTTTCTGAAGAATTCAGGAAAAGTAATCTCTCTGTCCTTTTCTTCTTCTTCATATCCCTTTTCTAAACATACATGCTTTGGGCTGCACTAGCATCTTGTATTTATTTTTTCTCTAAAGCATCCTTCTTTCCACCATGTGGCTGCCAGTCCACCATGTGTCTGACCTCCACGCAGGCTCTAAACCTGCATGGCTTCTTGGCTTTTTTCCATCTCACCTCCATTCTCCTCCTCAAGGTTGCTGCTGAAAATTCCAGCTTGCCTGCCTTGAGGATTTTTCTTTAAATTCTAATAAAATTGTTCTAAAGCTTCTGTTTGAGTCCACTCTTAAATTCTTTGATGAATGAGACTAAGAACTCTCTAGGCGACATTGTTTCTCCCCTGTATCATTATTAGCTCTACTGCCTGTTACTATGTTATTACAGGCAGCATGTATATTATGTATGTATGTATGTATATGTATATATACTATTATACTTTCTCATTTTTCATTTCCTTATCTGTAAGATATAAGAAAAAATAGGAAGAATACATTAGACACACAGAAAGTCTCTGCCTTAAGATAGTTCAATTTAAGACATTCTGACCTTTTGATGGATAAAAGTGATACATATTCAGTGGACACCATCCTGTGAATTTTGAATGCGATCTTTTCCAAAGCTATTGATATGTGGTAAAATCCTTTCTCAAGATGCTGGGTGCCAGCCATAAACCACCATGCCCAGCTACCCATGTAGCCATGAAGGAAAACAACTGATAGCTTACAGTGTACTAGGCTGCCAGCATTTTGTGGATACTATATTTTGTGTTTTCATATCTATACATACTAAAAGAAAAAAAACATGTGTTCATGCACATAAGATATTCAATATATAAAGTCAGTTTTGTATTAGATGATTTTGGCCAAGTCTAATGTAACATGTTCTTAGCAAGTGGCAAA
>NW_008335053.1:1875364-1879772 GCF_000622305.1 Nannospalax galili
CCCCACAGATAACAGTCAGCACATTCCACAGCCCTGAGAATAGCACCTACCAATAAGAAACTTCCAGGGCTGCATCTTATACATCCAGTTTAAAATTATGTTGGCGCATGCGGGCTCCTTGAACTAACTAAAATGTATCTTCGGTATCCCCCTCCCCTCTTTGTCTAAAACCTATAAAAGGCTCCACTCTCCCTTACTCTGGGCTGTCAGCACGGATCTGTTGAGTTGGTGAGGTCTGAGAGCCCAAGCTTAAGCCCGAATAAACCATAAACCTTTGCTTTTGCATTTTGGTGGGTTGGGTCCTCGGTGGTCTTTTTGGGGTCCAGTGGATGAGGTACAACAATAGGACCACCCCTTGGAAGGTGGGTTTACCTTAAGTCATACTAAATAGATGGGCAGAATACCTAGTGTGTTCATGAGATAGTGAACTTTTCCTGCCTGGAATCCCACCTCCTAGTGCAGTGCAACAGACATGTTGACTCTGTATGTCTGCTTGCTTTTCTGAAGAATTCAGGAAAAGTAATCTCTCTGTCCTTTTCTTCTTCTTCATATCCCTTTTCTAAACATACATGCTTTGGGCTGCACTAGCATCTTGTATTTATTTTTTCTCTAAAGCATCCTTCTTTCCACCATGTGGCTGCCAGTCCACCATGTGTCTGACCTCCACGCAGGCTCTAAACCTGCATGGCTTCTTGGCTTTTTTCCATCTCACCTCCATTCTCCTCCTCAAGGTTGCTGCTGAAAATTCCAGCTTGCCTGCCTTGAGGATTTTTCTTTAAATTCTAATAAAATTGTTCTAAAGCTTCTGTTTGAGTCCACTCTTAAATTCTTTGATGAATGAGACTAAGAACTCTCTAGGCGACATTGTTTCTCCCCTGTATCATTATTAGCTCTACTGCCTGTTACTATGTTATTATAGGCAGCATGTATATTATGTATGTATGTATGTATGTATGTATATGTATATATACTATTATACTTTCTCATTTTTCATTTCCTTATCTGTAAGATATAAGAAAAAATAGGAAGAATACATTAGACACACAGAAAGTCTCTGCCTTAAGATAGTTCAATTTAAGACATTCTGACCTTTTGATGGATAAAAGTGATACATATTCAGTGGACACCATCCTGTGAATTTTGAATGCGATCTTTTCCAAAGCTATTGATATGTGGTAAAATCCTTTCTCAAGATGCTGGGTGCCAGCCATAAACCACCATGCCCAGCTACCCATGTAGCCATGAAGGAAAACAACTGATAGCTTACAGTGTACTAGGCTGCCAGCATTTTGTGGATACTATATTTTGTGTTTTCATATCTATACATACTAAAAGAAAAAAAACATGTGTTCATGCACATAAGATATTCAATATATAAAGTCAGTTTTGTATTAGATGATTTTGGCCAAGTCTAATGTAACATGTTCTTAGCAAGTGGCAAACTTAAGGTAAGCTAAGCTAAACTATGACATTCAGGCATAATAAATGTATTTTTGAACTTATATTTTCAACTTATGAAGGGTTTCTCAGGAAATAAATCCATCATAAGTTGAGGAACATCAGTACATGAAAACAAACTTCTGTAAAATTCTACTTCTCAGTTTTTAATGAATAAAAATTTTGTGACATAAACCTAACTCAAACTTGCTAGACATAAAAATTGCTTACTTGTTTATACTGGTTTTTATAGATTTTTTTAAGGCAGGGTCTCCCTGTAGCCCCAGCTGGCTTGGAACTCACTATGTAGATGAGGCTAGTCTTGAACTCAGAGAACCACCTGCCTCTGCCTCGAATGCTGGACTTAAAAGTGTGTGCTACCATGCCTGGCCTTAAAGGTTATCTTTTAACTAATATAAAAATAATAAAAGAAGAATTTGATAAGCAAATTGTAAGAGGGATGGGATGTGTCAGGCAGGAGGCAGAGTACAGAACTCTGTGCAGTTTATTTTCCCCACTTTTAATGTTCTTCTTACTACAATTCATCTTCCTTTATTTGGAAGTGTACACACCATGGATAGTGCCCAATGCTCATATTTAAAAGCTTCTTTCTGCAAAAAAAGGACATATCTGTGAGTTTAGTGCTAAGGATCTTTAAATTATTATCATTGACACCATACATAACTCTTGTTTTTATTATTATTGTTTTAAATTATTTGTATGTGTATGTTGTGTCTGTGTGAGAGTATGTGCATGTGAGTGTGTGTGCCTGTAAAGGCCCAAAATGCTGTATCTCTCTGAAGCTGGAGTTACAGGTGGTTATGAGCCACCATGTGGGTAGTTGGAGTTGAACTCCAGTCCTCTTCAAAAGCAATATGCTCTCTTAACCACTGAGTCATCTCTCCAGCCCCTAGTTTATGGAGAGCCAGGGAAGTACTTGGATATGCTTGAGTTGTGGTAGCATACACTTTTAAAAGGAAGCACTAGAGACCATATAGGTAAGTTAAATGAGCAATGCAAAACTAAAACTTCACAAAAACCTGAAGAAGAAAAAAGCTCTAAGGAGAAGGGGAGAGGCTGGTTCAATGTAAAGGAATGGCTTTTGGACAGACACGATGGTTAACAGACTCAGCCTCTTAGGAGCTGGCATAGGACACAGGAAAGAATATCTCCTACCAAGGAAGAAATCATATCCTTTGTCCCAGGAAATATAAAAGACTTTTAGAAAGACTATGTTGCTTATAGCAGTTATGACATGACAAACATCCACCACTTCTGTGATCTCAAATTAGTATGTTACCATTGGAGGTTAGTGCAGGCAAGTGGTTAATGAAAATGTGGTACATTTACACAATGGAGTTCTATTCAGTAAAGAAAGATGAAATAATAAAATTTGCAGGTAAATGAATGGATCTAGAAACTGTTATACTGTGAAGTAACACAGACTCAGAAAAATAAAAGATGTATGTTTTCCCTCATTTGTGGATCCTAGCACCAAATCCTTATAAGTGAGCGCATATCCTGATGTAGCTGCAGGAATCAGGAATACAGAAGGCAACCAGGGAGGTAAAGAAGGAACCCAAGAGAGAAGAATAGTAGGAGAAAGGTGTTACTAAAGGACAAATATGCAAAAAGAGTGTAGTTAAAGGGGAGGGGGAAGGAGGGCTATACAAAGAAATATGGGAATAAAGGGGGAAAAGAATTCTCCTAATACATAATTTTTTAAAAAGCCTTAAGGAATCCCACAAGGATGGAAGAAAGCTCTACCAGAAGCCAGATGGTTATTAAATGTAAATCCCAGTGCCAGAGATGGGTTGCCCCCCTATGAGCTATTGGCCAGAGGGGCCATAGAGGTCCCCCAAACAATAAAAGCCATTGCCAATAATGTTGGCTGTACACCGGAACTGGACAGCAAAACCCTATTGCTGAAGACACTGCACGATGTGAGTGAAGGAAAGGAAGAAATAAAGCTTGGACTAAGCTGGAAACTCTCTGCCACTGGATGGGTGGCTTTCATAATGCCAGAAGGCGACATGCAGACGACTGGGGGAGAACTATCCTCTATAATTCTGCTCAACGATGAACCCTGTAAGCTGCACTATCAACATGCCAAACAAAATGTTCCAGCTGGTGCAATAGTGGTGTGTCTAGTGTATGTACAGCTAGCAAATTTTCAATTGCATATAATGCCTGCTCTTAGAGGTGGAACACACATCTGATACTGTAGACCAGACCAATCCCCTGTGGCAGGGGAGAATACTGGCCCCAGTGGGGAAGCCACTGAAATTGTTTTGTTAGATGGATGTGATGCACCTGCTAAAGTACCATCTAAGCATTTGTTTTTATGCCCATATGTTAAGTTATTTAGATGATTTTGCTGCTTGCTATCTGTGTTTTTATAGTAGATGGAATCCCACTTAAATGGGCCAACAGCCCATAAAAAACAGATGATACAGAGACTCAGAAGTTCAATTCCTGCCACAATGGGTGGAAGATCATCCCACACCTACCACCCCCTCCAATGCTCAGGGACTTTTGTAGAAGAGGTTGGTAGAAAAAAATGTAAGAGCTGGAGAAAGGGGTGGAGTGTTACCTGGAAGTGTCCTCCAACCACTATGCTGGCAAGCTATAGTCACACCTCCTTCCCATGCTCGTCAAGGAACTGATGGGAGAGTCAGTGACCCCTCCCACTCAATCAGTTGACCTTAGCTACATGTGGGGGAGAGGCTAAGGATATATAAGCCGAGAACACCATGAGGCACCTCTCTTGCCATTTTGTGTGGGCTGTCTGGAAGTCATGGGATCTATATTTGAGTGTGGACTTTCCAGGACAGCTGTAAATCAAGGGTCACCCACTCTTCTATAAATAACCCCCTACCTTATGCTCTGTTAGTAAACCCAATAAACTCAGTAGGATCCCCCCCCCAAAAAAAGAACAGAGCTAATGGAAACCTTCATTATTCCACCAAAG
>NW_008335053.1:1879883-1897492 GCF_000622305.1 Nannospalax galili
CTCTCTTTGGAATTTTAAAAAACATCTAAAGAATCAATAACAAGTAATGAGGCTGAACAAAAAAATAATGATGATTATACTGATAATGGAAGTCACAGGGCTGGGAAGTTAGCCCAGCAGTCAGTAAAGTGCTCACTGCACAAGCACGAGGACCTGAGTTTGATCTCCAGAACCCATGTAAAAAGCCATGTGTTGGGACAAGTGCTATAATACCAGAACTAGAGAAGCAGAAACAAGGGACTCCTTGAGACCTTCTGGCCAGTTAGCCTAGCTTCATTGGTGAGCCTCAGGTCTCAAGCAAGAGACTCACTCAAAAAATATGATGGCAGCTAGTAAGATGGTTCAGCAGGTACAAGCACTTGCCACCAAGCCTACTGACCTGAGTTTGATACCTGGGACCCACATGGTAGAAGGAGAGAATTGACTCCCTCAAGCTGTATTCTGAGCACCACAAGACTGTCTCCATAACACACACTCTAAATAAATAAATGTAAAATAATTTTTAAAAACATGATTGACAGCAACTGAGGAAAGACACTGAAGGCTGACCTCTGGCCCCTACACAGAGAGAGAGAGAGAGAGAGAGAGAGAGAGAGAGAGAGAGACCACAACAAAGAAGAACACGGGCCTGGAAGGCTTCATTGATGAATTAGATCAAATGTTTAAGTAATATCTAATATCAGTTCTTCTCAAATTATTGCAAAAACCTAAAAGTAAAGGAACCATTCAAACTTACTCTATGATGCCAGCTTCACCATGTTACCAAAACTAGACAAGGACACAACCCCCAAAGGAAAGTGTACACCAGTGTCATTGATGAACATAGACACAAACATTCTGAACAAAATGCCAGCAAGTCCAACTCAACAGCACATCCATTAACCACATACCAGAGCTTTTATATACATCAATAACAACTTCATTGAATGAAGCTCATAGAAATGAATCTCATTTATAATACCTCTAAAAATATACATATGAATAAATCTAACCAATGAAGTGATATACTTCTACAATGAAACTTCCAAAACACTGGCAGATATAGACAGAAAAGGATGTGACTACTTCCTATATTCGTGGAGTAGAAGAATTAGTGTTAATATGTCCATACTACCCAAAGCAACCTATTAATTTCATGCAATTTCCATTAAAAAGAAACTAGTGGCATTTTTCACAAGACTATAAAGTTTATATGGAAATATAAAAGATACCAAACAGCCAAAGCATTCTTAAACACAAAGAACGAAGCTGGAGGTATCACAATTACTTCAGACATACTACAGAGCCATAATAACTACAATGGCACAGCACAGTAAATAGATACATGTACCAGTGGAATAGAATAAAGAGCTCAGAAATAAACCTATGCATGAACAGCCAACTCCTTCTTGACAAAGTCTCCAAAAATACATTGGAGAAAGGACAGCCTCTTCAATAAATGGTGCTGGGAAAATTGGATATCTACATGTAGATTAAACTTGACTCCTATCTCTCATCCTGCACAAAAATCAATTCAAAATGGAGCAAAGTCCTAAAAGGAAGATATGAAAATACTAGAAGAAGATATAGGAGAAACACTTTAAGACACTGGTACTGGTGAAGATTTCTGGATAGGAGCCCCAAGGCACAGAAAGCAAAAGCAAAAATTGATATTCTGGATCACACGAAATGGAAAAGCTTCAGTAGTAAAGGAAACAATCAACAGAATAAAGACACAAACTAAAAAGTGAGAGTATTTGCCTGCCATCCCCCTGACAAAGGGTTAATATCCAGAATACATAGAGAACTCATAAAATGTAACAAATAATCCAATTAAAAATAGGCAAATAATCAGAAGACATTTCTTGAAAGAGGAATACAAATGGCCAAGCAATGTATGAAAAAATGCTCAGTATCATTAACTATCAGTGAAATTCATATCAAAACACAATGGAGAGTCATCTCACCCAAGTGAGAATGTCTATTTAAAAAACTCAAAGTAACAAATATAAGTGAGGATGTAGAGAAAAAGAAATTCTTATATGCTGTTAGTCGGGTCATACATTGGTATGGCCATTAAGGTAGGTAGTTTGGAATTTCTTCAAAAAATGGTTACATAGGACCAGTGAGATGGCTTAGGGGACAAAGGTGCTTACTACGAAGCCCAATGGCCTATCCCCGGGATCCACATGGTAGAAGGAAAGAACTGACTCCTGCATGTTGTCCTCTGACCCCCACATGCCCATTATGGTACACATGCATCCACACATATGTACATGCAAATGTAAATAGTTTTTAAAAATATATAAATAGAATTACCACATGATCTAAGTACCCCACTTCTGAGTATCCAAAGGAAATAAAATCAGCATTCAAACTAATCTCTGTTCACCCATGTTTATCCAGTGCTATTCATAATGGCTAAGATGCAGAATCAGCCTGGGTGCCCATCAACAGATGAATGAATAAAGAAATGTGGCTATGTAGACAATGGAACATTATTTAGTCATAAAGATGAACGGAATTCTGTCATTTGCAGCAAAATGTATGAAACTAGAGGACATCCATGAAATAAGCCAAATAAAGTACAGCATGTTCTCTCTCATATATGGAAGCTTTAAAAAATCTGCTTGAAAATAGAATAGTGATTCTAAGACTTGGAAGGCTGTGTGTTGGTGATGGCTAGAAGGAATGAAGCTGGATTTGATCAGTACATGTTCTTTGTATGTATGAAAATATCAGACTGAATACCTGTAGTAGATACAATCAGCATATGTTAATTATTTTAAAAGAAAAAGGAAACCTGTACCTAAAACAGGAGACTAGGGAGACTAGAGAGGAGGTAGAGATAGGGAAGAAAAAAAGATTTCCTCGATTAGCTAGCAATTTGATTGTAGCTAGCAAACTCTGTCCCAAGGAGATTGTATTGCATTTATTCTGTGGTGTGTATGTGTATATAGAGTTCCATCTTTTTCCAGAAGAGCTGAAATTTTTTTCCACACATCATTTCTGGTTAGTGTTATCATATTCAATTAACTTTACTGTTAAATTATTTTTGACTGGCTCCTTTACTTTTCTCTTAATACAAATATTCAGAAGACTAATTAGAATCAAAGTATGTAAGTCCAAAAACATGGCCTTTTTGCCACTTCTAAAAGCGTTCAGCCAACAATACCTGTAGGTAACCACTGAGAAGCCCATCTCACTGATGCTGGGCAGTGCTGGGGTGGGTTGTGTTATTAGCATCTAGTAGTGATGGAGCAGATGCTCTGTTCCTAGGTAACCTTGTCTCATGGAGGAAGTTATGGTCTTGGCACATGTGTCGCCACATACATGCTTGACAATACAATGAGGACTCAGGATAAGAGTCTTGTACATCACAGGATCACTGGGATATGTTTTCATCTGACTTCTGATTACAACATATAACAATGTCAGGCAAAAACCTGGACTCAAGATGCTTGGCTGGTATATCAACTGTCTCACTGTGCTATAATCAACCATTTCTGGCTGCCTCTGGGGCTCTGAGGCAAGCTTGAAAGTTCGGGGCCCACTCAGCATCTTTCAGCAACTTGGGGCACATTGCAGCTTCCTGTGTATAGTGTGGCTGCAAATCAGCAATACCATCTGTAGCAAGCTGGCACAGTGATTCAAACGGCAAGTGGAATGCATGGAGTCTAGTGCTCTGTAACCGTTTCTCTGCAGGTCTAAGGCCTGAGATTTCACCAAAGGCTGTGGTGTGGCAGGAGAACATTTACAGAAGAGCACACAAAAAATGTGCATCCTATTCCAAGGTCATCTGTAATGTGCAGGACTGTATGCAAATGTCCAAGTATGCAGTTATGCTCATTGTTTTCCAGAACAACATCCACTGCACAGACCTCTTGTTCTTAGAATGGAAAGCTGGTGCCAGACTGACAACCTCTGCCCACAGTCAGGCCCTGCAGCCACCTCTGTCTTGCTGGATTACAAGTGACCATGTTGGATATATGGTAGAAATAACTTGAAACAAAATATGTGGAAATATTATATGGAAAAGAAAAAATTAAATTCATATTTCTGACAGATTAAAATAAGTTACAGTGGAGTGGGGCACTGTACTGTAGAAATGAAGAATTTTTTCTACCCATAAATAGCCTTGGAACCTAAAACAGTGCTATGCAGGTTGTGCTGTATCTGCTAAGCTTCCTCCTACTCTGAGGCTTCTACCAAAATATTTAGTTGAATTTGATGAGGAAGGGGCAGTCAAGCTCTTTTGAAAAAAAAAAAATCATATCATAGGCCCTGAGAGAAACCCTGCGCCTGGGGTGGAGTGGTTAATGGAGAAGAATGTAGAGGACCCACATCGGGCAGCTCACAACCACCTGCAACTTCAGCTCCAGGGGTCCTATGCCTCTGGATCATATGCCTTTGGATTCTATGCCTCTGGCCTCTGTAGGCACCTGCACTCATATGCACAGACCCATACAGTGACAAGCACACCCATAAACAAAATTGAAAATAAAAATAAATCTTTTAAAAACATTAAAATCCCTGCCCCAAATCCACAAGACACAAAGTCCCAGATAGCAGTGTTGGGAAAGTATGGCTCCCGAGCCTAAGACAGTTTCCGTGAGAGGAAGGACAGCAAATCTTATAGACAGGCACGACTATGGGAAGGTATCCAGCCAGGCTCTGGTCACTGAACTGAAAACTTCCCATGGTGCCCTGGTAAACAGACTAAGTCAGCCCCAAGAAAGAATCCTGAAGAAAGTTGAGTGTCTACCTCTGCCAGAAAATGAGCCCCAGCCTGCATCTGTGCTATGAGTAATACTCTGTTCACTGCCCTCAACTACAGACAGTATCAGCAATGACATCCAAACATGAACACTGTGAGGTAGGCATCCTTTCTCCCATTTTAAACTGATGCTCAGAGGAGTTTTCTCAATTCATTTATTTATTCTACCATTTACTGAGTAGCTTTTATGTTTCAGCACTCTGACAGTCACTGGGGATGCAAAGATGAAAGAGACAAAGTCCCTGACTTTGAAGATGTCATGATCAAATCAGCCTAATTCACAGAGACATACGTATGTCAGCCAAAAGACGATTGTACAGTGCTCTGTAATATACTGTTTAGTTCAGTGTCTTCTTTTAACTTGAGTGACAATGAAATGCTATAACAGAGATAAGCCTAGGGAAAAGACAGTAAATTTGGCATGAACCAGTTAAAGACGACTTTTTTTTAAGGGAGTGACCTTGAACCAGGCTATTAAAGGCAAAGGAGCTGGCCACACAATGAAGGGAGGAAAGACCACTCCAGAATCCTGAATTTCTATTTCTCAGAATGAATTCTGAGTCTAGCCCTATGACTATGAAGTGTTGCTTTTCTTCCATCAACTTCTGGGGTTCTAGCTTTGGAGATTCCTGAGCTCTCTTCTGGTCCTCATCATATATCAGGTCCTCATCCAGCATCTGAGGGATGAATTCAGATGATTGGATTATGGTTCTACTCCTGAATGGTAGCTCTCAAGGTAATCCATAACCCTTGAGAGCCAAGGGCCAGTTTCTAAACATTCCCAAAGCTAAGAAGAAAACCCATCTCTTCCATCTTTCATTGGAATCCAAGAACAATTTTCTCCTTCACAAAATCAAATGAATGACTTCATAGCATCTTAGCACCTAGAGGTTTCTTAGTGCTTAATGAGAAGTAATATTTACTGAGTGCTTACTAAGTACCAAAATGCTGGTATTGTATAAACTCATTCAAATCTAGCATATGCAGGTAATTAAAGATAGCTTTCCATTTAATAGACACAGAAAACAAGGCACTAAGAAGTCAGATGAATGTAGTAAGGCTACAAATCCCGAGGCCTTGATGGCCCAGCACCAGATGTGCTAAGTTAAGAAAAACTCCAGAAGTACATTTTCAGAGTGATAGAGATATTAGCACATCATCAGAGCCATGTACCAAAGCCAAAGACTTCATTTTTCAACATTGTGTCTGTGTATGGGACTCCTACTATTCAAGTTAGTGGTCACTAGACGTGGTAAATAAACAGACGGTGAGCAAAGGAGAAGGCAGAATTTCCATGTGATGCAGAGACAGAAGTTAGTATGTCTCATCAGCTCTTAAAACACTCTTATTTTCCCTTGACCCTTAAGAGAACCCAAGAGCACTAATAGTATAACCCTTCTCTCCTTCCACATATATCTGCCAGCCAGATGTTAGCGCTTTGGGGCACTTTCCTCCTTTACCCTGGATAGGGAAACCAGGTATCACAATCACCCCAAGGAGGACTTTATGGAGGTTAATGTTTTGTACACATTGTTGTCTTGCCTGGGGATCACTTCCTTTCATGCAATTTAAATACATCTATTGCTGGTTTCTTGACACACTGACACACATGGCTGCATCACTGACAGACTTCCACCTAGAAGAAAGCAAGGCTACCTCAAGGGAGGGCAGCATTCTCTTAGGTAAGCATCCAGAGATCTTAGAATCCTTTCCAGGGTTTAAAACTCATTTGTCTCCAATGCAATTCTCATCAGCTTCCCCCACCACAGATAGAGACAAAGGTTTCAGTTCCTTCCTATTTGCCTTTGGCTTAGCTCTTGGTTTTTGGATTTTCTTTCTTTTTTTTTTTTTTTTTTTTTTTTTTTTTTCGAACAGTTTTAAGGTATGCATTTTGTTATTCAGGTGTAGTAAAGATGGTACATTAGGAGACAACAACCACAGAAAAGAGAACCTGCTTCAGTAATGGATCCCAAGAGGAGGAATAGATTATGACATGAGGACAACCCAGGAAAGCACCAGGGACAGCTCAGAAGAGAATGTTCTCAGAGCTTTTGTGTGGCCGAATGACAGGGTAAACAGACATGGTCTGAGGTGATTTGAATAATTTCATTGGGCTCTAAAGATGTTCCTAGTGTCTGAATTTAGACTATGGAATGGTTAGGGAGAGGAATAATGGTCTAGGTATAAGAATTCCATACAAGTAGTTGAGAGTACAGGTTTTACATTAGTTCATTTACATAAGAAAAGCATGTTTGCAGCAAGCCCTTTGCTATCTCAGGAGTTGGCTAACTCTGAACAGGAGTCCCTCCAGGTTCAGCAAGATGTCAAAATACAAGATACAAAAACTAGAAAGTATGGCTGTTGCGGAATAGAGCTGCTGCAGTCTTCTGTGCAAGGAAGCCTGCCTCTCTCTAAGGTCCTGCCTTAAGCATTTTTAACAAACTGAAATATTCTGACTCATCCAAGAAACACTCCATTTTCTCTGATTTGCATCTAAAAATTAAAATATCCAAATTCAGCAGTGGATTTGGAATTCACACATCTTTGTATGTGAGGCTGATTTCCCTGGATCAAACAAAACCTCCTCTTTCGAAGAAGAATTTTATGTTTCTCTAAATTGCTGAAAATGAGGTTATAGATCCCTAGGTCACACATGGATAGGCAATTGTTTCTACCAATTGAGAGTTATCTACTAATCAATAAATCAAACTCAGTAGCAGCCACATCAAGTCAATCATCTTAATAATTACAAAACTAGACCAAAGTCAGGTACTCTCTAAACCTAAAGGCCTCAACTCCAGGTACAGATTAGAATCTTCTGAAGAATTTTAAAAGTATATAGACATCTGGGCCCTGCATCATACTAATTTTAAAAAGTCATTGAAGATGTAGTTTAGGTTGCAATATTTTTCAAAAAATTTTCATGTGATTCTAATGTTCATTCAGAATTGAGAACCACCGTTCTATACCAAATGAATTATTGAACGACTTGATAATGGGCCATTTGGATAGTTCGTTAATACCCAAATGCTTGATATAAAATTAAATCTTTAGGTGAATTTGGAATTTTCCTGATTTGGGGATAGTGTTCTTGTCCTAGAAGATCTTGGACTGAAGCAGTCAGAGTCTGTTATTTCCAGTGGATGTCAAAAGGGTCTACACCTTCCTCTTTATGCTGCCTGGATAACTAGCCAAATTGGACCTAAAGAATATCCTTTGCTCAAGAAACTCCAATGGACTCTCCTAAGAACATTTGAGAATTGCCCTGTTCTTTTTTCTAGTTCCCTGTCTACAACTTTTAATGCTAATTACTCTTGCCTTTACTTCTCCTTCACATCTCCTATTCATGATTCAAGGACTTTCTTTTCCCCATAGAGACAAGAATTATGCAGTTTGGGAGTCTTTTAGATAGACCCACTGAAGGGGTACTCCAATTGCCTCACCCTGTGTCCCTGTTCAGCATGGAAGAAGTCAGAGCAGTCTGTGTCCCTATTCCCTATTGGCAATTTGGGTAACCTCTTCAGAGGATGGGGTGATAAGAATAGGAGGTAGGAATTAGGATTTTAGGGTTACCTCTTCAGAGGGGGGAATGTTGGAGGGGAGGGGGTGGACATGGATTTTATCAAAACACTTTATATGCATGTATGAAATTCTCAATAAGGTTTTTTTAAAGGTAAAAAAAAAAAAAAGAATATCTTCTGCTCCTTTTACTCTGTGAAAAGAAGGTTGGAAGCAACTCTGACAGGTTTCAATAGCTGTGTCTTCACTTCCAGGTGCCATTTTGGTGGGAAACTGGAGACTAACCTTCCAGTCATGAGACCTGTCTTGGCTTCTAATGCAGTCAGAGCACCACACCAGAAGGGACTGTGGCATCTGAATCCTCCTGCAAGGAGTTGGGTCAGGCATCTGGAAGACTCAGAGTACTGGCATTCCAGATTCCTGACCCAACTCCTTGCAGGTCAGTTACTAAGATGAACAGGAGAAAACCATTCACTCAAAACATTTTCTGTTAGTACCAAGAAGAGAAGCCCGTGTGCCTCAAGAAACCTCAAGGTCTCTATGAAACCCTGGGGAGAGGAAGGATAGGCTCCAGGGAAGTCTATACACAAATGCTAAGGCGACTGGGTTAACTCTTCTAGAGTCTTTTGATTTAGAAATCTTACGACTTAAAGTCTATGAAACTATACTTTGACAGGATCCATAAAGACTGATTATGACAAACCTTCCTGCTTATCCTGGCTTTCTCCTGCTGTCTTTAAACATCTAAAATAATAACTTTTGGGGGGAAGCAGAAGTATCTGAGAGTGAATTAAATGGGTTTTCTCAAGGTCACTGGGAGACCATCTTCAGATTTTCTTATATAAGATGTCCTGTGAATCAGTAAGTCAGTATCAGAACCAAAAAATGTAGCAGGTAGGAAAATCTATGAAATGACAAGGATAAGAGCCACTGAAACCCTTCAGTGGAAAAAGCCTTCCCAACAGAATAGATCACACAGAAGACAGAACATCATGGCTGGAAGACAAAATAAAAGAACTAGATCATTTAATCAAAGAAAAGGATATATTTTTCAAAACTCATAAATAGAATATACAGGGGCTTTGGGAAACAATGAACAAACCAAATCTATGAGTTATGGATGTAGAATATCAATTAGATATAGGGAGTAAAGGAGAAAGAATAAACTTCAAGTGACTTCAGAGACCTTGCTCATGTGGCCAGGAGAAAGTAGTAATTTTTAAATAGTAGACACCAAGAATGTTTGCCTGCTCTGGAAGTACTGTTGCTGCTGTTAGTTCTTTAAGGAAAGATGCCTCATTAGGCCCAGCTAGGCACTGAGTGCTAGAAATACTTCATAAATTTTGTTAGATTGAATTGCCCGTTGAAGGAAAGCTTCCCAACTAACAGTTCAACACGCTGAAGCGAAAGTCAGGGGAACTGAGCTTTAACCTGAATCCTACTTTGCTACTGGCTTTGAGCTTGAAACAGAGATCTAACCTTTGAGTGGATAACTAAGATTATAAGCCCAAGTACTGCCTCTGCCTAGAAGCTTTTCCTTCAAATTTTCTGATACTTGTCTCTAGCTTTATTGAGATACTACTAGCAAATAAAAATCGTGCTCATTTACCATGCACAATATGACATGATGTTTTGACACATACTTTGAAATGATTACCATGATCAAGCTAATCAATATAGTCATTGCCTCATAGGTTCCATGGGTTCTTGTTGTTTGTGATAAGAACATTTGAGATTTACTTTCTTAGAAAATATCAAGTATACAATATATCAACTGTAGTCATTATTAAGTACATTGAATCTTCAAAATATTCTCACCCAGGGTTGGGGGATGATTCAGTTAGTAAAGTACTTGTTGGACAAGCATGGATCTCCAAAACTCATGCAAAAAGCCAGACATGGCAGCCCATACCTGTAATCCCAAAGTTTTTAAGGCAGAGTCAGGAGGATCCCTAGGGCTTACTGAATAGCCAGTCTAGTAAAATCAATAAGCCCTAGGTCTAGTGAGATGTTCTGTCTCGAAAAATAAGGTAGAGAATGAATAAGGAAGACCTCTATGTCTACCTCTATTCTCCATGCACAGGCAGGCACACTTGTATGTTCACATGAACCCCCTACTCCAATACATGAGTATCCAAGCATACTCATTCTTTGAGCAATCCAATCAAACACAGTCATTTCTTCTTCTGGCCAATCATCTGTTCAGTCATAATGCCTTTTCCCCCTGCACGTTCTACTTTTATCACTATCTACCCTGTGTACAGTTGAGGACGAGTAAATTCTAAGTCCCTTCACAGAGTAAAATGATCAAGGGCGAGGCTGGAGAGAAGGCTCAACAGCAAGAGTACTGACTGCTCTCAAACAGGACCCAGGTTTGGGTCCCATCACCCACATGACAATAAACAAGCTTCCATAACCCCAGTTCCAAAGCATCCAATGCTCTCCTCTGCCTCCTCAGGCATTGCATGCATGTGGTGTACATACATGCAGGCAAAATACTCATACATAAAATAAAAATAAATCAAAAAATTTTTTTAATTATCAAGGGCAAGGTTCGTGTCAAATCAGTTACCATTAGCACAGAGTACAATGCTACAAATCCAATAATTTTGCTGAATAAATAAATGAGGGAAACTTATTAATAGATGGGGAAAAAATCAATCTTCAAGCTTCCTCCTACTCTTTATGTATCTTTGGCAATTATGGGTGGGATTAGCTTGGGAGAAGGAGGCAGATTTCTTCCGGAAAGAACCCAGCCTTTCCTGTAAGCCAAGGTACCCTTTGAAAAAATGGCAACCACTTCAAACCACTTCAAACTCCTCCCCCAACTCAGAGAATAGCTAGCCCTGATAGGTCTTGGGGGGCGGGGCGGGAAGCCGATGGGCAAATTGCTGGTCCCTTTAAGGTCTCCCCTCTCCTTCCAGTCAATGAGAATGCTTCAGACTTTATGGCCTACATGAAGCTCTACTTTGGTCTATTTGCTTATTTCAATACCCAGTTATGAGAACAGACTCTGGCAAGGATTTCCCACAGCATGCTGGAGTCCCACACCAGCTACCCTCACCCACGGAGCCAAGGCCAGTGCCAGTAGGTGGATGAAAAGGGTCACCTGGAGCTGGTGGGTGAGCTGGTGGGTATGTGAAGAGAGTCCCCTAGTGCTACTTGGGGAACCAGCACCTGAGGGGGCGGAGGCTGACTGCACAGTAAGCTCTTGCTTGCTGTGAGGCCTCCCATTTGTAATGGACTAAAATACTCAGGGCTGTGGTGACTCATGCCTGCCTGACATTTGCCTAATTAATTCTGGCTGTTAAATTTTTCACTCTGGTCCTGGAGGGGATGGCCTGGAGCTGCAGGGGCATGAGATAAGCAGGAGCTTCAGGTGAATGAGTAGCAAAGCCAGTAAAAAAAAATAAGCCCTCTCAAGGGGAAAGGACCCCTTTAGGGAAAGGAGCTGAAGTGGACCCCTCAGCTGTTCAGAGAGCCTGTGTTGAGGGAGGTTATAATTTGGCAACTGTTTTATTTTTTTGGAGCAAAACAGAGAAGCTGGGGAGCCTGCAGGGGATACCAGGGAAGGGCCCTTCCACTTCAGCATAGATTTTATGCTGATACTGAAGCATTTCTGGCAGTGGGCGAGGCCCTGTGGGGGCAGGTTGGGCAGAGGACTGGCAGTCTACATCTGTGTGAGGAGGCTCTCCTCTGGGACCTGCCAATAGGAACATCTTGTGGCCAAATAGCACTCCTTTGGAGAATTTTGATGACGCTTGGGATGTAACAGGATGCTGACGAAGCAGACTAGGCTTGGGACAGCACCTTTTAAACTTTTGTAAACATTTGAATCCTCTAGAAAGCTCATGAAAATGCTAGTCCTTAGGCTCTACCCACCAGGGACTGTGTGTTACTGTCAAAAGCATGAGTGTGA
The DNA here is from genome assembly GCF_000622305.1 of Nannospalax galili. NCBI lineage: Eukaryota > Metazoa > Chordata > Mammalia > Rodentia > Spalacidae > Nannospalax > Nannospalax galili. Next base: position 1,892,078 of record NW_008335053.1, read on the forward strand.
TTCTGGTTCAGGTTATCCTTAGGTCCCCTCAATTGTGACTTGTTGGAGAATTGGAACAGTCATCCCATGACTAGCGGTGGTAGTGTTAATGATCTTTCTTCTATGAAACTCCTGGGAGTAAATCCCCAACATCAACCTATCCAGTTCCCTACCTTCTCAGAACAATCTGAGACACTGAGTTGGATAACACACATGCTTGAGCAGGAGACTAGTGGCCCTCCAAGACAGGACCTGTAATACAGTAGAGACAAAGCCTGACCAACACAATGTAGTTCTGAGCTCCTCTCTAACCTATTTCCAAGGATGTTTTTGCATACGTTTGACACTTTCTCCAGCTCTGCTAGGTTACCTGTCTATCCTAATCTTTGCAAATAGCTTTAACTTCCACTTCATCATAAAATAAAGATCCTAAAGTGAGAAGCCTCTGTGACCTAAATCTCCCTAGCACATCTGCATGAACATTTACACTTCTGTTGCTCTCAGTTTCCTGACCCTCTCATTTCTCAATGCTCATTCATCTCTTTTCTCTCCGTCGTTTCTTCATTGTTTTCCTTGTCACAAACACATACATACCCAGATTTCTCTATCTTAACTATTCTCTCCCAATCCTGTTCCCTTCATCCATCTAGTCTTTTCTTCCCTTCAACTTTTGAATAAGCAGTTCTACCTCAACTATGTCTATCTTTTGCTCTCTACTGATGCATCTATTATGATCCCAATCCACTTCTCATTCCCCAATTGCTGTCATAAATGCAGAAAATTGTCAATACTTCCTCAGCTAGGGCTGGGGCTTCTTGCCCACCTCCCTCAGCCATACTGGGTTTTGTCTGCCTCAGGCTTGCACAAGTCTTCTGCATGCTGTCACAGGCACTGTGGGTTCATATGTGCAACTACTTTGACGTTCAGACAACACAGTTTCTTTGTATCATCCACCGCCTCCTCTGCAATTATTGCTGAGTCTCGGGAGGACAGAGTGTAATATTAAGTGTCCCATTTAGAGCTGAGACACCATCTCTTTTTCTCTACACATTAACTAGTGTGGGCCTCTGGAAATCACCACCTGCTACAAGAAGAAGCTTCTCTGGTGACGGTTGAGATATACACTAATCTGTAAGTATAAAAATTAGTCATTAGGGGGTCTGGAGAGATGTATCAACAGTTAAGAGCACTGGTTACTCTTGCAGTGGACCTGGGTTCAGTTCCTAGCACCCACATGGCAGCTTATAACCATCCATAACTCCAGTTCCAGGGGATCTGACACCCTCTTCTTATGTCCACAGGCATTGCATGGCATGGGTGCATTGGCATACATGCAATACGCTCATACATGTAAAAAAATAAAAACAATAAAATTTAAAAAAACCATTAGTCATCAGGGATCAGTTTAATACTATGTCTATTTATCAGAACACTAGCAGTAGCTTCTCCCCTACAGCCTGTGGTCTGTCTAGCCACAGGTTCTTGGCCCAGTACCAGGCATGAGTTCAATCTTGTGAAGCAGGCCTTAAATCCACTCAGAAAGTGGTGGTAACTACCATAATATTCCTGACTGGTAATTAACAGCTGCGGGAAGAGGGAGAGTTCATTTTCTTTAGGGTATACCACCTGATTGGCTGACTAGACTCCAAGGGATAGACCCATACCCAAGAGCATTTGGGGAACACATATGAGAGTTGATAGGCCTTCAAAAAAAGAAAATAAAGAACATGAAGTCTGGGTGAGATGGGGAGAAGGGTGGGTGTGGAAGTGAGGGAGATGGTCTGAATGTACCAAAGTACATTGTATGAAATTCTCAAAGAATCACTAAAACTACTTTTAAGGCAAAAAATTGCCTTCAATTGCCAAATTCCACCAGCACAATCTCATTTGGCCTCAAAGCAGTTCTTGATCCTGTTTGCATCTTCCTAGAAGCGGTCTTCTGTTCTGTTGACACTGTCCACTGCTCCTCTTCAAGCCCTGACTACTGCCTCATTCCCCTCTTGGGGCTCTTCCTTTACATTGCCATCTTCTAGTCATTCTGCACTCTCCCCATCCATGGTCCACACCTTGAAATTTCCCAATCTACATCCTGTGCCCAGATCTGTCCTGTACTCTGTTTTATACATTTTTTCTTAGATTTTAATAATTTTTAATTATGTGTATGTGTGTTGGTCTGTGTGGACATGTGCACATGAGCCACCTGATGTCCATGCTGGGAATCAAAAGTTCCCTGCAGTACTTGCTCATAACTGCTGAGCCATTTCTCCAGCTCACTGTTCACTGCTATAGCAATGGCTTATTAGATAGCTCTATTCAACTGGCTTACTTCTGTCAGAGCCTTACTTCATGGCAAAAAAAAAACTCATTACCTTTAATACATGCCATTTTTTACATTATATAGCAACTCTTATTTTTTACTTTTTTATTATTTATTATTTTTATTTTATGTGTATGAGTGTATTGCATGCATGTGTGTAAGTGCATCCATATTGTGCAATGCCCACAGAGGTCAGAAGAGGGTGTTGATTTCCCCTGGAGTTATGGATGGTTATTAGCCATCCTGTGGGTGCTAGGAATTGAAGCCACATCCACTGGAAGAGCAGCCAGTGCCCTTAACCCCTGAGCCATCTCTCCAGCCCCAACAACTCTTATTTTTGTAACCTTTTACGTGTGTGTGTGTGTGTGTGTGTGTGTGTGTGTGTGTTCCTGTATGGCATGGATGTGGTATTCAGAGGTCAACTTTCAGGAGCTGGTTGGTTTTCTCCTTCCACCTTGTTGAGGCAATGGTCTCTCATCATTTCTTCCTCTTCGCACAGCAGCGTCCAGATCCCATCTTGTGGGAGTACTAGTATTACATGTACAAGCAACTGCATCTGGCTTATTGTGGGTTCTGGGGCTCGAACTCAGGTCATCTGGCTTGCACAGCAAGCACTTGTACCTACTGAACCATCTAACTAATCCTTTTGTAGTTCAGTGTTTTTAATTTTTACCAATTGGGGTGCCCCCACTTAAGTATTACCTTTTTCGAGGTTCTCCAACTACCTTACCTAAAACAGCAACCCTATCCCCACCTTTCATTAATCTACATCTTCTTTTCCTGTGTTTCATGGATATATCACAACCTCAACATCATTGCATACATTTGCATATATTGTCTCCCCCACTCTATAATGGCAGGGAATTTGTCTTACCATACTTCTCCAGCACCTACAGTGATGTGTGGGTATACTAAATATTTGCTTAGGGAGTGGAGAAAGCATCTGAGGATTATGAACAAGATACACCACAGATTCAGATACAACACAGATTCAGAGGCCCAACCACACCATTAAAACAGAGGAACTGACATTTTTAAAAAGCTGGTTATCAAAATTCTTTCCTAGGAGGCTGGAGAGATGACTCAGTGGTTAAGAACATTTGCTGTCTTCCAGAGGACCCAGATTCAATTCCCAGCACCCACATGGTGGCTAACAACTGTCCTTAACTCCAATTCCAGGGGATCTGATGCCCTCTTTTGGCCTCTGTGGGGCATGGCACACATGTGGTGCACTTACATATACACAGGCAAGATACTCAGACACATAAAATAAAAATAATTTAAAAACGCCTTTCCTAACGAGGTGCACATCACTGTCTCCAAACTGTACATCCTCCCTCAGGGGTCTCCCTTACTTTGTACACCCAGTTATCCATCAGGCCCTGATTTTCCTCTTTCCTCATTATACTGTTTGTCTAATGCTTCTGATATAACTGGGGTGTGTGCCTTCCCTTTAATTTTCCAGTGGCACTACCTTCACCCTGTTACTCTTCTTTTTATTTTAATTTTTCTCAGTTACCTTGGTGTGTTTCTAATCAGTATCTCTGCCTCTAGACTTGATCTAATACAATCCATTTCTCTAGCCCTCCTTCAGACTCAGCTTTCTAAAACGCAAACTTATGACATCTCCCCTATTAAAAACCTTCTTCCGTTCCTTACTGCCTATGAAATAAGACTCAGATTCATCAGCATCGGTTTGGACGATGCATGTCTAGTGTCAGCCTCATCCTCTTTGCCCCAAACAAAACAGACGTCTTGCAATGCCCCCTGCTTACCTTCTCCTCTCTCAGTGATGTGTTTGCAGTTGCTGCCCTTTCTTTCTAAAATGCTTTCCCCCTGCTTTTATTTTTATCTTATCCAATTAGCTCCTCCCAGTCAGGTTTGTCTCCTTTCTCAGATCCCAGAATCTAAGTCAGAGCTGGATTAGAGGAGCTTATCCCACTGTGTTGGATAACTTTAGCTGTCAACTTGACACACTAGGGAAGAGGGAACCACAATTGGGCAATCTATCTGATTGGTCTGTAAGAATGTCCATGAGGTATTTTCTTGATTTTTAAGTGATGTGGGAGGGTCCATCCCACTGTGGTTGGTGCCAACCCTGGGCAGGTGGTCCTGGGCTGTATAAGAAAGCAGGCTAGGGGCTGAGAGACGGCTTAGCGAATTAAGACCACTAGTTGCTCTTGCAGGGAACCTGGGTTTGAATCCCGGCACCCACATAGCAGCAAACAACTATCTGTAACTCCAGTTCTATGGATCTGATGCCCTCTTCTAACCTCTGGCGGCATGGCACGACACAGGTACACTTACATATATGCAGGCAATATACTCATACAAACAATAAATAAAATACAAAAATAAAGAAAGCAGGCTGAGCACGTGCTAGGGGAACATGCTAGTCAGCAGCACTCCTACATGGTCTGTGTTTCATTTCCTGCCTCCAGGTTCTTGCCCTGAATTCCTACCTCAGCTTCTCTTGATAATAGACTGTGAGCTATAAGCCAAATAAACTCTTTCCTCCACAAGTTACATTTAGTCAGGGTTTTATCAGAGGAATAGAAAGCTAACTGGGACAGCCACTAAACTACATGTCTCTTAGTCTCTTTCTGCACCCCGGTGCCTATTGGCAAGGATGGCCTTTCTCTGTTTAATTTAGACTTTACATTGACAGATTGTAATCTGCCATGGTGGAAGGATTTAGAGCACAGAAAGTGACAAATGCTATAAATCGCTACTTTCTCTTTCTACCTTAGAGAGATGGTTGTTAAACATTTATTAGCATATCACTGCCTACTGACCTTCACGTCATCAAATGCTAAATACATAACTTGATTTAAGCAATGTTTGTAGGCCTCGTAAATAAACATGAATGAACAAAAGCTTTTTGTTGTTAAATTTTTCTTCTTGAAACTTCCAACTTCACATTGATTCCCTATATGACATCCTGCCCATCTGGCCCCTCTTTCATAAAATAAAAGGCTACATAACAAGCAACAATGCCAGTCAGGCGATACCTTCTTTTGAGTTGTTGGCCAGGGTGGCCAAAGGGACTCCCAGATAGTAACCCAGCATAAAACTGGGAAAATGAATAGCAGACCCCAATCTTATCCAAAGGAATATTG
>NW_008335053.1:1897696-1914039 GCF_000622305.1 Nannospalax galili
ATAACAGAAAAAATTGCTTATTAAAAAAACCCCACAGTTGAATTACTATATATCACCAATTTGAGTGTAAGCCAGCAGCTTGAAAAGATAGAAATAAATTACTTTTAGATCTCAAAAAAAAAAAAATCCTTAAAATGAAGACATAGATAGCATGCCGTTCCTTAGTTTTTGATTTTTCAGGCTAACACTATATTCTTTCAGTCATCCCTCACAACAGTCTCCATACTGGCCACAATCCCTAGGGAACTTGCAGCCTACTCAGGTTCCCTTTCGAAAGTCAAGCCTCCAAGATGTGACACAATACTCAAGGGACAGTCTTACCTGTGCTGATCACAGCAGATCCACAAGCTCCAGGAAATGGCGTTTGATGCTTCTGCCATTGAACCCTGAGCTGTGAGCTATATTCAGGCACACCCACAATCACAAATCATTACACTCTTGAGCACCAAGTGGACACCGAGGTAGAGCACCAGCTTCACATACAGCCTTATTAAACTCTGTCTCATAGTTCTTTAGTCTTGGTTTTCCTGGCTCTTAAGATGTTGTTTAATCATGATTCTGTCATATGTTTTTGTCTGCTGTGGCATATGGAGTCTGAAGTATGTATTAGAAATTCCTGAGCAGACCATAAAAGAAGAACCATGGGAACAAACTAACATTCATCATGAATGCCTTCTATGTACAGGAGTTAGACATTTTCAGGTATTTTGCCTCCTTTAATTCTAATAACTGATGAGGAAAGTATTGATAGTACAATTTCAACAGATGGAGACTTCCCAGCGTCAAAGAGCTCAACTTGTCCAATGTGAAGTGGATTGGAAACAGAGATGGAATTGGAACTATGTTTGTAAGGTCGGAATTGCCTAAGTGCCATTGTGCTGCTTTATAGACATACACAGGTACCAAGGATCTGAGTGCAACTGATTATGACTAGTAATAATCAGATACATACAGATTAGAGATGCATGCGCCAACATCTCAGTGCTATTAGCAAAAACAATGAGTCTTTCTGTAAGACACAGTATATTTTAAAATGAAATGGAAATCTTTTTTAAAGTTTAAAAACTCATTCAATTTCATGTCTTATAGGGTTTATACTGAGTACAATATTGTATAACTGTATTAATTCAACTTTAAACCTAAAAATTTACAACCAATTTTGAAAGAGATGCATCTTAGCTCTGGCAAAAAAAAAAAAAAACAGTATATTTTAAAATGAAACAGAGATCCTTTTTAAAGGTTAAAAACTCATTCAATTTTATGTCTTACAGGGCTTATACTGAGTTCAATATTGTATAACTATATTAATTCAATAGCAAACATAAAAATTTAATAGCCACTTTTGAAAGAGCCACATCTTTGCTCTGGAAACTGTTAATGAGTATGTTAAAGCTGTAATGAAATGCTTCTTCTAAGAAAAATTAAAAAATAAATAAAAAAATATGAATGAGAATGAATGTTAGTGCTCATGAAATACAACCTTAATCATCTTTCCTTAGGATGCTTACAATGTTATAAAGGAGTGTATACTTCCTTGCTTACTTTGGCGACTTATTCCATGACCACATCCAGAAAAATCTCTTCATACTGGCCAAGGAATAGCTCACCCTGCCTGACCACAAAATAGAATGCCACAACCCAGAACCACTACTGTAGAATTGCTAGCTAGAATACTGATGAAGAAATCAACGTTAATTTTAGCATTACACTGGATAATTAGGTGCCAAGCTCTGTGTGAAGTTTGCTATGCCCATGTTCTGGCTAACATCCAGAATGAGCCAATGAGATGATATTATTCTTCCTACCTCATAAGTGTTGAAACTAAGGCTTTAGGAGGTTAATTCATCTGCTCGGGATCATAGCTAACAAGAGGCAGAGTGAGTCCTTATTACCTCTGTACCTCTATCCTCATCCATGGACTCAGGGAAGAATCACCTGAAGGAGAACACAAACTCAGATGGTCTGATCATCCACTTGGAAAATTTCTGGCTTCATTTGACCTTTTCTCCAAGTCTCTCTGTGTTTTCTGAGGACACCGTTTGTATTTGCAATTCAGTAACATCCAGATCTATGCCTAAATTTCATTTATTATTTAAACTGATTATAAGAAGAAAAATAAGCAAAGGAAGAGGAAAGGGAAAGGCTGGATTGTGCCTGTCCGTTCCAGAACTGCAATTTTTCTCACTGATGTGGCTGTTCTGGCTGTGTGAGGCTCCCCGCAGGCTTTCCCCCCAGATCTACACAAAGCCCTTCCCCCGCCAAAGAAAATGGTATCTTTATTTCCTTCTCTTGCTTTCTCTAATGCTCTTTCTCCTGTTCTAGCAGGTCCTGCCTAAACACTGTCACCACAGTGGGCTGCCATCTATGTAAAGGGTGTGCCACTCTACAGAGGGCAGCATTAGCTACAAATGGAAACCGGACATCTCAGGAGGCAGCACTTCTGAGGCCCAAGTACTTAAAAACGGTACATCTGAAGTGCCAAGACTTGGGGGTTTAAGTCCAACTCACAGCATTCCTTGATAGCCCCATGTCATTCTCTCTTCACAGCACAGTAGCTGCCCCCAATTAGACTGCAGAGATGACTTTGGCACTCTTATCTCTGACAGTGCTTCACAGCCATACTGCTGCCTGCTCATGCTGCCTCTACTGTGCTTCCCCCAGCTCCCCTCGCTGCCAAAGTCTTTCAGAATGTGGTGGACCTTCCAGGCTTGGACTTCTATCCAGGCCAACAATCCAGAATCTCCAACAGAAAGATTATGGACCAGTTGTTGATGCAGCTGCTGGATGGCTTCTTGGTCAACAGCATGAGTTTTATCTTAATTAGTTGAAGTTTTATTTCTTGATCAGAGGCAGTATTATTAGCCAACCCAGTTGGTGCTGCCATGCAGACACTTTGAGCTCAATTCCCAACAAGGATACTTGAGCCCAAGAGTCTCTGTATCAATAAAGGACCTACCAGCTTCTGAAGGCTCTTCAACCCCATCAAGCTTTAGGCAGCTCTGCCTGTGGAGATGGGCTTTTATTAGGATGTGTTAGGTGTATTCTAGAGCCATGGGCTACTGAAGGAGCTTGAGAGGATGAAACACATACTGCTGATCGCACTATGGCCCCATACACAAAGGATAGTGTTCATGAACATCCACCTCTCCACAGCCAGGGTGCCAGGCTTATCCTAAATGACAGACAAAAATCAGCCACTTATCCCCTTGTTCCAAGGCCACCCATAGTTACAGACTGCTGCTCCACTCTTGAGGAAGACAACCAATTCTTCTGCATGTCCCTGATTTAAAGAACATTGCTTAGGAAAAGTTAGGTCTAAAATCCCACTGCTCAGTATGCTAGGAATGAGGAAAAAGGATCTAGGAAAATACCCTCATTTGGGGATTCCTGCTGTCAAAACAACTGGTCTTCTCTCTTTGTAGTTGAGTTCACTCACAGAAAGCAGCATTCAGTTTATGTTCAATTCAGCATACCTTCCTTGGGCATTGAGGCACCCAGCTGTGTGCTAGATCTTAAGGATATAAAAATAGTTAACAGGACTTCTTTACTCGAGCAGTTTATAATCCAGTGAGAAGATCCAAACTTCTTATGTAATCCTGTTATATATGAGAGTAAAGAGATGCTTACAGGTTTCAGACATAGAAGTGCTGTAAAGGAGGAGGCTGTTGGTCCTGTAGGTGTGGGGACTGCCAGCAAAGGTCTTAACAGAAGAGCTGCCACACTAGATTTCAAAAGCAGAGTTGCATGCTTCCTGTTAAAATTGGTGGACTGAGCACATCTCCACTGTCTCTGGAATCCTTACCAGAAATGCACAGGGATCTTTTTCAAAAGGAAGACATCTTCAAGGACAAAGAGAAAGGAAAAAGAAACAATATCAAACAAAATAAAAGCAGATGGGCATTTGCTAACAGACTCGGCAGAGCTCAGAAGGCTGAGCTGTTTGCTGGCATTGGCAGTAACTGTACAGCAGAGCCCAGGAAAGCTGAAATGCAGCTAACGAGGATGAAAATGAGGCGAAATGCAGCTGAAGATTGGTTTGAGAAGCAGGAGAGCCCCCAGATATCTTCTTACTCTCTTTTTAACATATGCTCAAGGCTATCCTGCACAATAACAGAGGACTATACAGGGTAAACTAGAGGGTTACTGGAATCAGGACATACAGTAAGGTCAGAGATGCTTTCCCAATAGCAGGGGCTCAGTGGAAGCTGTAGACAGAAATTTAAGAGCCTTCTATATTTGCAACCACAACATTGCCACCTGGTTCACCCACTTCTAGGATAAGAAATGGTTTCCACAGTGGGACAGCCCAGCCAAGTCACCTAACTATGAAGCTGTTTCTACTCAACCTATCCTGCTTATCAACATGCAGTTTTTTAGTACCCTGATCCTAAACCAGGAAGGACAGCCCCAAAATTCCAGATGTTTAAGAAAAGACTTATTTCAAAATTCAACCATGAAAAATATTTTTTTAAAGAAGAAAAACTTATGCAGGTAAAAAGGAATTTAGAAAACTATCAAGACAAAGATGTGTGTGTGTGTGTGTGTGTGTGTGTGTGTGTGTGTGTCTAGACAAGAGAGAGAGCATTTGTGTCAGTTAATATTTTTTTAAGAATTTTATTGGTGAGATAAAAAACAATATGCTCTTTTAAGTAGAGAAGCACAGGGAATCAAAAATGAAAGATTCTCTGAAATGAAAACCTTGAAAGCATGAATACATATTTAATAGACAGTTGGAAGAACTCTCTCATAGGACAAAAAAACCCACAAAGAATACAGGAAATGAACAATATGAAAATTAGAGAAACAGCCCCACATACTAAAGAATTCCCAAAGGGAGAATGGCAAAATAAGAAATTGAATAAGTCAAGCTTTTCCGGATCTTCAGGAAATGGTCTTCTAGATTATAAGGATACATGAAGTGGGCAGCCCTATGCAAAAGCACAAACTCAGATGAAAGGATGCCACTGTAAAATTTCATGACTCCACAGAGAGAAGCCCCCAATGTTTTCAGCAAAGTCACAAATAGAAGATCAAGAAACGAAATGGTCCTGGGCTGCTTGGTTATCTTTTCTTCCCTTACCACTAATCCATTGGCAAGACTACTGAGAACTGGAAGGTGTGGGGAAGTACTTCAAAATTATGAGGGAAAAGAATATCCAGTTCGGGATTTTATATATGGGCAAACTATCAATCAAATGACAAGGGGGCAGCTTCAGGCTCTGAAATGTTCAGGATTTAATATCCCATATATGCTTCTGCAGGATGTGGTCTGGCAAAGACAGGGGAAAGATGGGAAGACACAGGATCCAAGAAACAAGGGATTCAACACAGGTGAGGGGAAGAGAGAATTATGGGACGGTGAAGAGAACTCGGGCAGAGAGGTGTTTGGCAGGCCTATAGTGCAAACATCACAGACTGGAGAGGAAAGAGAGGGCCTCTAAAATTGTTCCAAGGTTAAAGTGAAGGGGATATCTAAGATGCATAAATAAATGGAGAAAAAATTTAGAAATTCACATTTATGGAGGAGTCTATAGGTAGAAATTAGTGGTAGGTGAGCAGGAAAGTACACAGATGAAGAATTGAAACAATTATCAGCTCCAGGGAAAATTAAAAGTTGTACAAGAAAAGAAATGTAATGATACTTTACTACAGGGGCATGCTGTAAAATAGTCATAATTATGTAAACACTGAATTCAGATCTAACTAAAAATGATGATATAAGTCTACTGGGAGGTTGGGGAGAGGAAAATGGTGGAGGTGGGTGAGGGAGGTGCTAAAAGAGCTAAATCCTCATGTTTCATAGTGAGAATTTAATAGATAATTTCTAAGACTGGAAAAATGAAGAGGTTGAAGTAGAAACAAGTTATTTTGCAATGTAAAGGTGAACACCAGAGAGCAACTGAAAATGATTGCCTCTGAGTAGTGGGAAGGATAGAGGAAGAAAGGGAAGGTCAGGGACCCGCTACTTTTATAAAGAGGTTTGTAATGATTTGACTTTTTAGAGCACGAAAAATAAATTAAAATGTAAAAATCACACTTCTGTGGATGGAGAGGAGCAGTCGCCATCTTTGGGTAGAGGAAGCCATGTATACAATTATCCAATTGTGTGATGCACTCTACATGCTAAGAACCTCCCCAAAGCTATGAAGTTGGCAAGGAGTTGGCAGATGCGGAGAAGTGAACAGAGCCCAGATCCAGGGGCTTTGCACACCGTGAACTAGATGATCACTTTCAGGGTGCAGTGAGACATCTCTGAATAAGCCATTTGAATGAAAGACTGGTTGGGGCTCTTAAGAAGATGGACGCGTGTCAGACTGGTTGCCAGAAAAGAGAAAAATTCTGGTGCCACATAATAGTGGCTCATTGGTTAGGTTAAATTCTAGAATGGGCTTTAAATGATCTTCATGCAGAAAGGGAAGCCACAAGAAATTAACATGGATCCATGGTCCATGAGGTAGTCATAGCAGAATAACCCTTTCTTAGAGAGTTATGAAAGAAGAGGAGAAAACCGTGTACACAGAGCCTCTTAATTCAGTCCCATACTTTCTTCTTGCTCTCCCAGTGAACAAGATGAAGACCCTTGGCATGGGTGACAGTATAGGGTGACTATTAGCCACCCAGAGTGATAGAAGCCATTTGCTCAAGGGTTCAACCTTAACTGATTTCCATTCTGAGGCAGTATTTTCAACTGTGAATAGGATGGTGACATTTTAATCAAGTTTCCCATGTCAGAACCTGCAAAGTTTAGCTGATATTTGAGATAGGAGGGGTAGCCTCTTCAGTGATTTTTGCCATGTGTGAAATGGGTTGAATCTAACAATCTAAGATCAATAGAAACCAGAGTAAATTCCTCTATACGACCCATCATCAGTATCCGCCCAGCTTCCCTTGTGGGCCACCAGTTCCTTAGATTCTGGATTGATCTCTTCTGTGCTTTGCAGACAGGCCTTGCTTCTTCTGTCTGAAATGTCCTCTCTGTCCTCTCTATCTTCTCCCTGAGCCCTGTATGCTTATGCAACATAAACCCAGCTGTCAGCTTCGATTTCTCAGTATTCCTACTCTAGCTCCCCCAATATCATCAGAATTTAGCATTCTCTCCTTCAGGCTCTCACTGGACCCAGATAATGTGTACTAAGGTAATATATAGTGGCTTAGGGGCATTTTTATTAGGGGCAAGTATCACGAAGTAGTCAAATAACTGATAGAAGTAGACTGGGTTCAGATTCTGGCTCTCAGAGAATCTGTAGGTAAGTTCTTTAACTGTTCTGTGCCTCAGTCTTATCTTTAGAGAAGGGGTGGTTATCTTTCCTACCTCACAGAAAGGGTAAGAGGATTAAATGATTGATAATAACTGGAACATGGCAAACATAAATTGTTGTTTTCACACATGTATCATTTAGTCATTGACCACCCTGTGATTTGCATCTCTATGCTACATTTAAAATTTTTTAAGTACATAACAAGTGTAAGACACCTGCTGTAGCACCCCAGTGACTCTACTATCCCTAGGAAAAGCCTCAATTCCTCAGCTTGCCTGGAGTTCCTTATGCTGTAACTCTACCCTCCCCCCACCCCCAACACCCTCTTCAGCACGCAGAGCCCAAACTTCAGCCCTGCAGAACAAGCTTTTCGTGGCCTTTTCTAGACCTTTGGACTGGGGTGCTCTGTTCCCTCTGAAGATTGCTGCTCTATGAAGAGCCACTTTCACAGCAAGTCATCTTGGAGGGGAGCTGCAAAACTGAGGGGGTTATGGCAGGCTGCCCACGTGGCACTTCACTGTGGACCATAACAAGTCACCTCTTCATTGTTATTAGGTGCTTCCATCATCCGAATGGCTTTTATAGAGCCTACAGACAATCACAAGAGTCTGCTCACTCTTTGGGACTGCTGGCCCTATGGACAGTTTTGTAAGATGGCCCCTTACCTCCTCTGATTGGATAGACTCTGCTAGGACAGTTGACTTTGAACTCTTTTAACACCAAATCAGCACTAACAAGACCTGGAAACAGTGGCTGAGAACATCTGTTTCCTTCATTCTAAATTGTATTCTAAGTACATTCTTAGCGGTCAAGGAGTCTTTTATCTCCACAATATGAATTCCTCAATCATGAACTTGGAAGATGGCTCTGAAATCCTCTCTTGATAACCTGAAAGCCCTCAGTTGGCAGAGAAGAGGAAAGTGTCCTTTGGGTTGAGAAGAAATGAATTTATACTGTCCTTTGACACCCTGTAATCACTATTTTACTTAAAGATAGGTGCCTTTAATCCCAGCACTTGGGAGGCAGAGGCAGGTGAATCTCTGTGAGTTCAAGGCCAGTCTGGTCTACATAGTGAGTTCCAGGCCAGCTGGGACTACAGGGAGACCCAGCCTCAAAAAGACCCCCCCAAAAAAAAATATGAAAAGAAAACAAAGCGGAATTGGACATAAGTCCTCCAACTTTCCAGAGTGTGGGCTTCTACAAACCAGGGGCCATTCCCAATGCAGGCGCTTAGGCTGCATGTGAGTAAAACAGCAGTGCCATCCAATGGTCATCTTGTGTAACGGCGGCGGCTCTACCGGCATCCTATGCTGGTATTTTTCCTATTGCTCCTGAACATGAGGTCTCATGGTAGAGAACCCGTTTTCCTAGTCTTTGGAAAAGCTGCTGCCTGCAGTGTCTCCCCTTCTTTTCTGGCCTCCTTTTTTTTCACGTTTATTTACCATTTGAAGGCTTAGTGCCTTGTGTAATTTCAACAGTATTCAAAACGTGGTTCAGGGACTCCCTAAAGGGTTCTCAGTGGTTCTATGATTCTAGGATATTACTTGCCTTTTTCTTCTTTCTCTTTCATGAGTGTACACAAGAGTTTTCCAGAGATTCTATGACCTGTGATAAAGCGAGAAACTGAAGCAGAGGCAGATACAAGAATCAAGCTATTAATTAACATACTAGAGATTTGCAATTTTTAAAACTGTCATACATTGGCTTCCTTTGTCTTGAGAAATAGTCCTTTCATGAAAAGTATGTTATATTTGTATTACTATGTAATGGTTCATTAAATGAATTAAAATATTTTTTAAAATCTATTTTAATGTTGAATTATGATAAGTATTGAGAGAGATATATTGAGAGATATTAGCCACCTATATAAACAGTAGTTCTTTAAGGAGGTCTATAAACTTTGCGTGTAACAAGTTCAAACACTAGGCACTTTGAGAATTGCTGCTGTGTAGCCTCAGCTGAAATGGCAAACTGTGTTGCTACCATCTCTTCTGCAGTGAATGGCACACAGGGGAGGCCCCTGCTCTCACTGGTGGAGAGCAGAGGGATGTGGGTCAGTTTTTTTTCTCAGTTTTAATCACGTTTCTAAAATTATCTGTAACGCTGTCCATCCCCCCCAAAAGGTTAGGAACCATGGAAAACTGGCATGACAGCCTCAGAGCTGCCTTGGTCTCATCCTTTTATGACACTAGCAGCTGTGTGAACCATACATGTCAGAACAGGAACTGAGCATGTGCTCTGTGCCTGTAATCTAGGCACTCAAGAGGTGCAGGCAGAAGGACGATGCTATGTAGAAAGTTCCAGTCTCAAAAAACAAAAATATATCAGGGCTGGAGAGACGGCTCCAGGGTTAAGAGCACGGGCTGCTGTTGCAGAGGACCCTGCTTAGGTTCCCAGCACCCACATGGTAACTAACAACTGTCAGTAACTCCAGTTCCAGGGGATCTGATGCCCTCTTCTGACCTCTGTGGGCATTGCATGACACAGGTGCATTTACAAACATGCAAGCAAAACTTTCATACACATAAACTAAAAACAAATGAATTTTTAAAAAGAAAAATTATAAATAAATGTATAAATAAAGGGGAAAAGGAGTAGGAGGATCAGGCATAGCAAAAGATCTTTCCAATCTTCTCTTCTGGCCTAACTATAAGAAATCAGATAAAATTTTATTGTCAAAGACAGAATCATTTAAAGCGTGATATACACCAAGCCTTACCTTAACAAGACTTATGGTAGTTCAGTTCTTTGCCACCTAACATAAAAAGTGCAATCTGTATCCTGGAATAATTAGTGGAGAAATCCTGAAATTTAAAATTATTGCTTTTTAATCATATTTACCAAAAACATATACTTTATGTTTTCTAGTTCCTTACTTATCGGTTCTCTTGGATGTATTTTTTTCAAGTTACTAGTTATTAATGAATTATTTAATGCTATGAATTTTGCACTTGGTTATATTCATTAATTTTTATATGATGTTGTGATTGTTTGAAAACTTTAAATTTGTGTTTAGAGCAGTAAACTTTCTAGCATCCAAAAATTGTTTTAAGAAAGAACTTGTGAATTTTTCTCATTATACCAAGTGAGGTAACCAAGGCCAAAAAGACAAATGCCTCCTGGTCTCCTTTATTTGTGGATCCTAGATGTGAGCATATAAACTGAAGTCAGCACAGAAGCCAGGAAAGTAGAAAGAGACCATGGGAGAAGCAGTAAAAGGAGATCCAGAGAGGGAGATAAGACACAGGTGCTATTGAGGGGGAAATGGGGAAAGTGGGGTGATAGACTAATTGGTGACAGGAGAGGGAGAGAGAGTAAGGGGAGATAAGTAACATGAAGAATGTTTGAAAAAGCCATAGGGGAAACAGTATTTTATGAACTTACTTAAGAATAATTACATTATAGAAGACAGATGATAGATAGATAGATAGACAGATAGATAGATAGATAGATAGATAGATAGATGATAGATGATTGATAGATAAAATGGTGTTACACCATGAGGTGATATGTTCCCCCCAAGAGCTATAAACCATCTAACAAAAACCCCAGTGCCAGGCATGGGAAACCTCCCTTCAAGTTGTTTGTCGGGACAGTCCAAGAGATTCCCCCAAACAATAGAGTCTATTGCCATTGCTCTTGGTTGCCTCCCAGAACTTGAAGAAAGACTCTATTGATGAAGATACCACATGCTTCGGGCACAAGATGGAAGAATCAAACTGGAACTGACTTGGAAGCCTCCTCCTTGAAGACTGGCTCTTATAGTATTGGAAGGTATTAGATAAGATGCCCAGGGGGAAAAAGCAATCAGTAATTCTACCTAGCTCAGCCTGGAAAGATATCCCGAATGGTGTAATAATGGCACTATTATCTTGGAGGTAACCAACAGTTGTCTAATTGGACTTAAGGCCCACAAAATAAGGAATTGTGCCTGGTGCTATAAACCTAATCAAATGCCCATGGGTGGAGAGTTCATCGACCCTAAAGGAGAACCCATTACTACCATTTTCCTAAACCAATATATTGTCTAATGATGCTCTAAATTCTTAGCTTTATACCCACAGATAAATGTAGCTTTCATCCCTCATCAAAGAGTCTTCTTTCTGCAACAGATGGAGACTATTACAAAGGCTCCCAACTAGTCACAATGCAGAGAATAAGTGACCATAGGACACCCAGCCTCAACTGATACATCTACAATACAAGCCCTACTCAGAAGGTTCAGGGAAAACTGAGAAAGAAGGCGGAAAGATTTTAAGAGCCAGAGGACCAGGATGCCTGCTGCTAAATAGTGTCTTCTAGATATGACAGAAAAGCTACACCCATGAAATATCTACAATATGGCTGCCTCAGTAAGACCTATATAATAATACCAGCTGACATGCCAACATGAATGTCCCTCCCCTAGCTGAAGAGCTACTGGCCATCAATGGTTGCTCAGAGGAGAGCAGTCTTCTTCAGGTATGAGCTCCCTGATAGATTATCCAATCCCAATGATCATCCCTAAACATATGTACATATGAGTAATGTTAAAATGGACTCAGTAGGTTTGATTGATAGATAGATGATAGATGATAGATAGATAGATAGATGATAGAAGATGATAGATAGATGATAGATAGATGACCAAATGGTCAGCCCTAAGCACATGTGCATATTGGCAGCACTAAATGGACTCAGTAGGGTTTTGTGTGTGTTTGTGTGTGTGTGTAAAACAACAATGAAGAAGAAGTCATGAAATTGAGGGGGCATAGCAGAGGTATTGGAGGAGTGGGATGGGAAAGAGGGTTGGAAAGAATGTAAACACAGTACTCATGCATGAAATTCTTATAAAAAATTATCTGAGGGCTGGAGAGATGGCTCAGCAGTTAAGATCACTGGCTGCTCTTGCAGAGGATCCTGGTTCAATTCTCAACATCCACATGGTGGCTACCAACCATCCATAACTCCAGCTCCAGGGGAATTTGATACCTTCTTCTAGCATCCATGGACACTGCATGACACGGGTGCAATTACACACATGCAGGCAATACACTCATATACATAAAATAAGTAAAATATTGTTTTAAATTTATCTTATTAGTCTTTAAAAATAAATGCTTTAGTAATAGCAGCAACAAAAAAAAGTGGTAACCCAAACTTGACTTTGGTAAGATAAGGCTGAGATCCCAGGAGACAACCTGAGAGGGTGGGCTCCAACCTCCACCAATGTAGCAGCTGAGATCTCAGCAGACCGTGAGAAAGTGCTGGGTTCTGGCCTCCCTCTGGCATAGGGGCTGAGAACACAGCAGACCAACTGAGAGTCCCAAAATTGGGCCTCCTCCCATTGGGGAATTATCCAACTTTTCTCTGAGTTCCTGCTAATAGGGATCAAAACCTTAGAAGGAAGCCTGAGCATACTGGACTGGAATCTAACTTGGGCTTCTGTGGGTGCTCCTGAATAGCTGATCTGAAGCCATCAGTTCCCTCCAAAATAAAACCTGAGCGAACCTGAAACCTGTACCAACCAGCTTTACATAACCAATAAGGAAAGGACCTACACACCCCAACAATGCAAAGAGAAGCATATTTCGACTTAATTCTCATATCAGAATCATAAACAACAAAAGAAATTCATATGCCAAAATCACAATGAAAGAATAATAAAATGGAAAGCCAAAACATTATGTCCCCAACAAACTCTACCAGTCCTGCAGAAGAGTTCTACAAGGAGAACCCCAAGACATAACCCAGGACACTGAATTTAAAAGAACAATCATAAATATGATCAAGGAATTCAATGAATTTAAAGAACACAAAAACAAACAAATCAAAGAACTGAAAGAAGGTAGGGATAAACTTCTGAATGAATTTACAAAAGAGAAATATTGAAGAAAACTCAGGCAGAAATGAAGAAGGAGGTGCAAAATTAAATAAGCCAACTTGAAACAACAGGGGAAAGCCTCACTGCTGGAATGAATGAAATGGAAAACAGAATATAAACACTAGAGAATAAAGTTGAAGAATTGGACTACTCAAGCAAAGATTATGGAAAATTTTAACAAACACATGAATGGAATAGGCAAGAGATGTGGGACACCAAAGAAAAAGATCATAGGAATAGAGGAAAGAGAAAAATTTCAGCTTAATGGTACTGACTAGACCTTAAACAGAGTTGTAGAAGAGAATTTCCCAAAATTAGGAAAGATATCCCCATACAAATACAGGAAGCCCATAGAACAGGCAGTCCTTTCCAAATAGAAAGGCTCAGAAAAGAAACTCCCCACAACATATCATAGTAAAAACACTAAATGTACAGAACAAAGAGAGAATACTGAAAGCAGCAAAAGAAAAACAAGTCACACAGAAAGGAAAGCCCATCAGAATTACAGCTGACTTATCATGCAAACTATGAAAGCCAGAAGAGCCTGGACCAAGGTATTTTCAGTTCTACACGACAATAGATGCCAGCCCAGAATAATTTACCCAGCAAAAATGTCTATTATAGTTGCTGGGGGAAAGAGAAATCTTCCATGACATGAATAGCTTGAAAGAATACATGTCCATAAAACCAGCCCTTCAAAGAATACTTGAAGCAACACAGAGAGCAGAGAGAAAAACTATACCCCTGGGGCAACGAAAGAAAATATATAAAGGCATAATTGAGGAACCACAAAAATAGACAGAGAACACAAACAGCAATCAAAATGATGGGAACCAATATGCATATTTCAATAATAACCTTAAATATCAATGGACCGAACTCCCCAGTCAAAAGACATGGGCTAAGTGAATGGATTAAAAAACAAAATCCATCTCTTTCCTGTCTGCAAGAAACCCATCTCACCATCAAGGACAGGCAGTACCTTAAGGTAAAAGGATGGAAAAGAATATTCCAAGCAAATGGCACTGCGAAACAAGCAGGGGTTGCAATTCTAATAGCTGACAAAATAGACTTCAAAGTAAAACTAATCAGAAGAGATAAAAAGGATCGCTTCATTCTGATCAAAGGAATGGTTAACCAAGAAGATATTACAATCCTTAACATATATGCACCAAACTCTGGTGCACCCAAATTCATAAAAACAACACTATAGGACTTTAAGACACAGATTAACCCCAACTCAGTAACAGTAGGGGACTTCAACACCCCATTAGACAGGTCAACTGGACAAAGAACAAACAGAGAGATATCTGAATTAAATGATACCATACATCAAATGGACCTAACAGACATCTTTCAAATAGTCCACCTAAGCACCAAAGAATACACTTTCTACTCAGCACCCCATGGAACTTTTTCAAAACTTGACCGCACACTGGGCCACAAAAAAAACCTCAACAAATACAACAAAACTGAAATAGTTCCATGCATTCTATCAGAACATAATACAATAAAGCTTAAAATCAACACTGGACTAAGCCCTAGTCACTACACGACCTTGTGGTGATTGAACAGCACACTCTTAAACAATGAGTAGGTCAAAGGAGAAATTAAGAAATAAAAAAATTCCTGGAATTCAACACACACCTCTGGGACACTTTAAAAGCAGCCCTAAGAGGGAAGTTTATAGCTCTAAATGCCTACATTAAACAATTAGAAAGAGCTCCTCCCCCCAAAAAAAAAGACCTAACACTGCAACTCAAGACAATGAAAAGGTAAGAACAAATGAAACCCAAACCCAGCAGAAGAGAAGAAATGACAAAAATCAGAGCAGAAATTAATGAAATAGAAACAAAACAATACAAAGAATCAATGAACCTAAGAGCTGGTTCTTTTGAAAAGCTAAATAGTAACCAAAAGAAAGAGCAAACCCCCCAAAAAAAGACCTAACACTGCAACTCAAGACAATGAAAAGGTAAGAACAAATGAAACCCAAACCCAGCAGAAGAGAAGAAATGACAAAAATCAGAGCAGAAATTAATGAAATAGAAACAAAACAATACAAAGAATCAATGAACCTAAGAGCTGGTTCTTTTGAAAAGCTAAATAGTAACCAAAAGAAAGAGCAAATCCAAATCAACAAAATCAGAGATGAAAAAGGAAACATCACAACACATACCCAAAAGATCCAGAACATTATAAGGGAAGGTTTTCAAAACCTATACACTACTAACTCTCAAAATCTAAAAGAAATGGATGGCTATCTAAAATAATAGGAACCACCAAAGTTAAACCAAGAAGAGATCAACAGTTTAAACAGACTCATAAACATTTAAGGAAATCAAAACAGTAATAAGAAGCCTCCCAACTAAAAAAAGCCCAGGTCCAGATGGATTTACAGTAGAATTCTACCAGACATTTAAAGAAGACCTCCAACCAATACTACTTAAATTATTCAAAATGATAGAAATGAAGGGAGAACTCCCAAATTCTTTCTATGAAGCCAGCATCACACTAATAACCAAACCGGGTAAACACACAACCAAAAAAGAAAACTATAGACCCATAGCCTTAATGAACATAAATACAAAAATTCTCAACAAAATACTTGGAAATCACATACAAATGCACATCAAAAAGATCATTTACCATGATTAAGTGGGCTTTATTCCGGGGGTGCAGGGATGGTTCAATATACACAAATCAATAAACATCATTAATCATATAAATGGACTCAAAGACAAAAGCCACATTGTCCTCTCAATAGATGCAGAAAGAGCTTTTGACAAAATTCAGCATGCATTTGTGTTCAAAGTCCTAGAGGGATTGGACTGGAGGGAGCATACCTCAACATAATTAAAGCTATATACAACAAACCCACAGCCAACATCTTTCTAAATGGAGAAAAACTGGAAGCATTCCCATTAAAATCAGGAAGCAGACAAGGATGTCCACTATCTCCACTCCTTTTCAACACAGTGCTTGAAACTCTTGATAGAGCAATAAGACAGGAGAAGGAAATTAAAGAAGTACTAATCAGAAAAGAAGGGATCAAACTATCACATTTTTTGCAGATGATATGATACTATACCTAAAAGATCCCAATAATTCCACCAGAAAACTCCTAGAACTGATCAACACTTTCAGTATAGTTGCAGGTTATAAAATCAAACTACAAAAATCAGCAGCCTTTCTATATACCAATAACAAGCACTATGTTG
>NW_008335053.1:1914153-1916682 GCF_000622305.1 Nannospalax galili
ACTGAAAAAAAAAAAAAAACTTCGAATAAATTCAACCAAAGACACCAAAGATCTCTATAGTGAAAATTTTAAAGCATTAAAAAAAGAGATGAGGGAGACACCAGGAGATGGAAGGACCTCCCATGCTCATGCTCATGGATCGGAAGAATTAATATTGTGAAAATGGCCATCCTACCAAAGACAATATATATAGATTCAATGCAATTCCAATACAAATCCTTGTGACACACTTCATAGGATTAGAAAAAAAATCCTTAAATTCATATGGAATAAAAAAAAAGACACTGGATAGCCAAAGCAACCTGGAGCACAAAAAACAATGCTGGGGGGATTATACCAGATATCAAAGTATATTACAGAGCTCTAGTCATAAAAACAGCATGGTACCGGCAAAAAATTAAACACATAGATCAAGAGAACATCATTGACGACCCAAATCCTAGTACACGCAATTTTAGCCACCTGATATATGTCAAAGGTGCCAAGAACACACAATGGAAGAAAGACAGCATCCTCAACAAATGGTGCTGGCAAAACTGGATCTCCACTTGTAGAAGACTGAAACTAGATCCTCATCTTTCACCTTGCACAAAATTCAACTCCAAATGGATAAAAGACCTCAATGTGAAACTGGAAACCCTGAAACTATTAGAAGAAAATATTGGCAGTAACTTACAAGATGTAGATGTAGGAAAGGATTTTCTAAATCAGACATAAGTTGCTTAGGGGTTAAGGTCAGCTATCAATAAGTGGGACCTCATTAAACTAAAAAGCTTCTGTACAGCAAAAGAAACAATCAAAAAAGTGAAGTGAAAACCCACAGAATGGGAAAAAATATTCACCAGTGACATATCTGACAAAGGTTTAA
This sequence comes from Nannospalax galili, assembly GCF_000622305.1. Classification (NCBI taxonomy): domain Eukaryota; kingdom Metazoa; phylum Chordata; class Mammalia; order Rodentia; family Spalacidae; genus Nannospalax; species Nannospalax galili. The sequence continues at coordinate 1,915,022 of NW_008335053.1, forward strand.
CATCCAGAATATATAAAGACCTAAAAACAAAGAATTGAGAGACCAAATGACCCAATCAAAAGATGGGCTAAAGATCTAAACAGAGAACTCTCAAAGGAAGAAAAAAAAGGTGGCTAAGAAACAACTCAAAAAGTGTTCAACACCTTTAGTAATTAGGGAAATGCAAATTAAAACCACCCTAAGGTATCACCTTACCCCACTCAGACTGGCTAGGATCAAGAGAACAAATGATACCAAATGCTGGCTAGGATGTAGAGGAAGGGAACGCTCATTTACTGCTGGTGGGAGTGCAAACTCATGCAACCCCTATGGAAAAAGGTGTGAAGAACTCTTAAACTAGAAATGAACCTACCATATGACCCAGTTATAGCACTCCTTGGCATATACCCAAAGGACTCATCCTATTGTAGAGACACCTGTACAACTATGTTTGTTGCTGCTCTTTTCATAATAGCTATGAGATGGAAGCAACCTAAGTGCCCCTCAACTGATGAGTGGTTAACAAAAATGTGGTATATTTACACAATGGCGTTCTATTCAGCAGTAAAGAAAGATGTAATAACAAAATGTGTAGGCAAATGGATGGATCCAGAAACTGTTACACTAAGTGAAGTAACACAGACTCAGAAAAATAAATGACGTATGTTCTCCCTCATATGTGGATCCTGGCACCAAATCCTTTTAAATTCCAGGTCCTTTTAATAAGACGATTCTGTACAGCAGTCTCTTCTGCATGAAATAACTACTATCATCATGACTTCAGCTGTGCCTGATTGCTAAACATTGTCACAATTGGGCTTGTTGACGGTGTGCTCTTTCATTAAAGGAGGGGCAAGCAGGGTCTTTGGAGCCTCACTGGAGTATCCAGCCACTCTTCCCAGCCAACTGTATGTAATTTGGTCCTAATCACACATGGTCTCCTGGATTTGGGGAGGGCTAAACTATACAATCTGGGGAAGGCTAGGAAGAGAAGGCATGACCCATGCTGGGTAAAGGCTTTCAAGTGTACATACCCTCAGATCATACAAACACCTCAGCAACCCCTCAGTTATCTTGGTAAGGAGGCTCAATAAGGAGGGCTAAACTATACAATCTGGGGAAAGCTAGGAAGAGAAGGCATGACCCATGCTGGGTAAAGGCTTTCAAGTGTACATACCCTCAGATCATACAAACACCTCAGCAACCCCTCAGTTATCTTGGTAAGGAGGCTCAATAAGTTCATTGGTTCCCCAGTGAATCTTTAATCAAAAACTGGCTTGACACTAGAACCTTAAAAGGGAATAAGCATTGCTTAGCATCCCAAGGAAAATAATTCTCACAACAGATGGAAAATTTATTTGTTAATGCTATTATATCTCATAATTATTACCCCCAAAAAAGAAAATGAGAATGAAAAAGATGTTAAAAGGAGGGGCTGGAGAGATTGCTCAGTGGTTAAGAACACTGGTTGTTCTTGCAGAAGACCCAGGTTTGAATCCCAGAACCCACATGGCAGCTAACGACTGTCTGTAACTCTAGTCCCAGGGGATCTGATAGCCTCTTCTGACCTCCACAGGGATTGCAGGACACGAGTGAACTTACCTATATGTGGGCAATACACACATACACATAAGATAAAAATAATAAAAAAAATTTTTTAAAGATGTTAAAAGGATATGGGA
>NW_008335053.1:1916917-1930653 GCF_000622305.1 Nannospalax galili
TGCTACATGATAATTAAAAGTACCAGACTGGTGGAACTAATCTTATTGGATGTTTAACAGCCATAGTTTGAGGCCTATACTAATGTGGTCAGAGGGACTTAAAGAACCGTTTTTGCCCCTTGCCCTCTAAGGTCGACTAAGTTCCAGGGGGACTATGGAGCATCTCTCAAAATGTCCTTTAACTGTGGTGAGTCACCTGTCCTCTTGTTCAGGGAGGACATGGAGACCCCACAAAATGGATTTGAACCAGTGTCCAGTCTACAAAGAGGAGGGTCAACTCATAGGAAATATCTCCTCCATGCTTCCAAGTGAAGCCAGCCATGGTCGAGCAGGACCTTTGACTTATCTTCACATAGATGGAACCGGTTTAAAAAAAAAAAAAAAAAAAGCCAGAGGCTCCCAAGCCCATGCGACTCGTGAGGAACAGACCCTCAAATGACCTTAAGTGTAAAAATAAATTGATTTATCTAGGTCAATTGTATGGTCTTATTCACCCAAATGGAAAGGATAACAAAAAAGTAAAGTTATCAGTATATTTCTTTCAGAGGTCAAGGGATTACACTTCCTAGACATTAGGCTTAAGTCCATATAAAAAGTTATTTAGACAATTATTTCTCATTGATGATTTCTGTTCCTAACCAGAAAGTGCTGCTCAGATGCAAGACTTCAAATCTTGGTCTCCAATACTGTAGTGCCCACCTGTAGCTAAGGGAGACAACCAGCTATTGTTGGCCAAAGTGTAGAGAATAAGAGTCACCAAGTATGAGTCCCTGAACAGGACTCCTATATTAAATTTCACCCACCCAGTGCTCATGTAACATTGCAGAAGAGGGGGTCGAAAGATTGAGCCAGGGGTGGTGTATAACCATAAGAAAACAGAATCTTACAGGTCCTTGGAACATTACCCACATGAACATACAGTAATGTTGACAGCATGCATAAGACTCATGCAAACTCAGTCAGACAAAAAACTGGGGAAATGTGCAGGAGGCCACAACTTTGGTGAGGAACTACTGGCAGCTGATTACTGCTGGGTGAGGGAGAGCTGATCTTCTTTAAGGGAGAGGCTCTAAACAGACCGACTAGACTCCAGGGGATGAGCTTGCACTGAGGGACATCTGGTCACATTAACTGGACTCAAAAGGCTTTAACATATATGACAGAACGCATGAAATCTGGTGGGGGACATTTAGGGGAGTGCAGGTGGAGGAGGGCTAGAAAAATGATTAGGATGCTTTGTATTAAATGCACAAAAATTCAATAAAAATACTTTTTTGTCAATTATTTTTAACTTTAAAAGAATTTATTGAGAATTTCTACATGCATGTAAGGTGTTTTGATCAAATCCATGCCCACTGCCTCCCCTCCAACTTCTCCCTTATCTTCCCATCACTTTTTCCTGACAACGTCCTTGGGCCTCTTAGCAACATACTCTGTTCTGAAGCCAAAAATGTTGAATGTATTGAGCATTTATCTAATCCTTAAAAGATTTTAAGGTTACCTCTTCAGAGGGGGGAATGTTAGAGTAGCTAAAAGCCCCATAAAAATAAAGACAAAGAAAGAGTACATGAAGTTATCAGAAAAAAGTGATGGGGAGATATGGGAGGAGTTAGAGGGTAGGGAGTGGGCATGGATTTGATCAAAACACCTTATATGCATGTATGAAATTCTCAAGAATTATTTTTAAAGGGTAATACAAGCATATTGGTGCATATCAGTCCCAGCACATGGGAGGCAGAGGCAGGGGGACCTCTGTGAGATCAAGGCTAGCTTGGTCTACACAGTGAATTCCCAGCCACCTGTGAGAACCTGTCTCAAAAAGACCAAAAGGAAAAAAAATTTTGAATGTCTTTTCGGTTTAATGAGGAATTGATCTAACAAATTGATTTTGTTAAATTTTATATTTTGGCAGGTTTATGACATTCTGTACTTTTAATTTTGTCCTATTATTTATTTGCAGTAAATTATAAAGTGGTTTCTAAAAATAAATATGTTAGTAGTACGTTTTTTGAGTCCCTATGTATCTGAAAATATCTTAGTATTTCTGATATACGAAAAAGGTAGATTGACATAACCTACACAACTCCTCATTGTTCCACAGCTTCATGTTTTCTCTTTCTTTAACTTTAACCTTGTTTTCCTTTTACATATCTAGGGTTCAGTTCAACTTCATCTTAACCCATTCAGTCACTAAGTATAGTTGTGTTCTATTGTTTTGACTTAATTTTCAAATACTTCCTAGTTCTCTTCCCAGTATCCCGTGTCTTTTAATCCCTTCAACACAATAATCCTGGCTATTTTAAAGTCCATTGTGACTTCTCTAAGTCCCTTATCTGAATCCTTCTTGGGCTTGTCCCTGTTTGCTTTTATTTTCTCTTGTTCTACACATGTCTGGTTATAGTTGGCTAAGTGGTGGACATTCTTAGTGAAATTTGCATAGATAGTTGAGGCTCTGCATAGTATTATGGGCTGCCAGGTTAGGAGCATTAGCATCTCCAGATCACACTGCCATCATATTCTTTGATGAATCAAGGCTTGTATTATGTCTTTGTGAGAGCCGTTCCTAATTTATGTTTAGCCCAGGGTACAATGCCTCAGAACTGCACTTGTGAACCAAGCCCTTGTGCAAGTGGTAAGCTCTCCGGTTCAGTGTTTGACACCCTGCCCCAAGACCCAAAGGTCATAAAGCTCAGTGTTTTTGTTTTTTGTTTTTTTCTCTCCCAGACAAGTGCTTTTAAGATTGTGGACTATCCTGCAAAGTAAAAGTAGATGAAATTCTAGACTTTTCCCCTTGTGTTTTTTTTCCCAGCCTCATACCCCTAGAATTCCCATGGATTTGGAAGTTCTTCAGTGCCTCCAAGTACAGTGTTTAGGTTTTCTTGTTCTTATTGAAAGAGAAAAGATCTTAGTCTATCATTACTTACATGAAATACCAGCCTTTTAGTCCGTCTTTGGATACATATGAGACTTTTTAAGTTAAAAAATTGTCAAACTATATCTAAAAGTTGTTTATTTTGACTAAAGCTTCAGTGATAACACAGACTTCTCTGCTCCCCACCCAGGTGATGGTAGTGCTTTTTTCTTATTTCTTGGTTCCATTTCCTCTGTACTTTCATGCAGAGCACCCAGCACCCACATACTGAATAAACAAAATCCATATAAAAAATCTTCTGAGTCAGTATTTTTCTCTTTAAATCTGAATTCTGAGAAGCTTACCAGTTTTATCTATTGATTCCTTACAATTTCAATTCTGCTTTTAATATCAGTCAGGGTAAATTTTTATTTGTAATATTTGTTTCAATTTACTTATACATTTTTCTTATTCTACTTCAAATCTTAAAAACATCATCTCAGTTTAGTATTTCTTTGATATTTTCCTCTTAATGTGTAGACTTTGTGTCTTTCTACACCATAAGGCTGTTAACTGATTTCTTAAATACTCTATACCTTACAGCAGATCATCCTAACAGTATACTTATCCTCTGGCTCTCACAAGTTGTTAGAGAGTTTTTCTTTATATTGACTTATAATTTATCTACTGGTATCTTCCACTTGGAACAATTATTATTTTTTTAATTTTTAAAAATTTTTTAGAAGAAGCATTTCATTACAGCTTTAACATACACAATAACAATTTCCAGAGCAAAGATACATCTCTTTCAAAAGTGGAACAATTATTTTTAAATGCATATAACAGGGAATGATTATGTTTGGGTTTGGAATTTACAAATAATTCTTAGAGTTGTCACCAAAAATATAGAGGTAGGCTAATGTAGATGAGGGAAATTACACAAGTTCCCAACTTTAGATGAAGAGTGATCAATTGCTGCTGAGGGAGAGAAAACTAGTTTTCTCCAGGGATGAGTTTCATGATAGGTCATCTAATCCATCCAATCCCGAGTGGTCAGCCCTAAACGCACACATACACGCACTACTAAATGGGTTTCACAGATTTTATATATATATAATCAAAGGAGAAGTCACAAAATTGAAAGGGAGTTGAGAGGATATGAGAAGAGTTTGAGCGGGAGAGGAGGAGTAGAAATGATGTTAACACAGTACTAATGTATGAAGTTCTCAAAAATTAAAAGCATAGAGCAAACAAAGCAAGAGATAACTATGATTATACAGCATTCTTGAAATTTCACTCATTAAATGGACTCCAAAATCCATTTTTATTCACTTAAAAATCATTAATACCTAACACTAACTTAAGGAACTCAAACTATCCTTCCTTGCAGATGATTTGACTACGTACATAAGAGATCCCTCCCTCACAAACAGAGAAAGACCCTAAAGACTCCACCAGAAAACTTAGATCTAACAAACACTTTCATAAAAGTGGCAGTATACAAAATTAACGTGTGCTGTATAGCTTTAGCATCAACTAGACACACCTGGGTTGAGGGAGCCTCAATTGGGGAATTGCTTCTATTGGACTGGCCTGTAGCCATGTCTGAGGGGCATCTTCTTGATGAGTGATGTGGGAGGGCCCGGCCCACTGTGGGTGGTGCCACCCCTGGGCAGGTGGTCCTGTGTTGTCTAAGAAAGCAGGCTGAGCAGGGGCCAAGAGAGCAAGCCAGTAAGCAGCGTTCCTCCATGGCCTGTGCTCCAGCTCCTGCTTCCAGGTTCCTGCCCTGAGTTCCTACCTTGGGCTCCCTGATGAACTGCCACCTGGGAGATGTAAGCTGAATAAACCCTTTCCTCCCCAAGTTGGTATTGGTCTAAGTATTTTGTTACAGCAATGAAGAAATAAACCAGAACAACATGCAAAAACCTTCCTATAAGCCAATCACAAACACTCTGAGAAACAAATCAGAAAAACAATTCCCTTCATAATCGCCTCAAAAAAAAAAAATCTTGGAATGAACTTAACCAAGGAAGTGAAAGGCTTTAAATTTTAAGTTTTACAATGAAAACTTTAAAACACTGAAGAAAGAAATAAGACACTTGGAAAGAAAACTCACCCTCACGGATTAGAAGAATTAATACTGTGAAAATGGCTTTAATTCCCAGAGCAATCTACATCTCCAGTGCCATCCCTATCAAAATTCCAGTGACATTCTTCATAGAAACAGGAAAAAAAATCTGCAATTAATTTGAAAGCACAGAAGACCTCAGCCAAGAGGAGGAATAAGGACGTATCACAATACCTGCTCCAAATTATTTTGCAGAGCCATAGTAACAAAAGCAGCATGGGCCTAGCACAAAAACAGACTTGTAGGTCAATGGAAAAGAATCGAGAGTCCAGATATAGGCCCCTCACAGGCACAGCAACATAATTTTTACAAAGTTTCCCAAAATACACATCGAAGAAAGGACCACCTCTTCCAAAAAAATGGTTCTGGGAAAACTGGATATCCACATATAGAAGAATAAAACTAGATCCCTATCTCATACCTTATATGAAAATCAATTCCAAATGGATCAAAGACCTTAAAACCTGAAACTCCAAAACTGATAGAGGAAAAGTAGGGGGAAACACTCTAAGTTATTGGTATAAGAAGGACTTTCTAAAATGAACTTTAGTTCCTCAAGCTATATTGACAACAATTGATAAATGGGATCGCTTGAAATAAAAAAACGTTTCTGCATAGCATAGGAAACAGTTAATTAGTGAAAAGACTGCCTTTAGATTGGGAGAAAATCTTTGCTAGCTATATACCCAGGAAAAAAAGTATCTAGAATATAGAAAGAACAACAAAAATAATACCAAAAATCTGAAACAACCTTGTCCATAGTAAGCTAATGAACTAATGAACAGAGCAGACAGTTCTCATGTAATGAAGTACAAATGACAGATAAACACTTGAAAAATTGCTCAACATGACTAGTCATCAGAGAAGTGGAAACAAAACCTTCACTGAGGTTTTATCTCACTCTATTGGCAGTCAACAAGAACGTAATTAACAAATGCTGGTAAGGATGTGAACAAAAAGGAATCCTTACAAAATGCTAGTGGGGCTGTGGACTAGTTCACCCACTGTGGAAATCAGTATGGAGATGCTCCAAAAGCCAAAGACGGGTCCACCGTGTGACCCTTATATACCTCTTCTGAGTATTTACCCAAAAGACTCCAAGTTCGCACATCAAAGAGATACTTGCACATCAATGTTTTTGCATCGCTATTCATAGTAGTCAAACTATGGAACTAACCTCACCGTCCATCAACAGAGGAACGAATAAAGAAAGTGGATTTTATATACATAACAAAGTTCTTTTCAGCCATAAAGAACAGTAAGTTATGTTGCTTGCAAGAAAAATTGAAGGCAATCATATTAAATAAATTACATCAGTCTGCCAAAGACAAATATTACATATTTTCTCATTTGTATGTTCTATGTTTTATAAATATGTAAATCATGTGTGTACTGATGATATCACTGTTTAAGTGAAACTGTCAGGGGGAAAGGGGGGATTAATGGAAAGGGAAAGGGTTGAGGTGGGAAGAGTAGTGGGGTATCAGGGGGATGTGCTCAAAGTGTATTACACACTTGCATGAAAATTGCCTTATGCAATCCTGAATAATGATAATGGAAGAGATTGTTTAATAAAAATTTTTAAATAGGATACTTTAAAAAACTGTTAGAACACACTTTAGTTTCTATTACTAAATACTTATTTATCAAAAAGTTATAATGAAAGATCATTTGCCTAATTGTTTTTATTCATTTAAGAGGAAAAACATGTGAAAGGTATGTTAATAGAGAAAATTACGTAAGTACACCAGTGGAGAAATATATAAACTGCTTGAAAGAGGCATGAAGACAGAATTGGAAATTATCTCTCCTATTTCATCCACAACACTACATTCAATTTTGTCTGTTGATTTATTTGAACTTAATGCCATCTATAAAAACACTAATTGTTTTAGCTTCTAAATTGCCTACATTTCATGAAAACATTAATGTGAAAACAAGAGGAACACTCTCCATTTAGTATAAGAAAAAGTTTATGTATAAATTCAAGGTTGATTATCAATACTGTTATTTTCACAGTAATTATTTTCTTCTGTGCTTCTCTGGGTCAATAGTCCATTAACTTCAGGGTGCTAGTGAGAAAAATCCTGAGAGAAATCCATTAGAACTGAGCCATCATCAGAACACAGCTTACACACAAAGAATAGGTTTAAAACTGATATTTGATACTTAAAACAGATTGCTCATGAGCAAAATCACTAAATTAAAGGTACTTGTTATTTGTTTACATATTTGGACTTGCTGTCTATTTAATTATATAATTTCCCTACTTTGATTTCTCTGCTATAACAACATCATTAGATGTTATTTTGCCTAATTTAACAAACATCAGTTCCCAAGATTGCCATTGAGAATCTATGGTAATTACAACTCATGCTATTGGGGATTCTACTGGTAAGATGCTGGAGTCAGAAATTTATGCAGCCAAGTGATGAAGAGATGCACTTCCCTTAAGCTTTTAGCTTTCCTTCCTGAAGCTTTGCAATGTCAATCAACGAATAAAGAGCAATGAAAACACAATAATTAAAACAGTTCAGCTATGTCATATTTTTCCTTGCTTGGACAATATAAATTTGACCAGATGGGAGGAGAAAGTCTGTGGCTTGCACTCTGCATTTTGAGGTCTACAGTAATGGGAAATTTTCATTTTCATTTTAGAACCTAACCTCTCTACCCTCTTGAAACAATACACAAATAACTCTTCCCATGAGCCACTGGCACTGGATTTTATTATTTATTTTTCTGAAGCAAATTGTCTTCCATAATTGTATGTTTTGAACATTTTAACATAAAAACAGTATTTAGTTCAAAGACCTGAAACAATATTTCTGCACTCTGTGACCTACTGCTGACTACACTGCAACCCACTGATTAGACAGGACTGACAGAACAGAAACAGAGTTGCAGTAACTCAAAACTATGTCAGAGAACAGGCATCTTCAACAAAATGAGGCTTATTCATATGACTGACTCCTTTGTCCTTATTCTTCTATAAAATATGGGCACACAATTCAGTTTGTCTTTTGGATGTAAGTGAATGGTCCCCAAATTTTCAGCGTCATGCTCACAAAGAAACTATTTTAAGGTCTGAAGAACACCAATGAAATTCACGATCATGACTGGGCTATTATTTTAGGAAACACCCACTGCTCATTTGATAGACCAGACATTATACAAGGCAGTGGAGGAACAAAGAGATGAGGAAAATATGGTCCTTAAACCAAGTGCTTTGTGTGTGTGTGTGTGTGTGTGTGTGTGTGTGTGTGTGTGTAGGCATGAGTATCCCATGGGCCAAATTGGAGGTGAGCAAACAGACCTCAAGCACTGCTCCTCATCTCTTACCTTGTTTGCGGCAGGGGCTCTTTGCTCTCTGCTGTCATCACTGCACACCCCAGGCTAGCTGTGCCACAAACTTCTGGGGATTTTTCTGTCTCTATCTCCCATCTCACTGTCAGAGAGCTGGGAATACAGACGCATGCTACTGTGCCTGCTTAACATTGAGTTCTAGAGATTCAAGTTCTCATGCTTGTGTGCCAAGTGATTTACCAACTGAGTCATCTACCCTGTCCCCAAAGTGTTCTTAAGCAAAATATAAAATTTGATTCAGAAGAATTTAAAGTCTAGAAAACAATCAACCAAGTCCAAGAGGCTAAGTTACAATTCTTAAAAGATTCAAGACTCTGGATGGCTGTACTATAATCCATCGGCTCAGGAAAATGTAAGAATACTCTTAGCTGACATCTGGAAAGCAATTTACAATCTATGAAGTACATATCTCTCTACTATTATGCTTCATTTGCACAGTGACTCTCTCAGGTCATGGTGACATGACCCTGGGCAAATCAGTTCTCTATGAGCCTTGGGTTTCTTAAAAGAAAGAAGATAATAGTGCCTATCTCATAGGGGTATTTTAGATGCTATTTAAGTTCGGCATTTAAAATATTTTCATTGAGCTGGGTGTGGTGGCTCACGCCTTTAGTCCCAGCACTCAGGAGGCAGAGACAGGTGGATCACTGTGAGTTTGAGGCCAGCCTGGTCTACAAAGTGAGTTCAGGTCAGCTGGGACTACAAGGAGACCCTGTCTCAAAAAGGCAAAAAATAAATATTTTCATTGAGAGACTGGAGAAATGACTCAGTTGTTAAGAGCACTGACTGCTCTTGCAGAGGATCTTGGTTTGATTTCTAGAACTTACATGCAGCTAAGAATTACCTGTAATTCCTATTCCAGGGACTCCAATGTCCTCTTTTGGTCTTCATGGACATTGCATACCTGTGGTACATTTATATATATGCAAAGCACTCATACAAATTTTTTTAAAAAGAGCTTTGCTCCCAAGTGATCTATCCAACCAAATTATCAGGTTTTTAAAAAAGATATTAACAAACTAATTTTATAATTTGTATGAAAATACAAAGAACATAGAAGAGTGAAAAATAATGAAGAGCGGGTTTCAAAGCTATACCAATATAAATATGTGGTGTTGGTGAAAGAACAATTAAATTGAACAGCAAATAATACCAGTTTAGGAATCAACAAACACAATCACCTGATTTGGGAGAAGCAGGCTATCCTACATCAGTGTAAAAGCTTTTTAAATAAGTAGTATACGCCATTGGACATTACTATGGAAAAACTGAAACTGACTCCTACAACTTTCACCATACATAAAAATTAGAGATAGATTTAAATGAAAATATAAAATATGAAAAATTCTAGAGTTCTGAAGCTGGGATAGGCCAAAAATTCCATAAATAATCATCAAAGAAAAGATATGTTAATGAGAATCATTAAAATTAAGAACTATTAGCAGAGTGAACAGTGAAGGCAGACAGAAGAGATATCTGGAAAATGTATACTAGACAGTGTAGGGGATAAAGACCTCCAAAAGGTTAATAAAATCCAACAAGCAACAAAACTAAAAGGCAAGAGACACAGGCTTCCGAAAGGGACTAGGCAACTGATTGATAAACATATGGAAACTTGAACAGCAGTGTAAGTTATCGGTCAAATACCCCTACTAGAATGACCAAAGTGCTTAAAGTGTTGATGAGAATAGATAGCAACTAGAATGTTCATGTATTATTGCTGGTGGAAATGTAAATTGGCGGGGTCATGCTGAAAAACCACTTGGCAGTTGACAGTAATGGTAAACATACACAAATTCTAGATCTAATGCCATTTACCATGGTTATATATCAAAATGAAATAAAAACATAACCACCAAAAGACTTGTTCTAAAGTGTAATAGCCTTATACATAACAGCAAAAGACAGAATCAACCCAAATGTTCGTTAATGCTATATTCTACTGAAAAGGTATATTCATCCAAGCAGGGAGGTGCAAGCCTGCAACGCTTGGGAGGCTGAGGCAGGAAGAGTGCAAGTTTGGGTCAGCCTGGGTTACGTAACAAATTTTAGACTAACCTCTCAGCTACGGGGTAAGATTGTGCTGGATAGCCTTACTTGTCAAATTGACATACCTGGGTAGAGGGAACCTCAATTGATAATTATCTCCATTGGACTAGCCTGTGGCCATGTCTGTGGGGGTATCTTTTTGATCACTGAGTGATGTGGGAGGGCCCAGCCCAGTGTGGGTGGGGCCACCCCGGGCAGGTGATCCTGTGTTGTATAAGAAAGCAGGCTGAACAAGGACCAGGGGAGCAAGTCAGTAAGCAACATGGCCTGTGCTCCAGCTCCCGCCTCCAGGTTCCTGCCCTGAGTTCCTACCTTGGGTTCCCTCAGAGATGAACTGTGACCTGAGAGATGTAAGCCGAATAAACCCTTTCCTCCCAAAGTCGGCATTGGTCAGAGTGTTTTGTCACAGCAGTGGAGAAACAAAGATCCTGTCTCAAAAACACCTAAATAAATAGTAAAAAAGTTATATTCATAGGGTAAAGTAGCATATAGAACTACAAGAAGGAATTACTTATACATGCAAGATGGTTGGTGCTCACAAACATGCTTTATGAAGAGTCAGAAGTACAACTTCTATGATTCCATTTAAAGATCAGGAATACCTATAAATCATCTATTGCAATCTAGATCAAACAGCAATTACCTTTGGAGGTTATAGATTGGGAAGAGGAATGAAAGTCTCTTTAGCGGACTGATAATACACTATATTTTTATATGGGCAAACTGTTTCATAAGTGTATAAATATACACAATTTCCCTGAGTATTACACTTGATTTATGCACATCATCATATATATTTAGGCATACATATACATATATAAACTTAATATATTGTGTAAATATGTGCACACACTTTTAACAGCATCTGGCATATAGGAGGCACTCAGTGTCAGTATTTTCATTGTTATCTTTAAATCCTATGAAATAGAGTAAGGCTGTCTTACTGCACAGAGTATGGAAATTAAGCTGGACCATGTTTAAGTACTTACTTAAAGCTGGAAAGATGGCTCATTAGTTAAGAGCACTGGCTGCTCTTGCAGAAGACCAGGGTTCAAATCCCAGCATCTACATGGCAGCTAACAGCCATCCATAACTCCAGTTCAGGGAATCTGACGCCCTCTTCTGACCTCTGTGGGCATTGCATGACATGAGTGCACTTACACACATGCAGGCAAAACACTCACACACATAAAATTCAAAAAATAATAAAATATTTTTTAAAAAGTACTTAACTAAGCTCACAGCACTGCCCAGGAGGAATTAGGGTTTGAGTCCACATTCTGCTATTGGGTCTAGAACACACAGCAGTGCTACCTGTCTTGCCTTGTGAGTGCTTTTTGAGTTGAGTTCTTTGTCCTGTTCTTGGCTATCACGGCATGCTTTCCACTTTCTCTGTATGGTCCTGAAAGGCTTCTCACAGCTTCAGCTGATGTCAGGGAAGCAAACAGAGCAAGTGTACCCTGTTGGACAGGATGCCTCACAGTAACTGGCTACAAAGTAAAGATGTAATTACAGCTATGTACCAATTGCTTAGAACTGTGGATTACTGTAATTACTCAACAATCACTAACTTGTTATATTACGAACTGAGAACAAAAATTAAAAAACAATGGGGTTTTACACACAGCATTCCTGTCCCCACTTCCTATCCTACCAACCCTGCATATAGCTGTGCTCCAGGCAGAAGGGAAAGTTCACTCCAAGATCTCTTTGTGTGACTTCATTCCCACTTTCTAAAAGTACAGCTATGACTATGGCTGTCACCATAGTCTGAGCTGAACAAATCTTTTGAGTGTTCACAAGTACAACCAAAATTTTCCTGGTCAGCTCTCAGTAACTTCATCTGAAGCTTCCCCTTCTTATCCCTGTGACCCCTCACTAAGGAGACTCATTTATCGAATCCTCTTTTGGATGATTGCTGTTTTGCACCACTATGAAAAGTTGAGAATTTGAATAACTTTGTTCAGAAGACCATGTGATATGCAGTGTGATGGGTAGGAAGTGGGGATTCATAAATGGATGGATGGATGGATGGATGGATGGATGGATGGACGGACGGATGGATGGAAGATGAAAATTCTTGCTCTCATTGGAGATGAAGAATAAAAAAAGTCACATGGTGTGTTAGAGGTTAGATGCAGTAGAGAGAAATAAACAGGATTTGTACATGGGGCCAAACACTGATGAGCAGGCTCTCTGAGAAGGCAGCATTTCATTACAGTAGAGCCTTGAAGGAAGTGGGGGAGGGAACGCATCTGGAGAAAGAGCCTCCTGTAAGTCAGAGGGCCAATGTGCCAAGGCCCCTGGGGCAGGGGGCAGCTGCTGATTTGAAGGAGCAGCAAGACTGGGGAGAGAGAACAGAGCCTGGAGATGAGGTCCTATAAGACTGCATTTCAAAATGCTTTAGGAAAGGGTCCAATGGCTTTCTGCTTTTAGAGCCATCCAATTAAAAGGTGTTGTGGAGGAGGAACCAAGGCTGGTTGGATTTTGCTCTTCCGTGCTGTACCACTGTCTAGGAACGAAGCACCACGCTGAGGATAACTTGATGAGCTCATAACTAAGGAACATATTTTTTTGAAAAAACATTTCCCCTCTACTATCTTGCCTAAGATCCTCAGGTCTCAGGCATCACCGCTAGTCAGCCAAGCTTCTGGTCTCTTAACTTCAGCCAAGACACCTTCTGTCTCTCATTCTCCTCTCCTGCACTCCCCCTTGGAATCAGGCAGAGAAGGTACAGAAATTATTTTTGTACTTCTATGGCAAGGCTGAATTATTTTTATCTTTATAAATTATTTCCAATTCTTTTTTAAAAAATCTTATTTAATGAGATATGTTTCTAAATGACTAGGGTCATACATATTTCAAAAGATACTCTTGGGGACCATAACAGAACCTTGCCTGGAAAGTGTTTTTAAGTCCTCCTTTCTGGGTACAGTTTCAGAAGCCAGGTGATACCCCTAGAAACCAAGAAGGTAGTGGATGCAACTTAATAGGGTAGAGGGAAATTGCCTCTGACACCCCCAGCCCTCTCTGAGGTTGCCTTTGCCAGCTAATCACAGTGGTGTATGGAATCAAGTCTCCGTGGAGACTGGAATGGAAGTCCTAAGATGGCTCTCTGTCAATCCTCAAGTAACAGCTTTCACTGGAAGTTGCTGTGTGTAGAGATTGCACTACAAGAAAGTGGAGAGACCATTCCAGGTTTTCCGAGCCAAAGTAAATATTAGCATCCACGCCATCATACATGCTTCCAATTATGGACTGAAAACATTTGAACACATAGATGTCAACTTTATAAGTAAACTTTATATGGAAGAATGCCTTAATAGAAAATTCAGAGATGGT
>NW_008335053.1:1932541-1932754 GCF_000622305.1 Nannospalax galili
TGTGTGTGTGTGTGTGTGTGTGTGTGTGTGTGTATCACACAGAACATCCCAAACCATCTTATTCAACTATACGACCACTTCCCATATGGCATCTTCCCATAGGCTCCCTCCCCTCACTAGAGCCCTAATAGTCCCTGCTACTGTCTGCTGTGATGTCAGCACCCCCAGTCATTCCCCACTACTTGTTCATCTGGTGAACCTAGTCAGCCTATC
>NW_008335054.1:0-5927 GCF_000622305.1 Nannospalax galili
AGCATTGGGAGAGAGGATGCAGAGGTTAGGAGTGCTAGCAGTGTAACCACAGGAGCAGGGTTCAAATCCAGCATTGATGTAGCAGGATCATAAGGAGAAGGGATCGAATCCCAGTATTGATGTAGCAGGATCATAAGGAGCAGAGTTCAAATCCAGCATTGATGTAGCAGGCATCATAAAGAGCAGAGTTTGAATCCCAGCATTGATGTAGCAGGATTTGCATTCCACTCAAGCCTGTAAGCCCAGTTTGAATGGTCAGAGACATCAGAATGACTGCTGTTTCTTGAATTCCAGCCTAGCCAAGAAAATGAGTGCCGAGGGGTGGAAAGAGATGCTACCTCAAAGGAACAGGCAGAGAGTGGTACAGGACACCCAACGCCCTCTTTAGGCCTTTTTGTGGTCACAGATGTATGAGCTACACACATACATGCACGTATATCTCACTCCTATGTACACACGAAGACATAAACAATTATATGAATTGTAAATGGATGCTTCATTGAAGTGAGTTATCACTTTTTTCTGCCTTTGGACTGAAGGTCGTAACTCCTTTCTCAAATATTATAAGCTTCCTGTGACATGGGTTAAGAAAGGGCTCAGAGTTTGTGCTGGGCTACTGATTTGATGGTAGAAAAAGTTAAGAGAGAAAAGGAGTCAAAGTGGACCCTATGAGAGTCCTCATGACCGACTTACACTGTAAGACACTTATAACCGTTTGTGGCTGGACGAATACAATCTCAGACGTCTTGGAAATAAATGTTCTAACCACTCACCCACCTGGAGAATAATTCCCAATTTCCGTGGCATAGCTTAAAGCATACTGTAAATGAAATTGGAACAAAAAAAGGCATTATACATTCCCATTATGTTCTTGCCATCAGATGCAACAACAGCAAAAGTACTATGCTGGTATTTCCTTCCTCCAGGTGACATCCATGTACTTATATTATGAAGCTAATTTTCTGTTTTCTTTTCCTTTCCTCTCACTATTATGTTTAAGAGCTGTTGATGGAAATTACTTATCTTTTGTTTTATAAGCAACTGATTATTGAGCCAGGCTTATGTATGAAGGGAGAGGGAAAGGAGAAGTCACTCAGATATTCTTAAATCAAAGCTGATAATTCAGAATAGAACATGAATATCATTTTTGGAGGGAAGTAGACAGTGTGTTATCTGGCTATACAATGTATAGTGTAGAATTGTATAAAGTTTTGAGACAAGGTCTGACTATATTGCTCAGGTTTGTCTTGACTACATGGGCTCAAACAGTCCTACTTCAATCTATCAGGCTGCTGGTCCTACAGGCATCATACCTGGCTTTTCCATCTTTCCACTTCAGCCTCTCAAGAATTTGGGTTACAAGCCTGTGTCACCATGCCCAGTTCCTCCTCATGTTTACTTTCTTTTTTTAATTTATTTATTTTTATTTTATTTGTATAAGTGTATTGCCTGCATGTGTGTAAGTGCACCTGTATTATGCAATGCCTGTGGCAGTCAGAAGAAGGCATCAGATTCTCCTGGAGTTGGACTTGAGAATGGTTGTAAGCCACCATGTGGGTGCTGGGAATTGAACCTGGATCCTATGTAACAACAGTCAGTGCTCTTAACCACTGAGGCATCTCTCCAGCCTCTCATTTCTTTAACTTTCATTTTCCTCAGGAAACGCATTGTTTCATCATTCGCCTGCTCAATAGAGGTAAGCAGTGTCAGTGGCCAGTGCTCAATGCCAGGCTGTTTGGCAGGTGTGCACAAGACCCTGTGTTTTGTTCCAATCACTGCAAGAAAACAGAAAAGTTCTCATCTTAGATTAACTAAAGTAATAAATTCATGCAAGATTAATCACTTTGCATTTTATTTCAGATATCATGGGCATCAGGAATCACAATGGGTACAGTTAACTCAGCCACCAATATTTATCATGTAAATGTGGAACATGATGAAGAATATTGTTGTAATATTTCCCAAAAGAGTTGAAGCCCTCCCCCCCCCCAAAAAAAACCCTTAAATGTACATCTTTCTAAACCTGGTGCAGGAACAAATGGGAAATGTGATACAAAAGAACTAGGAGAATTCTATGTCCAAATGGCTGTGCTAGCAAAAGCATTATTCCAATCTCATTAAACATTCTTGCAAATTCTGATAGAGATCTCCTTTCTCAAAGTGGTATTTGCTTTCCAGGTTGTTTATTGTGTAATCAATTACTGCACCCTTACTTAAAGCCTTCTGCTTCTCTCAAACTGCCCTGCCTTCCTTTTGAAGTAAGTACAAATTAACGATCTTGCTCTCCCCGATTCTTCTTCCTTTTCTCTTCCTCCTCTCCTTTTAAAATATGTTCCCATGTTCTGCCTGGGAGAACACCCCTGTGTATAATGCCCACGGAGGCCAGAAGAGGATGTTTGATCCCTTGGAACTGTAGTTACTGAGGTTTGTGGGCCATGGTATGGGTGCTGGGAACCAAACTTGTAACCATCGAGTAGTGTCTACAGCACAAAACTCTGTCCATTTTTTTTCCTCAATCCACATGGAAGTTTTTTCCAGGACAGCCCATTCATTCAGGTGACCTCAGTACTAGCTCTCACCAACTTTAAGTTTATATCCTCAATCTACATTCAAAGTGCGTCAACAAATCTGTGCATTGCTAAACTTAATATTGTGAACTCTCTATTAATGGGATTTTATTAACACTAACATAAAAGACCAGTGTTACAAATAAAATAAGAAATGACTTCTCCTTTTGTTTTCAATCTTTTTGCTGTTATGAAAATCACCCTTCAAAGTTAGAAAGAGCCAAGATTTTTATGTTTCTGTTTTTATCATATCTATATTTGATATATGCATATGTAATCACTATCAAGTCCTTTTAATTTCTCAAATTTTTGTTTTACAATAGCCATTTTCTTTTCTAGTAAAGTAGAAATGTTTCATTGTTTAATATTTTTTTAAATTAATACATGCATGGCATAAAATTTTTCAGCCATCAGTGGTATACAAATTGCAGCTGACTTGCAACACCTGATCCTGAAGTCACTGCTGATAACTGGTTTAACTTTTCTAATTCTAGTAAATGTTTAATATATTGTCTACACATGGGAATCTGCAGCAACACTGATTTTACTTTACCTTTTTCATTGTTTGTATATAGTAGAAGAGTGAATATGTATAAATCCATCATATTTAAAAGCTTCAGTTATATTTTAAGCAATGACATTTAATTCAAACAAGCAGCTCACCAATAGTTAATAAGCATATTTTCATTATTGCAAAGTTATAAGTAACAAATATCTTTGCATGTGAACCTTTGTATATATGATTTCAATTCTCCAGTACAGCTTTCTAGAAGTATACCAAGTGGTCAAAGGGATTACACGTTGAACTTTTTTTGGTGTATGTAGCCCATTTCAGTCCAAACAAGTTGTATACTTTTAACCTCTTACAAAACAAAAATAAAACTATATATTTTCTCCTGCCCTTGCCATCGCCCTATACAAGACTTTAAACTTATTTCAGTCTTATTGAGGAAAAATAATGAGTTGTGATTGCTGTAATTTGTACTGTAGTTGATTACTAGTAAGCCAAGACTTTTTCATGTGTTTTCTTACCACAAATAAGTACTTTTAAGAACTCTATAAACACAATCATGTCCATCTTATCTAGAAAATATGGAATATCTAATATGCAAGATTAGGAAGCATGAAGTTGCTGACACTATAAAGCAGCCATTCTCTGACAAGAGTTAGAGGAGAATTTATATATATCCAGAGGATCTGAAAAGTTTTCCAAACACATATATACAATTGTATTAGTTACTTTTCTGTTTCTTGTTGCTGTGATAATACACCATGACCAAGGGAACTATCAAAGGAAGCACTTATTTGAATTTAGGGTTCTAGAGACTTACAGTCCACAATGGCAGGGAATGCGTGGCAAGAGAGGTGGTCAGGGCAGAAAGCCAAAGAGTCATATCTTCAAGCAGGCACAGGAAACAGCAGAGCCAGACTGGAGGAAGCCACGGCTGTGTACTCTCAGGTCTTTCCCAGTGACGTACTTCCTCCAGCAAGGCCACACCTCCTAAAACCTACAGCGCCACTGACCGGGAACAAAATGTCCAAATACTTGAAGCCTATGGGGGGCGTTCTCATTTGAACCACCACAGCTGTGCTATGCCAGGCTCCCTTTATCCATCTACTGTGGTCTGGACATGGTTTGAATGCCTCTTCGTTGGCACGAAACAGGAGGCATGACCTCTGAGGAGTAGTGATGGGTGCTGTGCAACCTTGAATAGGTGGGTCTAATGAAAGGCCTGTGTGTCATTGGAGTCCTTCCTTGAAAGGGAGCAGATCTTTCTCATGGGAACTTGGAGCTCTCCTTTGAGTATTTTTACAAAAGGATCCAGGGTGGTCCCACTTACAGCTTTCCTAGGAATTTTCCCTCTTGCCCAGCATGGGGAATATGCCAGTCTGAGCTACATGGTTTGGACTTTCAGCACCCAAAACTATGACTCAAACAAACCTCTTCTGCATTTAGCTGTGAAATATGTCACTGTGGCGATGAGAAGCAATCTTACCTTTCCATCCTTCTGCATCTTCTCCAGCCCAAGATGCCCACAGTAGCTAAAATGTAACAAGTTTGTTTTAGGAGCATTATCCAGATGTTTCTCTGTGTAATCTGAAAATGTCCCTTCCCTCCAGCTTTATTCAGAGGCTGGCAAGTCATGAAGATCTTCATTTGCATTACTTCTTTGTGGTCCACAGTCCAGTTACACCTATGGGCTATGACCTGTCCCCTAGCCACCATCAGTCAAAACAAAAGGTCACATCTTTGATTCTGTGGGTACTCTCTTGCTCTTTTCTCTTGTTTCTCTGACCTTCTTTTTTGAGACTGAGTCTCACTACATAGCCCAGGCTGGTCTTGAATCCACAATCTTCCTGCCTCAGCCTCCGGTGTGCTGGAACTATATCATGTGCCACCACACCCAGTGATTTTCTTCCTTTCTCTTCACATTTCTCTTTGTTTCCCTTCTCACCTTTGTCTGCTCTTCATTTTTGTGTCTGGTTCTCAGGGATTTTTCTCGCTCTTTTCAGAACATTTGTTTTCATGTTTCTTTGACAGTTTTAACACTGATAAGGTGCATTTTAAATTTCCTTATATTAAATGAGATTCTACTTATTTAATTTTTAATCCCTTGTATTCTAAGTTCTTTTTTTAATCACACATTATTGTCATTTGTCTTCTGTTCATCATCTCTAGTAGCTACAATTTAGCCTATAGCGAGAAATAGAAGGATAATTTCCAAACAAATGTTTGGAATCTGTCATTATAACACATTATGTCATCTCATTTGAAGCCAACTCAGTACTTATATTTTTGCCAGTGTGACATCTTTTCTGGAGTCTTTTCAACTGAGACTGGGTCAGCCCTCATGTTACAGAGATATAAATATAAATTTCCAATTAATAAGATCAATGAACACACATATCTCCCTGAATTGATAAAAGAGGCTGAGGATGACAGACAGGACTTGCTCTGCTCCTCAATCTGCTGTCTTCTCTGAGACTCTTTTGATGAAGGTGTATAGAATGACACTTAAGGTCCTTGTTATCTTTAGCTGTCAGAAGTGATTTTCAACTGATGGATTGTCCAGATCAGATTTGCCTGTGGACATGTCTCTGGGGGGTTGTGTTGATTGCTAACTGATGCAGGAAGGGCCAGCCCACTGTGGGTAGTATAACTACCTGGGCAGGTGGGTCTGGGCTGAGTAAGAAAGCTAGCTGAGTATAAGCCAGCCTGCAAGTGAGTGAGGGAGTAGAGTTCCTCCATGCCTTCTGCTTCAAGATCCTGCTTGAGTTCCTTCAATGAAGGACTATAACCTGTAAGCTGAAATATACCCTCTCTTCCCCTAAGGTGTTTTTGGTCAAAGTGTTTTATCA
>NW_008335054.1:7025-9596 GCF_000622305.1 Nannospalax galili
ACACACACACTGAGTTGCTTAAAGTCAAAGATCACAGAACATGCAATCTATGAAGGCTTCTGTGGAGAGAACCCACAGGGCCAGCAAACAGAATAGAGCAGGACCGACCACTTTAAGTTCCCACAAAGCAGAATTATCATGTGTGGTTATAAAACAATTGTGCTTGCTGTATTTAACGAGATATAATACAAACTTGAAGAACTGAAAACAATATAAATGACACATCAAATTTTGGAATAAAAAAAAATCTGTGTCTTAAAAATATAACAGAAATATTTCCATGAATAAACTTACCAGCAGATGGAACATCAGAAAATTAAAACTTTAACCTTAAATCAAAATGTATCCATACTATTACACCAAATTCTTATAAATTTTACATCTACTATAGGCTGCTATTTCCAATTGCTTGTCTCTGTGTAGTCCACAACTGTTTCTTAATCCAGGTCCCTCTTGGTGTCATTGACAGGAATCTGTGCTCAGTTTCAACACCTCCTAATTCACCGTGTTCATTACAGTTTAAGACACTGGTGATCTGTACCTTTAATGTCCTGTTTAGCCCTGACAATGGCTCTACAAATGGCAGGCATCCTGATATTTTTACTCCCCAAACTGCAAAATTCTCTTTTCATGTTTCTGAAATGCTTATTTAATTATTTCAAATCCTTTCTTCAAATCCATTAGTGACATCTACCATAAATTGAGCATTAGCTAACCAACTTTTGCCTACTTCTTTTTATAATTTTTAATTATTATGATTTTTTATTTTTATTTTATGTGTATGACCGTTTTGCATGCATGTATGTAAGTGAACCCTTGTCATGCAGTTCCTAGAGGCCAGAAGATGTTGGATTCCCTGGAATTGGAGTTAAGGATGGTTGTTAGCCCCTGGTGTAGGTGCTGGGAATCAAATCCAGGTCCCCCGCAACAGCAGCCAGTACTCTTAACTGCTGAGTCATCTCTCCACACCCCCTGCCTCCTCCTTTAACTGCATCCGTTCTCATTCTCTGTGTGCATGCTTCCATCAGTCATACTGAGGTATTTAGATTCCCAATTCATGTCGCTTTTTTTCTTGCATATTTTTTGTTATTTCTCTGAAACAACCTTGATCAGTTAAGTTCCTTTGTCTTTGGAATCTCTTGCCTGATGTAGATGCCCCACCATCATGCAACCACAGTGCCTTACAGCTACTACCCACATTGTGTAGCAGTCATTTTCCACATCTTCCAGCAGTCACTGACTTGTGTCTTCTTCATTAGATGCTATGGTCAGTGAAGAAGAAAATATGGGTGAGCTTCATCTCTAGCCCCATATCAGTGCTCAGAATAAGATAGGTTGTCAAGAAATGAATGCTGAACAAGACTGTTCATTTGCTGCAATCTACATATTACAAAACTTCAATATTTCCTTTATAGGAAAGCATTAGAATTGTAGCTATCACTAGTTTACACTAACTTTTTATTCTATGTTCTTCTGTGCATACGTGCACAAAAACCTCTAGTGACATAAGCTATAAAGCATGCTATGGAGAAGAAAACAAAGACAGGATTGAGCATCAAAGCATGAGAATTTTTCCCAATATAATTGACTCTGCATTTAGTAGTTTGGGAACCTAGAAATGGAAGGTGTTCTCTAGGTTTCAAGAAGAGAATTAATGATTAATCAGCTTTTCATATTTATAGGGTTTGGTGAAGAATAAATGAAAAATGAGATTCATTTTTGGGTTGAATTGTATCATCTTATAAGTTATACATTGGAGCTCTAAGCTATAGCACCTCAGAACGAGGTCATTAGGATGGGGTGTGATCTAACAAGACTGAAAATTTTAGATTAGGACACACACACAAACATGCAAACACACACACAAAGCACACACACACGTATACACACATGAAAAAAGTCAATGTGAGGATACACAGGGACACTGCCACCTCCTAATTATCAGAGACGCCTTGGAGAGAGCTAGATCTGCTGACACCTTGAGTTTAGACTTCTAACCACCAGAATAGTGAAGAAATATGTTCCTCTTGTTTAAGATAACCAGTCAGTGGTACTTTGTTATAGCTCTCCAAACAATACACACGCTGGGCCAGAGAGTGACTTTATTAGTCAAGGGAGTATTAAGAATATTGAAGACCTTCAGTTCTTCCATTGAACTGATTTAACGGAGTTCCCGCTTTGCTTGGCTCCTTACATCCCAAAGTGTCAGGTTGACAAAGGGTTGTTTCTTTCCTTAGTAGAGTTTCATGAAGCCATTTTAATTTAAAGGAGATTATATATGAGTTCAGTAATGTTTTTGAATTATCCACTATTATTCTGTAAGGAAATAGAGGTTCATTTAAACCTTAATTAGTGATACTGGTTTTGATTTTTTGAGACATTGCTTACTACAATTTTTGTACTTTGAAGAAGAATTTTAATTAGGATTATTTAAATCTAAAAAAAGTCACTAATCTAAGTTTTTAAAAATATGTGATTAGTTGTAATTTTATAAAAAATATAGGCATGAAATATTTAGGAATTTGCCAAACTATCCATCTCCTTTCCAGTCCTGTTTCCTACACTAACATT
>NW_008335054.1:9752-16090 GCF_000622305.1 Nannospalax galili
AGCTCCAACAATGATCAATTTTGCCAGTACTTTCTTACAGTTCCTTTTTTATTTACCACACATAAATAGGCATGTGTGCAAGTATGTACATATATGTGTATGTATACATGTAGATACATGTAGGTATGTATGTACACATATGCATATGCATTCATGAATGTATGCATGCATATATGTACATATGTATGCATTTTCCTTATTTAAAAATCAATCCCAGTTGTGGATGACTCAATATATTTTTTTGACGTAAGCATTGTATCACTGTGTACCTTCAGAATTACTAGACATGCTGTAATATCATCTAATCTGTACTTCATATCTTTTTTAAAAATCTAAACCACCTAGAGTATATTGCAGGTGCTTTTCATTTACAGGTCACTGTCAGAGTTTGCTGTTTGTTTCTCTTCTCATTAATTTTAGAAATTGATTGAGCTGTAGACTTGATGTTCAGGCAAAAATTCTTTATGGGAAGTGAGGCATGGTAGCCCGTGCTTTTAGTACCAGCTTTCCAGAACCAGAGACAGGCAGGTACTGTGAGATTGAGACCAACCTGGACTACATAGAGAATGCTAGGCCAGCTGGAGCGACAGGAAGATCCTGCCTTCAAATAGGCCAGCTGGAGCGACAGGAAGATCCTGCCTTCAAAAAAGACCGAAAAAGAAATTCTTCATGGATGTATATAATTGTTAATCTTGATTTTCAAGCTGTTGGGATTTAGAATAACCTAGGAGAAAATTTTCTGTTTTTGAGCTTGTTTTCAAAAAGGCTTAGCTGAGGTGGAAAGGCTCAGATTAAATGTGGGTGGTGCCCTTCCATGAGCTGTGGTCCTGGACTAAATAAAAAGGAGAAAGTGAGCTGAGCCCCAGTGTTCATCTCTGTGCTTCCCGACAAGGGATAAAGTGTGACAACAGCCTCCAGTGACTGATGCTCCATCTTCCTCACCATGAAAGATTGTCAAACTGTGAGCAAAACAATTCCTTCCTGAAGTTGCTTTTGTTGCAAAATCAAAAAATAAAAATACCTAACGCAAAGGGTGGCCCCGTGTGAGCTTCTAGCATTCCAGCATTCAGTAGTGATTAATAAGTTTAGCATTCTTTTACATTTTTTCCAATAGTAATATTATCTTCTTTCTGTGATTATTTGCACGAATTCTGTGATGAAGTAATTTGCTGCATGAATATTTAAGAGTAAATTTGGGCCGAAGAGAAGGCTCAGTGGTTGAGAGCACTGACTGTTCTTGCAGTGGACCCAGGTTCAGTTCCATAAGGTGGCTAGCAATTGTCTATAACTCCGAAGAGAAGGCTCAGTGGTTGAGAGCACTGACTGTTCTTGCAGTGGACCCAGGTTCAGTTCCATAAGGTGGCTAGCAATTGTCTATAACTCCAGTTCAGGGGATCCAATGCCCTCTTCTGGCCTCTGCAGGCATTGCATACATGTGGTGTATTTACATACATGCAAGCAAAACATTCTTATACATAAAAATAGAAATAAATAAAATTTAAGAATAAAAATGGTGTCCTAGCAACATCAGTAGTATCCAATAATGTCTGCATTTCAGTAATTATAAATGTTTGTGTATTTATACTTTATATCACAATCATTGCTTCCTCATGATGATTAAACTGCCCTGTCCTAAGCTTTTTGTTTTTTCTTCTTTCTATAATAATATGATATTGTAGGCTTATTTTTGGCTTCTAGGTCTTTTTATTTGGTGGTAATTATTTGAATTTTCAATTAGGAAGCAAGAGGCCATACCCATCCAGTGAGCTCTACTGAGATGTCCTTCAGGAAGCCAATTACCAATTATGGGACTTGCCAAACTCCATGACTGTGAACCAGTTCTTTATGATGGACCTTTTTTTCCTGATTCTGATCCCCTGAGGAGCCCTGACTGTAGACTCACATGGGGCTGCACAGCCATAAAGCAAACAAGGGAAACAAACTATTGTTTATTTGTGTCCAAATTCCCTCAGTCTCAATGAACACCCTCCAGAAATTAAAATCAATTGAAATTCAGAATTTTGAGTTTATGTGAAAAAAGTAAAGTGGGGGAGCCTGCAGAAAGTATGAACTGTAAAGACATATTGCTTTTAATATCTCTAATGCTACAGCAAATAAAAAGTTTGAAAAACATAACTGTGTATCAGCTTAAGACTTAAGTCTACGAATTGGAGCGGTGGCTCAGCGACTAAGAGAGTGTGTTGCTCTTATAGACGCTCAGAGATTGGTTCCCAGCTCCCATTTGAGGTGGCTCACAACTGCCTGCAACTTCAGCTCTGCCGGGGTTTCGAACCAGTGACCCCTGGGCAGTGATGATTGGGGATGAGTAAGCACGCTGATCGCCAGCCCATGTCGCCCCCAGTACCAGGGACACTCAGACGGAACAGGGAATCTAGTCAAGCAGGGACTCATTTATTACAGGTGTTACAGAGCTTATAAAGGCACCTGGAAATACCCCCCCCACCCCAGGGTGTATCTTAAGGATGGTCACGAGCTGATCATGCACTCCTCAGCAGTGCAGAAGTATTCTTCAGACTTTCAAAGCAAGCCAGGCTGTGCCCCAAGTAACTTCCTTTCAGAGCTATGCAAGGTGGGGCCTTTAGGTCTCCACACAGCTCTAGAGGATCTGACTCTCTTTTCTGGCCTCCACAAGCACTACACTCATGTGCAAAACCCACACACAGAGATCCGCAGACATACACACATAATTTAAAAATTAAATATTTAAAAACTATTTTATTTATTTTTGTGTGTATGAATGTATTACCTGCATGTATGTAAGCGCGACCCTGTTGTACAATACCCGTGCAGGTCAGAAGAAGACACTGGATTTCCCTGGAACTAGAGTTACAATGGTTGTTAGCCACCATATGGGTGCTGGGAACTGAACCTGGGTCCCCTGCAAGAGCATCCATTGGTCTTAACCACTGAACCATCTGTCCAGCCCCTAAATAATAAAATCTTAGAAAAGAGAATTAAATCCTGTAAGTCAGTTGGATATGCTGTGCCAATTTCAAACTTTTTCCTGAAATCCAGGTTTCAAGTTATTTCCTTCAACATAAGACTTCTTATATAAAATCTTAACACTTTTTTGGGGATCTCAACACTTTTTTCTTTTGGTTTTTAAACTCAAGGTCTCCTCATAGCCCCCTCTGACCTGGAACTTCCTATGGAAACCAGGCTGGCCTCAGTCTCATGGAGATCAGTCTGCTTCTGCCTCCCAAATGCTGAGATTAAAGGTGTACACCACCAGGCTGGGTTATTTGAATAATTTTTGCTTTGAGCAGTTGAGAAGCTCCCAGCTTTCTGTCTTCCGAGTTTTCTTCCCATGTGTGGGAAGTGACTGAAGCCCAATCTTCCATATTGGATACATGCACAGATGAGTTCTCTGTGCCCTAGTCTGGTAAGGTGACAGAGTGTGAAAACAGAACAACTTCTTTGGGAATTGTTCTGTTTTACCTAACATGTAACCAAAGTCAATGCTATGTTTTGAGATCATTTAACACATCTAATCACTCCACCTTCTTACCATGTAATCAGCTTATTTAAATTTGGCTAGCCTTTAGGAAAACAATGTAAACCATTGTACTAGGACTTGGGCTCCTTGTAATGAACTTTTACAAGCTAAGCTAACCACTTACCTTTAATCTTAAACTATGTTCCCTATTTCCCCCTTATAAGCATTCCTTGACCCTGGCCCAGAATAGTGTGTGTGTGTGTGTGTGTGTGTGTGTGTGTGTGTGTGTGTAAAACATTATTGCTGAAAGCAGTGGCCTTGGAAGAATGTTGGAAGCAACTAATTATCCACAGTATAGTTGCAAACAACAGATCAGCTAAGAACCATAATATCTGTTTGTGATGTGATTTTGAATGCTGTTCTAGGGCAGTAAGGTTCAGAAAAGGAAAATTCCTTCCTGAAAAGACAAATTCCTTCCTTTCCCATACCATGCTTGATTTTGCTGTTAAATAAAGAGAATGTGTCCTTTATCAAGGGAAGGTTCCAAGAGAAATCAGAAAGGACCTGTTCTGAGTGCAGATCAGGTCATACTGGTTTAAATGACTCCAGGCATTAGATTTACTTTGCTCAGGAGCTGCTGCACTGCGGCGTTCACCATGCCACAGAAATCCTTCTTTCTGCAGTAACGGTGTGTCTAGGGTAGCTTCTTCTGCAGATCGTACAGAATGTAGCATTCCTATGCAGAGTCCCACCGACTGCTTTCAGCAGTTGCAGTTGGGTAGGCTTTTGTGGGGTTCATTTAAAGACTAGCTCAGGGAAAATGTCCTGCATACATAGACTCTCCCTTCAATCCTATTTTCATCTTATTTCAGTATCGTGAAACCCTGTTATAACAGTGAGGAGTAACTCAGTTGTTCAAATACAGATTACAGGAAAATTATGTCAGTTCCTTCTGGGAGAACAAAGAAATAAAAAAAGGAAAAGAAAACTTACTAGTTTACTTAAATATAAGTATGCTATGGTATAAAAGCCATAATAATAATGTAAAAAGCAACTAGCTGCCACACAGAAGTGAGTTATGAGTAATGGATATACTATCAGTAAGTGGATAATAAGCTTCAAGTACATATAATGCAATACAGGGTCTAACATCTACGAGAGATAGCAAAAGGTCCCAATAAATTAGTAGACAAAGCAAAACAAAAATCACAGGCATGTTTGGCCAAACTTTGAGGAAACATTCCTTCTCAAAATATGCAATAAGAATCTGACTATCTTGAGTAACATGGCACACTTGAGTACATCAGGCGATGGACAGAGGTTATACTAGTCTAAAATAAAGAAGTGATGTCCAACAAAGGATGAGAGAGCCCCTTGCTGAGCCCTCACTGCGTAATTAAGCAGGGGCTCTGTGGCCATGCATCCACATTCAACCACTGTGGGAGATCCTTAGAACAGGTGACACAGGGGACTTGAAAGTTTATGAACTTGTGTTGTCATCTTATTTTTCAGGGTCATATTATTTTCTACTGCATATTCTGGAGTAAGTTGTATTATATAAACATTATCTGTATGTTTTTTAATCTTGAGGACAATTTTATTAGAATGTAAAAGGAAAAAAGAAAATCCCAGGGAAGGCAAGCTGTAAATCTCAGCAGTTGCCTGGAGGAAGGAGAGGGAGAAGAGAAAGAGAAGCCATTTGTGTTAAGCCAGCATGGAGATCAGTCACATGGCAGACAACAACCCCTTGACCAGAGGGGAGCTGTACATAGGAATTCTGGGAAGGAAAGACACATTGTCTCATTGGAAGGCTAATTGCTCCTCCTCTCTCCTTAGCATGGCTTGAGGTGGGCCTGCTCTCTTCATGGGTGGTCTCTCAGCCATGAACCTAATTAGATTAATTCTTAGTGGAGGAGGCAGTGGCATGCCTCCACCCAGAGCTAGATTCTGTTCTTTACTGATATATTTCTAAACTTAAGATATTTCATCCCAACAATGTCCTGCAGAATGAATTCTTTAACTTGGTTTATTGTTGCTAGTATTTATTTAGACTCAATTTTCTGTCCCATCCCTCCATCTCTCCTCAGTCCCCTTCCTCACTGTACAATCTGTCATTTATCTTTTCCAAGAAAAAACACATTTTCATCTCACAGATATAAAGACTAGCATTATGACTGGACTATTGAAAGTGAAAGAGACAGATATTTTCTAATAGCTGCTTCTAGAGTGGAGAAAGGATTTGGTTACTCTCCTTTTTCCCTGTAGATGTTTCTTTCACTTAACTGGCTTGGTATTGTCTATATAGTTCATCTGAAGAAAGATGAGAAAGACCAGGAGACAGAGCTGCAGTGATCCTGCTGCCAATTCATCTTTCTTTACCCTTTTATTTCCACTGAGTCTGTCAGATGCTGTAAGAGAAAAAGAGGCAAACCTCCAGTGTGACAAATAGGCCCCATGATTATTTTCAACAAGACACAAAAAAAGTAGGACAAAACATCTTAATGTTTTCCTCTTTCCCTTCATCTTTCATTCAACTGAGATTTGCTGTCATTTATAAAGGTCATCTGGCCTGTGAGGAGGAAGGCAATGGAAAAGTTTGGTCCTCTCCTAGACTTCTGAACAGTGACTGCATTGAAACACTGAATTAGGAGCTTGGGACCAGAATGTGTTTTGAAGGAATGAGTTTTATTATGCCACCTATAGTCTTGTATCTAGTTCGGGTTATTATATGCACCAGATCATATAGTGTTTTCATGTGGAAATGATGCGGAATCTTAATGTACTATTTTCCTCCTTGTTTCTCTCTAGCCAAAGTAGATTGATTTCAGACCCAAAGTCTTAAGGAAAAAAAAGTTCATATGGAATACTCTTTTACACTTAT
>NW_008335054.1:16107-17270 GCF_000622305.1 Nannospalax galili
GCTTGGAAATAGACATTGAAACTGATGGATTTATACTAATTGAAGGACTTTCAGACCATGGGTTGGATGTAGCGCCTCCAAATTACTCTTGAGATCAGCTAGGACTGTACTTTCTCTAGGAGACTTGTCACCATGAATTTTACCTGACGGTTTGACGCATCAGTGACAAGAGAGGACAGTTAATAGGTGTTTATTGAATGCCTGCTCTGTGGAAGGCATTGGGTTGGCAGGCAGAGTGAGGGTCAGAAATGTAAAGGAGCTTCCTGCCGTCCATGTGATGTCAACACCGTCTGTTCCCTGTGGCTGCACTGGACAAAGTCCTGCCTCTGTGTCCTTTATTAGTTTTTTGAAGTGTGGAGCACTGCACAGATCAGTTCAGCATGTCTTCTTGTCTATAAGCCACAGTTTTGAAGCTTTTGGTTCTTTCTGTATGCTGAAGACCTCCACACCAGTGTCTCCCAAGATCTTTGCCTTGAATTCTCAGATATATAACGGGAATACTGATGCCAAGTTTTCAAAGCCCAGATTATGAGTTTCCCTCGCACACTAATTCTTCCCCGTCTCCTGTCCTCTGTTAGGATTTCATTCTAACTCTCTTCACATATAGAACCTTTATTTGGTCTCTTATTTTTTTAATGTGCTAAATTTATGAAGTATCTTATTTATTTGTTGGTTTGTTTATTGTGTGAGTTCCACAGAAAACACCACTGTGAGCTTGTGGAGGTCAGAGGACAACTTGTGGAAGTTGGTTCTCCTACCTTGTGGGTTCTCAAGATCAAACTTAGGATGTCTGGTTTGGTAGCAAGCTCCTTTACCACTGAGCCATCTTGCCAGCACAAGCATATAATCCTAAAAGCATCTTTGACAGTTGTCTTCCTTACTCCTTACTGCAATGAAGCTCTTGAAGACCTGTAAGCACTGCCTTTGACACAATGTTGAAAATCCTACTCTTCAACTCCCTCCTCCTGCAGGGGCTTTAGTTTTCTTGTGTGAGGTCTCCCCTCTCACTTATCTATCAAACTGTGTGGTGCTTCTGGTGTGTGTGTGTGTGTGTGTGTGTGTGTGTGTGTATGTATGTGTGTGCAAGCGTTTGATGGGTATGAATGTGTCCAGGTGCTTCTGGTGTGTGTGTGTGTGTGTGTGTGTGTGTGTGTGTGTGTGTG
>NW_008335054.1:17291-30849 GCF_000622305.1 Nannospalax galili
ATGGGTATGAATGTGTCCGGGGTCAACATCTGATTTCTTCTATGGTTCTTCCCCTTACTTTTTCCATGAATCTAGAGCTGCTCAATTCAGCTAAGCCTGGTGGTCAGCAAGCCCCAGGGATCTTCCTGTCTTCTCCTTCTTGTACTGGTATTATAGGTGCATGCTAATACCAGGCTTTTTATAGGAGGTGTTGAGGATTAGAACTCAGGTCCTTATGCTTGCATGCCAAGCACTGCACAAACTGAACAACTGCCTATCTCCCATGACTGTTCTTATCCCCAGGACTGATTTAATAACCTTTGACATTATATGCTTTCACTTTGTTATATTAATTTAAGCTTCACAGGATAATTCATCGCATCATCTCTCAAGGCTCTAATAGCTCCACAGCTGACTTTGAAATGTTGATTAGAGTTGATGAGTAAGTGATTAATCCAGTGAAGTGTTTGTTACTATCAAGAATTTGCTGCATCATGTGACCCACAGATACTAGTAACAAAGGAGAAAGGAGTTTCACTAGTATTTTCTGTTTGTTACATGTCTGTCTCCTACATACTAGATTCTAGAGAACAGTGGATGGACAAAAAATTTATCCTGTATTAAGGAGAGGAAATTAATGTCGTAGCCAAGTGTAGGTCAGGGCTTACTATAGTAGCTTTAAAACAAAGAAGGATTCATTTCATAATCTGAAGAATGGGCAGCCTATGGAAACTTAGAAGCAGAAGACATTGTGAAAGTCATATTTTCAAATGTTTAATCTGGCAATAACAGACAGAATGTGTTTGCTTTCAGCAAAACAAGCCAGGAAGCAAGGTAGTAGAGGGGTGGGAGACAGAAAGGCATTAGTCTGTGCCTTGGTAGGTAAAATGGATGTGATACAGGCATTCGCTCCTGTGCTGGACAGCTTTAGTTGTCAACTTGGCACACCTGGGTAGAGGGAATCTCAGTTGAGGGTTTGTCTCCACTGAATTGCCTGTGGCCATGTCTGTGGGGTATTTTCGTGATTATTGAGTGATGTGGGAAGGCCCCATCCACTGTGGACAGTGCCATCCCTGGGCAAGTGGTATTGTGTTGTTTAAGAAAATAGGCTGAGCACAAGCCAGGGGAGCAAGCAATGTTTCTCCATGGCCTGTGCTCCAGGTTCCTGCCCTGAGTTCCTGCCTTGACTTCCCTTGATGATGGACAGTACTGTAAGCCAAATAAACCCTTTCCTCCCCCAGACTGCTTTGGTCAGTGTATTATCATAGCAATAGAAAATAACCTAAGCCATCTGCTAACAACTGGAAGTCCATCTCATAGCTTTTATGTAATAGTCTGATTCAGGTGATAAACAAAGACCAAAAAACAAAAAAGGAAATTTTACCATGAAGTTTTGAACCCCTCAGGCTAGGTAAGTGGCAACATGAAATTAATTGAGGCAGCAGTTATGTGAGCTGAAATGCAAGATCCAACTTTCATGATTTAACCTTAGGTAATTTTATCAATAAGGCACGCAGGGTTGGCAGTTTCTAGTAAAATTCAGGCTTCAGGACAGAATTGAGCTTCAGGTTTTTGATATACATAATACGTTAGATATTGAATATGCATGTGTTCTTTTAAGAAAGATACATATTGAGAATAAAATTTAAAAGATGAGGCCCAAATATTGGGAAGTTAAATCTGTAAGGGCGGCAGAGAGTGACAGGAAGGAAATAAGAATAGTGAAGCACAGGACAAAAGGAGAGAGAAGTATGGTTTGTGTAATGACGATGAAATGTGGGGAGGGTTTTCAAGAAGGGAATAGCGAATACTACCAAACGTCCAGGTATTCAAAAAGAATAAAGACATGGGAGATGGAGACATGGCACAGTGGCTAAGAGTGTGTACTGCTCCTGCAGAGGACCCAAGTTCAGTTCCCAGCACTCAGATCAGGCAGTGGCTCAAAACTGCCTGTCAAGGAGCTTCCTGCCAAGCCTGAAGACTTGAGTCCAATCTTGAAGACCCTCATGATGTAAGAAGAGAACTAACTCCTCCAGACTGTCTTCTGATTGTCACATGCATGTTGTTGTATGTGCACATACACACACATCCATATACAGATATATGTAATAAAAAACGACAGAATTGGCTTAAACATATCTAATGTCTGGGAATGAAAAATATGGATTATTTTAAAGCCCAATATTGAATATTTCCTCAAAATATACTGATAAGTCATTGGGCTCTTTGGGAATGTCAGTTTCTTTGACTTGCTGTTTACTTTGGGTTACACTGGGTTTTTTATCTAATGTCTGGGAATGAAAAATATGGATTATTTTAAAGCCCAATATTGAATATTTCCTCAAAATATACTGATAAGTCATCGGGCTCTTTGGAAATGTCAGTTTATTTGACTTGCTGTTTACTTTGGGTTATACTGTTTTTTTTTTTTCCTGCAATGTCCTTTTTACTTATTGTCCATTCTTAAACTCTTCAAAATTAAACATAATTTATATATAACTGGTAAAGTACATCTATTTTCTCTACATTCCAGTAGAAGTGCTAAATTTTGTGCTTTGTGCCCACTAGGCTATTTTCAGGATTTTGTTTCTGACCTGGATATCTTATCACAACACTTCATTTTTTTAAATGAATGTGAAGTCCAACTTTTACAAATTTGTTTGCAAATTGTATATGTTTTGCTGTAGAATAATAGTGCCCCCCTCATCTGTGTGGCATTATCCCAAGACTCCAGTGGATACCATAAACCCAAACTTAAACATGTTGTTATTTTTCAATACACACATGAATATGACAAATCTTGATTTTTTTTATACTAAGAACATTAAATTTTTATTTTATTTTATTATTTTTATTTTGTGTGTATACATGTATTGCTTGCATGTAGGTAAGTGCACCCGTGTCAAGCAATGTCCACAGAGGTCAGTAGAGGCTGTCAGATCCCCTGGGACTGGAATTATGGACAGTTGTTAGCTGCCATGTTGGTACTGGGATTCAAACCTGGGTCTTCTGCAAAAACAACCAGTGTTCTTAACCGCTGAGCCTTCTCTCCAGCCCAACCAGTGTTCTTAACCACTGAGCCTTCTCTCCAGCCACTTACAATAAGAACATTAAACAAACTGTAATAATAGCTAATAATTATATGTGAAAATGATAGCAGTGAACCGTAATGTAAGATAGAGGAGTATGGTCCTTTACTTTCAAGAAACGTTACTCTACTGTCCTACCATCCTTGTGATAGTGGAGATGACACATGGCCTGTGTGATGAGATGAAAATGGATAAGGAACTGGGGCATCATGATACAGCAATAGCCTGCTACCTAACCATTACCTTAATGTAGGCACTGTACAGTGGGGACAGTGGATCTGATAGCAAAGAGGCCATGGAGTTAAAAGAGGGGGTGACAGGTAGTCTCCACACATACTCTAGACAAAGGAACGATTTAGGTCCTGAGTTGGACAGAGTGTAACAGTTTGAGATTTCAATATATAACTCAGCATAACACATAATTTAAAATGCACCTGCTTTTTTTTTGGGGGGGGTGGGCTTTTCATACAATGCTTTTAACCTACAGATGGTGTAGACAGCTGAAACTAGATCATGTGTTCTCTTAACTGAATAAGCATCTGATATATCCTGGATAATCCTTTGGTCTGAGAAGGTTGTTTGTTATGGAAAGGTTTTATTTTAACACCTCTACCTCCTTTTTCCTCTTCCTCCTCCTCCTCCTCCTCCTCTTCCTCCTCCTCAACTGAAAGGCCTTCACATCTTTTCTTGATGAAACATCACAGTCAAAGCCAGGAGATCCCAGAGGACATCCTCTGGAAGTGAGGTGCCCTTCCTTCTAGTATCAGCCAAAATTTGAGTTGTGTTCTCTTATCAAGGATCAGAAGTAGATGGTCTAAG
This sequence comes from Nannospalax galili, assembly GCF_000622305.1. Lineage (NCBI taxonomy): Eukaryota > Metazoa > Chordata > Mammalia > Rodentia > Spalacidae > Nannospalax > Nannospalax galili. Next base: position 21,179 of record NW_008335054.1, read on the forward strand.
AACACACAAGTTTCAAAATGCAGTCTGAGGCTTAAAGTCAAAAGAAGGAAAAGAAATTTAATAATGTTTAAGTGAGCCCAAGCTACAGTTTTCGGTTTAGAAAGAAAAGTTAAAACAGGGCTTGCAAAGTTGATGTAGAGCTAATTTCATCTTGTTTTGACAGAGGCCAATTAAGAACAGACCAAAGACCTTTTGAAATAGTCATATGGAAACCCAATGTTGTAGAAGGCTCCTAAGAAATATGTATATACATATATAAAAAACATTTCATGGAACAGTCCTATAGTGGAGGGACCAGTACCCCTAACCAGACATGACAGGCTAGCAAATAGAAAGACCAATGCTAGAAATAGGCTCCTTCTTTTGAAGTTGCTGGCAAGAAGTATCCCATAAACCCTCAAACAATACTGGATATTGCTGTTGCTCTTGGCTACCCTACAGAACTTGACAGTAAGACCATATTGCTGATGACACTTCATAACTGAGTCAGAGAATATGGAGAAATCAAGCTGGTACTGATATTGGAGATGCATCACTCCTGGCTAGTTTTCATAGTGCTGGAAGGTGTTATGCATACTATCAGAAGAGATAAACAGTAACCCTTCACACTAAACCAGGAATCCTTTGGGCTATAACAATTACTGGCTTGTCAAGACATGCCCACTGGTGCAATAGTGGCATGGACTTTATGGGAGCAACCAACAATTTTCTGATTTTCTTTAAGGCCTACCTCACAATGGAACCCATTCCTGATGTTATTGTTGGGGCCAAGAAGCTGTGACTAGACAGGCCCTCAGGTAGAAACTACTACTGTTATTCTGCTAAATGGACAGAGTGTGAAACAAAGCCTTATGACGTATCCTTATAACCACAGATTAGTGCATCTCTCAGCTCTCATTAGGGAAGCTTCTTTTGGCAGCAGATGGTGATTACCACAGAGACCCACCAGTGGTCAATGTACATAGAATAAGAGATGTGGTGTTCAGCCATAAAAGGGACACCTTTATCACACACCACCCCTAAAGGCTCAGGGATCATTTCTGGAGAGGGGTAGAAATATTGTAAGAGACAGAGGTAGTGGATGCTGCAAAGAAACTGTGCTTTTCAGAAACAATAGGGCATTTGCACATATAAATGCCAAGTGGTTGTGACAACGTGCATAAGACCTGTTCAAGCCTGAGTCAAGCACAGTCTCAAGATGGAGGGGGAAGGTGGGCATGAAATCCCACCCCCAGCTGAGGAACTGATGACTTCTGTGAAAAGGAGAGCCAGTTTTCTTTAAAGGTATGGTCCCTGATAGGTAGCCCACACACAAAGGGATGGACGCACAGTCATGAATATTTGGGAAACACAAATTGAACATGATCATCTTTAAAAAAAATAGAGGAATCAAAATGAGATGGGGGATAGATCTGAGAAGAGATGGGGGAGAGGCATTGAATATGATTAAAATATAGTCTATTAAATTCACAAAGAATCAACAAAAGACATTTTTGAAAGGAACAAAGCATAAGGAAGAGTTGGAGATGGATAAACTCAGTCATAGGGCAATTGCCTGGCATATGCAAGGTCCTATGATAGAACCCCTGATCCACAAAACAAATAAATAGCTGTCTTAGTTTGTCTTCAATAACTGTGATGAAACACTCTGACCAAAACCAACTTGGGGAAAAAGGGTTTGTTTGCCTTATGGTTCCAAAGGGGGCAATAGTCCATTATGGTGGCAGAGGTAGCTGGGGGAGGAGCAGAAGCTGAGCACTCACATGTCTAAGCAGGCACAGGAAGCAGAGAGCAACTGGACATCTGGCAAGGCTTAAAAACTCTGTAAGGCCACGCCCACTGACCTGCTTCTTCTAATGTGACCAGGCCTTCTAAAACCTCTAAAAACATACCCCCAAACTGGGGACAAAATGTCTGAATTCTTAGTCTATGGGGGACATTCTCATTCAAATTATCACAATAACAAAACAATAGTTTAAGGTCTTAGAAGAACACTGATTGATAAGATAAAAATCTCAGTGTGAAAGTTCTTCTTGTGTGTCAACACACAGCCAATACCTCAGGAAGTCTTCTGCTGAGCTTGCTTTCTGTCCTATCTAATCAGGCAATGCCATTCCTATAATAATTTCCATTGCTATAGTATTCATTTTATTATCCTGACATAGAGGAGGTAGAAACATATGTACACTTATTATTTCCCTGTCCAGTCAGTATAACTACTGCATTTATTATTTTATACACTGGCTACCTGAACACGACCTGCACAAGATGAAGCCACGTAAAATTCCAGCAGAGATGAGGGAGTGGCTCCCAAGTGCCCAACCATAATAGAAAACCTATTGGCAGCTGATGATGCTGAGGGATGGAGAGACCCTCACTTTTGGTGATATATATGGTCACTGGTATGTTGCACATGCCCCAATGAATGGCTCTACATTTATGTGCATATGGGAAGCACTATTTGGACTCAGGGAGTTATTAATAACAAAAATGAGAGGGACATGAAGTTGGGAGGGATATGATGTTGTGGGGGACACAAGGAAGAGGTGCAGGGAGGTCGTGGTAGATGGATATAATCAAAGCACATTGTATAAATGTATGTAATATCATATAGATAGACAGACAGATAGACAGACAGATCATGGACCAGCCAGATGGCTCAGTGGGTAAAGTCACTTGTAGGCAAGACTGATGACCTGAGTTCATTCACAAGGTTGAAGGAAAGAAGAAACTCCTTCAACCTCTGACCTTCATACTTACCATGAGTGGCATGCCCAAGTACAATCACACACACACACACACATACGCACACACACACACACAAATAATAAATGGAGAAATATATTTTAAAGGAAATATATCATATATTATAATAAATAATGATATAGAATTGTGACTTAGACTCACAAACACCGGTTTTTATAGAAAGTGAGCAGATTTATCTATGTTGGATCAACTTTATCAATATACTTTTATATGTTAGGTAAGTTATGTATGAATATCTTTAGCAGTAAATTATACTTGAGATGCAAAAATTGGAGACTAGAATACTGTGGTGGAATTTTACAATGTGTCTATTTTGAAAGTGTCTACACTAAGACATTAATTAAACAAGACTAGGGAATGGTAGGCACCCAAGACAAATCAGTTGCATGAATGAACCAATGGATGAATCAAGTTAACAGTGAGTATGTGTTTCACATTACACATTCCTAGCTGAAGAAAAAAAAATAGGCAATAAAAAAGACAGATAATTACAGATTATATCAAGTGGACGGAATAGTTTGATGAGGCAGAATAACCACAGAGATGGTCTTTCTGCCAGCAATGACACATGGGGCACACCTGGCCTATCTGATTAATATTCTAATCAGATATTAGCTCAAGGCCTCAGTTTGAGTAAAACAATGGGCATTCCCAGGGACACCTACGTCTTTTAGCTGGTGGACAAAGCCAGTCTTATAGCCCAAGATTACACTGCACAGAAGTAGAATGCACGGGGTTTGGGGGGCAAACACAGGCTAAAGCAAGAAGGATTTACACAGAAAGGGAATCAGGGCTGATGGTCCATCCAAATGGGCAGCATTGATAGATCTACACATCCTTTCTCACTCTACTAAAGAGCTCTAAATCTTTTGTTAGGCATGTCTGAATAATTTTGTCTGTTGGAGCTTTCCGTGGAATTTAATCACCAATTATGAAATTTCAAAAAATTGATCCAAGTCTTTGATCTTGAACTGAAAATGCTGTTTCTTTCTTCTTGAACTTCATTAATGCGGCTCCACACTGCAAAGCAACATTGGCCAAAGGCTAGAGGTGACAGTTTACAGGGTGCTTCACTGCTGATTGTAAACGTACTATGAGCATTCTCAGAACTCGGGGTTACAGTCTGCGTTTGTGCTTCACTTTCATATTTTGTTTTTGGTCACGAAACACTTGGCACTTAAAGTTTAGATATTACATAAAGTAAAAATATTAACCATATTTACTTCAAGGTTAAGATACTAGCTAGTGTTTTGACATATTTATCCATCTGAGGGTGCTGGTGCTTTTCACGTCTATGAGCATAATTTTATAAAAGGGAAATTATGAATCTGCTGGCCAGTGCTCCCTTAAGCAAAGTGTTTCCAGGGGCATTTCTTAAATCTAATTATAAGCTTATTTAATAAAGTTTGAAATCTCATAAAATGTTTTTATCTTTTTCTTAAAATATTTTTATTGACTTGTGAATTTAATGCAACATGTTTTGATCATATTCAGAGCTCTTTCTCTGTTACCCACCCTCATCTGTCCCCCGCAAAGCCACAACTTCATGTTTTCTATTTAGTTATCTTTTTTTAAAGCCTATTAAATCTATTCTGTGTTTCTTTAATGCTCTTGAGTGTGGGTCCATTGCTTGATCCACTTACCAGGTATAGTAAGGGAAAGAGACTCTGCCTCTCACACCATTTATCAGCTCCCAAAAGATCCTCAGCTAGGTAGGGGCCTTTCTGCCCACCCTCCTCATCCATGCTGGGCCCATCTGGCTTGAGTTTCACAGGTCTTATGTAGCTGTTATAAGGGCTGTAGGTTCATAGTGCAACTGCTCTGTGGTATCTGGACAACAGAGTTTCCTTGTATTTACCTACAATGTTTATCTCCTCTTCTACAATGAGTAGTACAGGTGTCCCATTTAGGACTGAGCACCATCTCTTGTTTTCTGCACAGTTGTGGGGGTTCTCCATGTTAATCACCATTTGATGTAAGAACTTTCTCTGGTGAGAGTCAAGAGATGCACTAACCTATGGGTATAACAATAAATCAGTTTAATATTATGTCTATTTGGCAGAATAATTGTGAGCTGTTTGGCCACAGCTTGGCCCTGACACCAGTATCAGATATGGACTCCATCTTATGAAGCAGGCCTTAAATCCAATCAGAAGGTAGTCGGTTATTTGCAGAATATTTATGCTGCTATTACACCAGTGAGTAAATTTTGCCAAGTTAGTTTTTATTGTAACTCAGGGTTCAGAGCTGGCTAAGGTTGATGAGTACCTTGTTCTGCCAGTAAAAGGCACAGCACCTTCCAGCACTATGAAAGCTAGCTGACAGAGATGACTCTTCAATGTCAGCTCTAGTTTGATTTCTACTTGTTTCTTCTGAAACTCAAGGATGTGGTATCTTTAGCAATAGGGTCTTACCATCACATTCTGGTGGGTAACCCAGTGCAATGGCAATAGGCAGTATTGTTTGACGGTCTATGATATCTCTGTGGTCAATATTTCCAAATGAGAGAGATCATTCCTGGCACTGAACTTTTCACTTGTAAGCTTCTGTGTGTGTTTGGGCCATGATGAATCTCTGTTATTATAGGGCAACTATATTTAAACTCGTCTCTATTGTATATGCATTTATATTTTATATGTATATAATGATAGAAGTCTCTAGAGTGGGTTTCATATGACCCTTTCAAAAGGCCTTTAGTGTTAGCTCTCCCTTCTCTTACTCCTTCTACCCAAACCACCCACTTCCCACCCCGTTAAATCCATCCTACCTGCTATTCTCGTTCCTGTTTATATCACTGAAGTCTATCTCCTCTCTCATGAACCCACCCATCAAAGCTGCTTGTTAGGTTCCTGAACTCTAAGGATTTTTCCAATTTAAACACACCTCTTTAAAGATTCAAATACAGCATCCTCTTATGACAGAGAACGTGAAACCATGTATCTCCTGGTCTGAGTTACCTCACTTAGAAGATTGTTTCCAGTTCCATCCATTTACCTGCAAATTTCCTAATTTTGTGATTGTCTTAAATTATAGATCACATTATTCTTATATTATAATGTGACTAAGAAATTCGTGAAAGACTAGGAAACTTACCATGGATTGGAAACTTTTTTAAAAAGGCAAGGGAAGTTAGACAAGTAACTTACTGTCTCATTGTTTTAGAAAATACTTTGCTGGGTTAAAAATTATGAATAAAAGATGTGCTTATTATGACAGCATAAGCTAGGACTTTGGGTACACCTTTGAAGTTTAAAGTACTCTGGTTTACTTTAGCATTTTTCTTATGTTACACTTGTTCAGTCTATCTTTCCTGTTAACTTATTTATTTATCAAGTAATTATGAATTCTTTCAATGTGATACACATTGTTCTAAAAGAATTGAGTAAACAGTCACAAAAATCTATATTCATGGATTCCAAACGTACATAAGTTTGTTTTATTTATAGTATGAGAAAGTAAAGCATGAAAAAGTGAGATGATACTTTCAGTGGGGAGGCCAAGCAAAGCCTGTCAAAGGAAGATAAGTTAAAAATCAAGGGCGATTGCAGTGGATAATCTTCACTGTCTGCTGGTCTAGATTTAAAATCACCTAGGCAATACACCTCTGGGAATGTCTGTGAGGACAATTCCAGCAAAATTTAACTGAGGCGGGAAGAACTACTCTGAGTGCCGCACAGGAAAATCTCATGGGCTGGGGTCAGAACTCATAAGGGTGAAACTGAACTGAGCATGGGCATTCATCTTTCTCCGCATCCTGAAAACAGACACAAGGAAGTGCTGCCTTAATGCTCCCGTTACTAAACCTTGTTCACTGAAGTGTGGCCCAAAATAAACCCTTCACCCTGTAACTTGCTTCTTGTCATGAAAAGTAACTAATACAATGATGGAAAGACAATATGAGACGTAATAAATAGACTCTGTGGGTCATTTGTATATTTAGCTCTTTTGAGAAAAAGAGAGGATGGTAAAGAACTAAGAAACGGGTAGAGAGATCTAAAACTATAATCTTATATTTGATTTATGGTCATTGAAGATCTTGAAGAAATAGATGTTATTTAACCATATTGCCTCTTCTTGTAGATGAGACTGCATCTTGGCATGTAGACAAGACTATCAAGAGGAAGATAAATTAGAAATGATTAACTTAGGTCAAATGATTACAGAACTCTCTTTAATGTTGATTTAAACTTTCCCATCCACAAAATTTGCAGAACAGTGTTATCTGACATTTATAAATATGGTATCCTAGGTTATGCCAATAGTTTGTCAATAAACCTGTGTTATCAGTAACACCATACAAATGCATTCATTAGTTGCAGAGAACAGAAAGGGGCACTATTTTGTTCAATATGAATTTCTTCAATATAAATTACTACATGTATGACTAGAAAAAAAAAAAGGTGATGACATTGTGCCTTGGAAGTCACATCAGCTCACACTAGGGAGATGATTGGGGTAAAGTGCTTGTTACACAAAGTTGAGGAACGGAATTTGGAATCGCAGCACCAGTGTAAAAACCCTGGCATGGCATCACATAATTCGGATAAAAGCACTGTGAGGCAGAGACAGGAAGATCCCCAGGGCTCACTGGAGATCCTGTCTCACCAGTTGGTGAGCTCCAGGTTCAGGGAGAGACCCTGTCTCTAAGCCTAAGGTTGAGAACAACTGAGAAAGAAAACTGGCATCTACCTCTGACCTTCACATGAATACACACTGGCCGCATGTGAGTGCACGCACACACACACACACACACACACACACACACACACACACACACACAATCATACCAACTCATGTATTTGTTGACTTTGAAGCTTTGTTTCCCAGGAATGCTATCAACTGACTTCCTGATGCACAATTTAGCAGAAAACAGAACTGTGGAAGGAATGCTCACTATACAAGATGAGCCTCCAGTTCTCTCTGGCTTAGTTTAATTGTATCCTTTAAGAGGGGTGTATTACATTGGTTTTCAAGTTTTTGCATAGCCCTCTTTGGTTTGAAATTTATTATCATCTTCTTTATATTTGTTTTGAATTTGGCACGCCTTCATAAAACTGGTGTGTTTTATGAGAGCTGTTATTAATTTGCAGTTAGCAGAATGTTTACAAAGTTGTTTAAGGTATAATTGGTCATCTCCTAAACTTACTCATTCTACCAGCTGCTCAGTATGTGATTTTAGAGTACACAAGGTTGTCAGAGTGTGTAGAGTTTATTGTATAATAAACACCATTGGCAGTTAATGTGACTGGAAAATAGAAGTAACTATTAATTATTTCAATACAGGATGTCACCTGCTTATGAAATGAATTGCTGAGAGGGCAGCTGCCAGTTATAAGAGTTGAAAACTCTAGAAACCATTATTAATAATGCCACCTGCTTATTAAAGGAGAGCCTATGAAAAAAAGAACACAAGGGCTTAGAGAGGGTACCCATTTTCTGTTTGCTTTCTGTGTTCTAGGCTGTACACCATGCTTCTCATTAGTAACATCTAAGTTGGCATAGAGAAGGCAATGGATTCTGGGAAGCAGAGGTCCTAGGGTTCTAGCCTAGGTGGATGTTATTATATGGCACTCAGAACACTGACATCAGTTCATGCTTGTAGCTGATGTACTCTGTGCTCTCTCGGAGCACAGCTGAAGAGCACCACTTATCCTAAGATCACATATTTTTCCAGGGAAGTCTCTTCCCACCAAGAAGGTAGGGGTGAAGGTCCAGCATCCTCACCTCAGCTCCTTACCTACTCCATTTCAGAACTGCCTACAGGGTCAACTCACACCTCTCCCTCTGGCCATTCTTGATTTATTCCCACCCTTATCAAGGTGTAAGGTGTTCATCATAAGAAAAATCACCTAATAAACATTTTACATATTTATCTCCATCATGGAGAGTGATACTGAAAAATTCAATATATGACATCACCAATCCCTCAAGTGTGGTTCACTCAGAAGTTGTTCTAGTTTGCCTTCAATTTCTGTGACAAAACACTCTGACCAATACCAACTTGGGGAAGAAAGAGTTTATTTGACTTCCATCTCCTGAGTCACAGTTCATCACTGAGGAATCCCAAGGTAAAAACTCAGGGCAAGAACCTGGAGGCAGGAGGTGAAGCATAGACCACAGAGGAATGCTGCTTACTGGCTTGTTCCCCTAGCCCACTGCTCAGTCTGATTTCTTATACAACACAGAGTAAACTGCCCAGTAGTGGCACCAACCACAGTGGGCTGGGCCCTCCCACATCAATCAGCAATCAAGAAAATACCTCACAGACATGGTCATAGGGCAATCAAATGGAGGAAATTCTGCAATTGAGGCTCCTTCTACCCAGGTACATCAAGTTGACAACTAAAGTTATCTAGCACAGAAGTCTTACACATTTTCAATTTGAAAGTGAAGGGCTTTAAATACCACAGTAAAAGTAGGAGACGTGTTTAGCAGTGAGTCCAGAAGGAGGGTGATCCAGGACTAGAGTGAGTAATGAGAGTGAGTGTGAACAAAGTATGATAAGATACCTGTATGACTATGTCATGAGGAAACCCATTATTTTGTATAATAGCCAAAGCAAGAAGAAATAACAATAACACTGTAAACAATTGCATCCCTGGAATAGTTACACTAAAGATAATCCAGTTATCCTTATACAAATGATATGTTCATTACCCCAAAGAGAACAAATAAAATTCCCATCTGTGGAATATTCATCATGTGATGAGAGTCTGAAAATGATAGCCAAAGCAAGAAGAAATAATAACACTGTAAACAATTGCATCCCTGGAATAGTTACACTAAAGATAATCCAGTTATCCTTATACAAATGATATGTTCATTACCCCAAAGAGAACAAATAAAATTCCCATCTGTGGAATATTCATCATGTGATGAGAGTCTGAAAATGTATTCTCCAGACA
>NW_008335054.1:32516-34417 GCF_000622305.1 Nannospalax galili
CCTCCCTCCCTCCCTGCCTCCCTGCCACCCTCCCCCCTCTCCTCCCTTCCTTCCTTTTCTTTCCTTTTCCAATACTCCTCCCATGGTTATAGTTTTTCATCTCTTTATTTGTCTGTATTGAATTCAAGTAGAGAAATGCTAATAAACAAGTAATTATCCAGGTTTCACTCCATAATGTACCCTCAGAACCCATGATCTCATCAGTAAGCCCCAAAAGATAAGCCCCAAAGTATATAACAGAGGCCCCTGGGAAGAAGCCAGACCTGTGTTACACATATATGTAAAACCATTCTGATTTTATGCACATATGCTAATTACTTACCCTTCTTTCCAATTAATGAGGAACAATGATAGTTATTTTATACCACTAAATGTTAAATTTGTATGTCATTGTCACTAATAAATTTGTGTCATTACACCTATCTTAACAGGTTCTTTATCTTAAGGATACAAATAAATAAATGCAAGCACGATGTTTTGAAGACTATCCCCAAGTAAGCAGAGTATGGGAAAAAGACCCAGGCATAATCTTTCATTAAGCTTCCCAACTGCTTCCAGTAACCAGCCACCTTGTCAGTCAGGAACCAGATCAACAATCCCAGCCTACTTTTCATCTTTACGTTCTCTCTGATTTTACTGGGGTTTTTTCCCATAACAAACAAGGTTTAACTTTCTACTTTCTCTTTCTCCCTATTTCATGGCTTCCATGGAGTACCTTAGTCTGTGATCTACCACAGACCGAGGTCCCTTCCTTTCACAGTTGTGTTATCTACACAGATGTGTATGTTCATCTAATGGAGTGGGACTCCACAGGTAACCCCAATTCCCATTTTCTTGATTCCTATTCTCATCTCTTAACTAGATCTAAAGTTGAGGATGCCTGTGATTTGGGTCTGGAATGGGCTCCAAAGTCTGTGTTAAAGGTTTGGTCCTCAGCGTGGCACTATTGGAAGGTGGTGGAAGCTTTTAGGAGTGGGAGATCTCGGGTAATTGGCTTGTTCCCTTAGCTATGCCTCTCTGATTCTCTCTCTTTTCCCCTTCTCTCTCTCTTCACGCTCTCACTTGCTCTTTCTCTCTCTCTTTTTCTGCCTTGTGCTATAATGCTCTGCCTTCCACAAAACTGGAGACCTCAGGGCTGACTGAGATTATCTCAGAACCTCCATTTTTGTGAGCCAAAGTAAAGCCTTCATCTTTTAACTTAGTTATCTCAAGCATTTTATAGCAATAGAATGCTAAGAAGCTATGTTAGGGACTAAAGAAGATTTTTAACTATATTGCCCCATATGACTCCAACAATAGTCTCTTTAAAATAATTGAAAATACCTGGGACAGAAAATGCAGTTCAGTGGTGGAACACATGCTGGGCATGTGCAGCATCCTGCATGTGAGCTCTGTTCTGCAGAAAAGAAAAACACTACTGAGTATGAATGTTACTATTGCTTCCCAGAGCCACCAACGTCTTTGAGTTTCATCTAATTACTTGTTCAGTTCCACCAGACCCAGTCTATTATAAAAATGACTTTCAAGCAGTATTACCTATCTGCACCCTATTAAAAATTTATTCCTTACATATTGAAAAATGAAATTGACATATGTATGTTAATGTATTTAAAAACTGCTAAGAACCAGAACACGTTGAAGGAAGGTGAAATCTGGAATATGGCTATGGAGTGCTCAGTCTTGACCTCTTTGAATTCTGTGCCAACAAAGAAAGATGAGAGGACTCATGCCTGCTTCCTGCCTCAAGTGATAAGTGTCACCGTCACCAGGACCATGAAGATTTTAAACATCTCTCAGTAATTGAAAATACTTAGAATATGATAAATCTGTACATGCTGAAAAAATCTGCTTTCCAGTGAGGAAATGTGTTTTGGTGCAAAAGATATTTGATATGCCCTAGT
>NW_008335054.1:34752-42904 GCF_000622305.1 Nannospalax galili
TACTTCATCTTTTTAAAAAGAAATGCATATTCATAAGAAATTAAGAGGTGAGATCTAGAAGTCAGATATTCAATTTACGCTTTTCACTGGAAACTCCCTCAGGCTATCATGATTGATTACTCCTAATTTCCTTTTGAAAGAAAATGTCAGGCATAGATGCTTAACAGAGTTTCAGCCCTCAGATTTTGCAGGATCAGAGAAGAGAATTAGTATAAAATCTTTGGAGTAGGAAATATACAGGCATTTTGATTACAGCTATTTATTTTTCCAAACATTTTGGTAATAATATGAAAAATTATTTATTGAAAACTTGAATAATTCAAACACGTTTACTGGGGATATGCATAATGCTATTGTAAAATAACTACTCTTCTTAAAAGATATATAAAGTTGTTTATTTCAAATCAAATATGAGTGATCATAGTGTATATTGTAAAGATGCTGTCACAAAAACGGACAGACACATTTGTTTTTCCACAATGTTACTGAATAACAAGAAATGTAGAAGCTGCATTGGTTTCTTTGACTACAATTTGCCAAGCAGCCCTGATTTAACTTGATAGCTGGTGTGATGGTTTGAATAAAAATGTTCCCCATAGGCTCCGAGTATTTGAACATTTTGTCCCCAGATGATGGCGCTGTTTGGGGAGGTCTTAGAAGGTGTGGCTGTCCTGCAGGAAGCATGTCACTGGGGGTGGGCTTAGAGAGTTCCTAAGCCTTGCCAGATCTCCAGTTGCTCTCTTTCTTCCTGTGCCTGTATGATGATGTGAGAGCTTAGCTTCTGCTGCTCCTGCTCCAGCCACCTCCAGCCACCATGCCTCCCTGCCATGATGGACTGTAAGTCCCCTGGAACCGTAAGCTCAAATAAACTCTTCCTTCTATAAATTGCTTGGGTCAGTGTTTCTATCACAGCAACAGAAAAATGACTAAGTGTAAAACTTGGTTTTTAGAGCTTTGACTATGTTTTGAGAGTAGGGGATGACTGCTTGCTTGGGTGAACCCTCCCCTTAAACAAAATAACAAACAAACAAACACATTAGTTTGGCACCACTCATGGAGTACAGACTAAAAAGTGACTTATTCCTAGGACCATATAGGGTGCTGCTCTCTTAATTTATAGGAATGAATTGAGACTGTAGGGGTACATGGACAGATTAAAATCATATCAGAGAAATCTAGTCTAAGACTATAATAGAGAACTCAAGCTGAAGGAAGGGTTGTAACTCCTTCACCTTGACCCTCAAAGTAGAGGACACCTAACACTTTGATGGCATGATCCTATCAACCTGTCATCTGACACCTGGTGTGCATCAAAGACCAACAGACAGAGAACTCCTGACTGTCGCCAGGGCTTTGGCCTTCATTGGTCCCCAGTTAGGCCAAGGTCTACTTGTCTGGACCTGAACCTGATGTTCCTATTCCATACCCATTCCTTCCTTCCAGCTGACTACATCTTTGCCCTCTGCTCTGACTCTCCCACAGGCCTGAGCTCTAGAGCAATGTCTTTTTCCCTTAGGCCAGTTTAGGTTTATTATCTTGTCAACACAGACTATGTTTCTATTAGTTCACTCCTGAAACCTCTTAAACTCTGCTGTAGTTAGTTTGCCATTATGTGAAATAAGCACACTTCTGCGCGTGTGTGTATGCACATGCACACACGCACACACACATACATATAGTTAGACAGATATAGACAGGTTTACTGAATCTGAGTGCTGTGTAATATGAGAGTAAATATTAATAATTGCCATCAGAATAAAAGAATCTTCTTTCACTTCAGCCAGATTGCAAAGGTAGATGAGATTATCTGACAAATTGCTGCCACTGAAACTACTGTACCTTGCAAATTTATTGTTGTTCAATAAATTCTAACATTATGGAAAGACAAAATGTTCACTTGTGTTTCTATGTTGTTGATATAGTGTGATCACAAAAATGATTAAGGCTGTAGCTGTGTTCAAAAAGTGCTTACTGGAAGCCAAAAAAGAGACCTGATAGAGTTTATGAATGTTTCTACATTAATGAACTAAGCGAGAGTGTCAGGTCTCTGAGTCTAGCTGCAGGGTCAGATGTGAACAGAACATCACGCTGAGTGGAGCTGGAAAGGTGAGATACAGGAGGGTTTAGGCACTAAGGGTAAAATGGAGGACTGGGATTGAAGGGATGTATAGGTGGATGAACAGATGACAGTTTGTGTAGATCACAGATCAAGCCAACAGTTGGGATGAATCTAAGCTGAAGCCCCCGAGACACTTGGAAACTTTGCCCATTGGTGCTTTGATTAAACAGCCCTGGTAGTCAGGTGACAGGTTAGTCATTGATGTCACCATCTCAGTGTCAAGTGTCCTCCTCTTTATGTGATCCCAGTGAGAGTATTGTGCACTTCCTACCTCTGGTAGATTTGATACATTCTTGTGCCTAGTTTTCTTAATATAATTTAAATATTATTATGTGTCTATTGGACCTAGTCTGCTGTGATGTTTATAAGGTGGTACTCTTTATACTTTAAGGAATATTATTTATCATTAGTGTCTCTGAGGTAGTTCTTGACAGTTTTGTTTACATCCCCACCAAGATGCAGAGTCACATTGCATCTGCATTTGCACTCAAAATGGAGTGCAATGTTGCTTATAAAGTGGAGTCTCCCTTGGCAAGGTATATCCTAAAAAGATGCAACTTTATACAGTGTCGTGTAACTTAGAGCAGGGCATAGCCTTATTTCAACAGTGCCAGAACACAAGTTCAGGTTACCTGAATATTATGCTCTTGCATTGAAGAAGAGGTTGTGTGAACTTTTATAGTCTTCTTTTTCCACTGCGTATCTGGAGAAAATTTTCATCTTTACTCCAAGAATTCTTTGTATACTCCTCCTTCCCTCCTCCCCTTTAACTACCACCTTTTTACATATTTCTCCCTTAATGACACCTTTATCCTACTATTCTTCTCTCTCGGGTTCTGTCTTTCCCTTTACCTCCCTGTTTTCCTTCCGTATTCCTGGTCCCTGCAGTGGCATCCAGATATGTACTCACTTAAAAGGATTTGGTGCCAAGATCCACAAATGAGGAATAACATACATTGTTTGTTTTCCTGAGTCTGTGTTACTTCACTTAGTATAACAGTTTCTAGATCCATCCATTTACCTGCAAATTTCATTATTTCATCTTTCTTAAGTATGGAGTAGAACTCCATCATATACATGTATCACTTTTTCATTATCCACTCGTCAGTTGAGGGACACTGTAGGTTGATTCCATCTCTTAGCTATTGTGAAAAGAGCAGTAACAAACATGGTTAAACAAGTGTCTCTACAGTAGGGTGAGTCTTTTGTGTATATGCCAAGGAGTGGTATAACTGGATCATATGGTAGGTTCATTTGTGGTTTTTTAAGAGTTCTCCACACTGTTTTCCATAGGGGTTGCACAAGTTTGCGAGCCCATCAGCGGTGAATGAGTGTTTCCTTTTCTCCACATCCTCACCAGCATTTAGTACCATTTGTTCTCCTGATCTTAGCCAGTCAGACTGGGGTAAGATGAAATCTTAAAGTGGTTTGAATTCACATTTCCCTAATTACTAGTGATGTTAAACACCTTTTAAGATGCTTCTTAGCCGTCTTTACTTCTTCTTTTGAGAACTCTTCGTTTGGCTCCTTAGCCCATCTTTTAATTGGGTTACTTCCTTTCTTGATTCTGTTTTGAGTTCATTATATGTGCTGGATGTTTAACCTCTGTCAGATGTGTTACTGGTGAAGATTTTCTCCCATTTTGTGTTTTTTTTCTTCACTTCTTTGGCTGCTTATTTTGATGTACAGCAACTTTTTAGTTTAATGAGGTCTCATTTATTGATTCTTGACCTTATTTCCTGAGCATCTGGTGTCTGAGTACTTTGATTTTAAAGTTATTAAAATAATGTTATATTAGTCTTCAGTAGATACTATTCACTACTCTTTGATTTGAATCTGTTGCTGGCTTAGCTGGTCTTTGCCTCTTCCTCTGGCCTCTGTCCCTCTTAGTAACTCGCCTCACTGACAGTGTCCTTGCACAGTCCTCTCTCCTTTTGTGAACTGACATTACTCATATCTTGAAAAAGTTAAATGTATATTGGCTTCTAAAAATCTTTAAATGAATCCTTTCTAGCAATGTTGGGCTTCTTGTCAGTCATCATCATCACCATCAGCATCAACATTAGCATCAGCAGCTGGATGATTTGTAATTTATTGAACTTCTACTGTACAAGAAGCACTTTAAGTAATCTATTACTTTAGAGATGGGTTGGCCTGTTGATTGTTTTTCTCCCTTAGCAGTTTGCATGGTATCTTCTAGAACTATGAAAGCTAGTCTTCAAGGAGAAGACATCCAAGTTAACTCAAACTCCATTGCTCCAGGTCCTGTGCCTGAAGTATGTCCTGTCTTCAGCAGCAGGTTATTACCTTCAAGTTCTGGGAGATAACCAAGGGCTCTGGTAATAGTCTGTGTTATTTGGGAGTCTCATGGACCACTCTGACCAACAACGAGAAGAGAGGTCTCTCCCGTGTTTTCAGCTCTAAAGCCCAGTAACCACAAGTGGCACAGGAAACTAACTCTCTTGGTGCAGTAGTGGCACTGTTATTTGGGGGGTAATCAATAGCTACATAATTGGAGTTAAAGCAAGCCCACGCACCAGGAGGGAACTAATGGGTGGCCCTGTAAACATAGCCAAATATACATGATTTGAGAGGGCATAGATCCTTGAGAAAACCCTGTTTCTGTCATATCTCTAGATAAATGAAATGTATTACTTATATTAAACATGGATTCTTTTATTGACAGACAAGTGTGCCATATACTACTCATCAAAGAAGCTTCTTTTGGCAACAGATGGAGGCTATTAGAGAGTTCCACAACTGGTCACACAGAGGCAATATATGTCTGGGAGACGCCCAGCCCTAAGTGACACATCTACAGGGGCTAAACATGGATTCTTTTATTGACAGCCATATACTACTCATCAAAGAAGCTTCTTTTGGCAACAGATGGAGGCTATTATAGAGTTCCACAACTGGTACATACCAAGAATATATGTCTGAGAGATGCCCAGCTCTAAATGACACATCTACAATGGCACCTCTATACCTAATGCTGATGGAACAAAGTGGAACAGGGGGTGGAGAGAATATTAACACATGCTCCAATTCTCACCAGCTAAACTTCCTTATACAAAGGAGTGCAATGCACACAGAAGGCCACATCTAGCTAACTTTTAGAATCCACCCATGCCTCAGGGACCATTGCAGAAGAGAGGCAGAAAGAATGTAAGAGCCAGAGGTGGTCCATGAACATAGGGAAGCAGAGGCTTCCAGGCCACTGGAAGCTTGTTCACGTGAACTTGCAGCAATGGTGGCATCATCCACAAGACCCATGTGGTTTCAGTCAGACAAGAGCCAAGCATGAAGCAAGGGAAATGGGAAATGGGCCAGCCCTGGCCTGAACTGCTGGCATCAGATTATTGCTGGGTGATGAAAAGTAGATCTTCTTTAAGATCTCTAGATAGGCTTACTAGATTCCAGTCAATAAACTTGTACTGGACATCTGGGTACAAATGCTTGGTCAGATAGGACTTAACATATATGACTAAATGTATAAAGTTCTGTGAGGAAGGATTTTGGGGTTTGGATGATGGAGAGGGTTGTAAATTTTATTAGGAACTAACTATTGTATGAAATGCACAAAAACTCAAAATTTTTTTTCGATTACATTACTGTTTAATTTACTACTTAAGCTCTCCTACAGAGGGGTTGGGGAAGTAGCTCAGTTGGTTGCATGCTTGCATTCCAAGCATTACTCACCAGGTTTGAGCCCCCAAACCCATGTAAAATCTGGGAGTAGTGTGCAGTTGTGCTCCCAGCACTGGGTAGGTAGAGACTGGAAGATCTGTGGGATTGATAGCTATCCAGCCTAACCTGATGGGTGATCTCCAAGACAGTGAGAGATCATATTTTCAAAACAAAGGTGGACAGCTACTGACGATTGATACCCAAGACTGTCTTCTGGCTTCCACATGCATGTACACATATGTGCATGTGCACCCCAGCCCATACACATGCACCTGAATATACTACAGAGACACAGATTGACATACAAAAGAAAACACACATAGTGTACACTTCTATACTGTTGAAGGGAGTTGTGACCCAGAAGTTTCTCTGACCCTATGATGACAAGCCATGGTCCCACCTCCATCCCATGCTCTGCAGAAGGAGCCAAGCCCATTAAGGGGTGGGGCTTGGATATGTAAGCTGGGAAACCATGAGGCTGCTCTCTCACCACTTTGTGTGGCTGTCAGGAAGCCACAGGTTTTCTGTTTCGGTGTGGACTTTTGAGCACAGCCATGAATGGGGTCGTTGCCATTTTTGGAATAGAGTGTGGAGATGGTGGGCAGAATGGCTCATGCCTCAAACATGGGAAAGAAAAGCCTTTGTGAGTCTGTTTCTTTGTAAGTCACCCCCCTTTCCCAGACGTGATATAAACTATGAAAAACCCAAATAGAATGTATTATGTCAGTTGTGTCAATCCACGTCAAGACTGCGAGACCCTGGGTGAGGGAGGATCTCCCAGCAGGGAGGAGAAAATTAGTGAAACAATGGACTATAAACTGGTAAAGACAGTTTGGAGGTTTCTTTAAAAACTAGAAATAAAGCAACCAAATGACCCAGCTACACCACTCCTTAGCAGATTCCCAAAGGACCCTATATATTACTACAGAGATTCTTGCACATCTGTGCTCATTGCTGCTCTATTCACAATACATAGGAAACAGAAGCCTAGATGGTCCCCAACTAACGAATAAATAATGAAAATGTGGTACAGATATATAATGGAATTTTATTGGTCTACGAAGAAAATTAAAGTATTAAATTTGTAGGTTAAATGAATGAAACTGGAAAAAATTATACTAAGGCATCCAGGTCTAGAAAAGCAAACACTTTATGTTCTCTCTCATATATGAATACTAACTTCCACTCTTTAGTTGTTTGTTTAACCAGAAGTACTTATGAATGCCAGGAAACTCTGAAGGGGACACTGGGTCTGAGGGGTGTCATAAGGAAGAATGGAAAGTAGAACACAGGTAAAAGGAGAGGGTGAATGCAGAGGTGAAACCTTTTTTATTTAATAATTTATTGAGAATTTCATACGTGCATATAAGGTGTTTTGATCAAATCCATGCCCACTCTCTTACCTCCAACTCCTCCACTATCTCATCACATTTTTCTGATAACTTCATATACTCTTTCTTCTTCTTTTTATTTTTTAATGGGGCTTTGTGCTACTCTAACTTTCCCCTCTCTGAAGAGGTAACCCTAAAATCTTTTAAGGATTAGATAAAAGTTCCCAAATATTTTCCACATTTTTGGCCTTTGGCACAGAGTAATTTGCTAAGAGGCCCAAGGACATTGTGAGTTTTAGCCAAGAAACTGGTTACTTTTCTTTGGGGTCTTTTTACCCTAACTGCCTAGCCAATTCCTACCTCCTATTTTTATCACACCATCCTCTGAAGAGGCTATCCAAATTATTGATAGGGAATCAGGCCGCAGACAACTCTGGCTTCTTCCATGCTGAACAGGGATGCAGGGTGAGGCAGTTGGGGTACCCCTTCAGTGGGTTTATCTAAAAGACTCACAAATTGTATAACTCTTATCTGTAGGGAAGTCCTTGACTGGTGAATAGGAGATGTGAAGGAGAAGTAAAGGCAAGAGTAATTTCAGCATTACAAGTTCTAGACAGGGAACTAGAAAAAAAGTCAGAACGGGGCAAATTTCAAATGTTCATATAACAGTCCATTGGAATTTTTTGATGAGAGCTTCCAAAAGCATCCCTCTATTGTGCTCCTCCTCATTTTTCTTTTGCCTGCCAAGGCTGGACTCATGATTGATGAACTCAAGATTTGTTGTCAGGAACTTTGATAACTGTTGGAGTGGCTGGAATCAGGTCCCTCTTAAATGGCCTCTAGGTAGGGAGAGAAAACAAACTTAGCCATCATTTTAGAACAATAGTGAGTTGTTTCCCTCAGCTGCAGGTGGGCACTACAGTATTGTAGACCAAGATTTAAAGTCTTGCACCTGAGTAGCACTGTCCTATTAGGAACTAAATCACCAATGAGAAATAATTGTCTAAATAAC
>NW_008335054.1:43080-43728 GCF_000622305.1 Nannospalax galili
AGAAACAGTTGTATCCTGTACAGCTTTGCTACACAGAACTGAAGGTGATAGATTCTTTGTTAGCTAAACTCAACTCACTCTGAAATTTCTAGACCCACCTGTGCACTTCCTTATAGAATACAGTTTTAGCAGAGAACCTTTTCATATCAGTTTAAACATAAACTTCCACCCTTAGTATCTGATCAAGTTCTTTATCCCTCACTATTCCATGGGTGAGAGCTCATCATCCTGGCTTATCTTCAGTAATAATCAATGTAGCAGAACTCTCCTTCAGTGGGCTCTTCTTTACTTGTAAACTCTGACCATAGGAATTGTATGTGTGTATTATTTTTGTCTCATACTTTATATATCAAAAAAAACCTACACAGACCTTCATCACTTGCTTAGGGTTCCTCATTTTTTTCTGTCTATTTTGGAAAATATCTCATTCCCATATCCTTTTAACATCTTTTACATTCTCATGTTCTTTTTTTTCAATAATTATGAGACATTAACAAATTTAACAAATAAATTTTTCATCTATTGTGAGAATTCTTTTCCTGGGGATACTAAGCAGTGATTACCCCCTTTTAAGATTCTAGTGTCAAACCAATGTTTGATTAAAGTTTTCCTGGGGAACCAATGAATTTACTGAGCTTACTTACAGAG
>NW_008335054.1:44480-45475 GCF_000622305.1 Nannospalax galili
GAGGGGGGAGGGAAGGTTATACAAGGAACCTAGGGGATAAAGGGAAAGAAGGAGCTCAAGAGAGGTGGGACCATAGGAGAAGAGTATTATTAACAGAGAAATGGAAAAAATGGGGGCACCTTAAATGGGGAAACCATGGTGGAAGGGTTAGACAATGTGCGAGATAAATGATGCCTAGCTTGTAGAAAACCAGAGTGAACCATATTAGGCCAACAACCTATTGACAAATTATACATACAACCATATTAAAGAATGTAATATATGCCTAGGCAAGGTTTATCTGAGAGTGTTTGGTCTTTGCCCAAGCTCTATCTACATGGAATATGGTAATTAAAAGTACAAGACTGGTGGAACTAACCTTCTTGGATGTTTAACAGCCATACTTTGAGGTCTATACTAATTTGGTAATGAGGACATAAAGGACAGTTTTTGCGCTTTGCAAACTCAAATAAGTTCCAGGGAACTATGAGCATCTCTCAAAATGTCCTATAACTGTGGTGAGTCACCTGTCCTCTTGAGCAAGTGGCCAGGGAGACCCTTCCAGATGGACCTGAACCAGTGTCCAGTCTACAAAGAGGAGGGTCAACACAGAGGAAACATTTCCTCCATGCTTCCAAGCGAAGCCAACCATGGTTGAGCACGGCCTTTGTCTTATCTTCACATAGACGGAACTACTAAAAGAAAGGAGCCAGGGGCTCCTCCCAAGCCTATGTTTCCCCTGAGGAACAGATCCTCAAAAGACCTTAAGATTAAAAAAAAAATGTTTTATCTGGGCCAACTGTAGGGTCTTAAATACCCAAAAGGATAGTATAACCAAAGATTAATGGGGTCAATATAATTTTATGAGTCCATATGTATAGCTAAAGGCTACATAACTAGAAACAATGCCAGACAGGAGATACCTTCCTTTGAGTTGTTGGCCGGGGTGGCCCAAGAGACTCCCAGACAGTAACTCAGCATAGAACTGGGAAAATGAACAGCAGACCCCAATCTTA
>NW_008335054.1:46277-49409 GCF_000622305.1 Nannospalax galili
TAGAAGAAGCATGTGCAAACATCTTAGTGTCAATTGCATTAAAAATGAATTTTCCTGTATGAAAATGTGTATTTTAATAATGAAATGGATATCTTTTTTAAAGATTAAAACCTCGTTAATTTTCTGTCTTATAAGGGTTTATACTGAATACAATATTGTATACTATATTAATTTAACTGTAAACCTAAACATTTACAACCAAATTTGAAAGAGACACAGCAGCTCTGGAAATTGTTATTGAATATGTCAATGCTATTGTAATGACATGCTTCTTCTAAGTATGTGGTTACTAAATAAATAATTAAAAAAGAAAAAAAACCAAATAAAATAAAACAAAACAAAAAAACAGAAAAAAGGACCTGGAATTTAAAAGGATTTGGTGCTAGGATCCACATATGAGGGAGAGCACATCATTTGTTTTTCTGAGTCTGTGTTACTTCACTTAGAACGGTTTCTAGATCCATCCATTTACCTGCAAATTTCATTATTTCATCTTTCTTTACTGCTGAATAGAACTCCATTGTGTAAATACACCACATTTTTGTTAACCATTTGTCATTTCAGGGGCACTTAGGTTGCTTCCATCTCTTAGCTATTGTGAAAAGAGCAGCAACAAACATGGTTGTACAAGTGCCTCTGCAATAGGATGAGTCCTTTGGGTATATGCCAAGGAGTGGTATAACCGGGTCATACAGTAGGTTCATTTTTAGTTTTTAAGAGTTCTCCACACTGCTTACCATAGGAGTTGCATGAGTTTGCAATCCCACCAACAGTGAATGTGTTTCCCTTTCTCCACATCCTCCCTAGAATTTTGGTGTCATTTGTTCTCCTGATCCTAGCCAGTCTGGTTGGAGTAAGGTGATACCTCAGGGTGGTTTTAATTTGCATTTCCCTAATTTCTAATGATGTTGAACACTTTTTGAGATGTTTCTTAGCCATCTTTATTTCTTCCTTGAGAACTCTGTTTAGATCTTTAGGCCATCTTTCAATTCAGTCATTTGGTTTCTCAATTCTTTGTTTTTTGAGTTCTTTATATACTCTAGATGTTAAACCTCTGTCTGATGTGCCACTGGTGAAGATTTTCTTCCCATTCTGTGGGTTTTCTTTTCACTTTTTTGATTCTTTCTTTTGCTGTAAAGAAGCTTTTTAATGATGTCCCACTTGTTGAGTGCTGACCTTAATTCCTGAACAACTGTCCAATTTAGAAAATCCTTTCCTACATCTTTATCCTGTAAGTTACTGCCAATGATTTCCTTCTAATAGTTTCGGGGTTTCCAGTTTCATGCTGAGGTCTTTGATACATTTGGAGTTGACTTTTGTGCAAGGTGAAAGATAAGGATCTAGTTTCATTCTTCTATGGGCGGATATCCAGTTTTGCCAGCACCTTTTGTTGAAGATGGTCCCTTTCCTCCATTGTGTGTTCTTGACTGAAATTGTGTGTACTTGGGTTTGGATTTTCAATGATCCTCCAATGATCTATGTGTCCATTTTTGTGACAGTACAGTGTTGTTTTTATTACTATAGCTCTGTAGCATATTTTGAGAACTGGTATAGTAATCCTCCTAGAGTTGCTCTTTATGCTCAGGGTTCCTTTGGCTATCCGGGGTCTTTTGTGCTTCCTTACGAATTTAAGGATTTTTTTTTCTAACTCTCTGAAGTATGTCGTGGGGATTTTGGTTGGGATTGCATTGAATGTATATATCACTTTTGGTAGGATGGTCATTTTCACAATATTAATTCTTCCAGTCCACGAGTATGGGATGTCCGTCCATCTCCTGGTGTCTTCCTCAATCTCTTTAATGGTTTACAATTTTCATTGTAGAGATCTTTGGTGTCTTTGGTCAGATTTATCCCAGGATATTTTATTATTTTTTGCAGCAATTACGAATGGGAGTATTCCTCTGTATTCTTTCTCCAATTGCTTGTTATTGGTGTGTAGAAAGGCTACTGATTTTGTAGAGTGATTTTATAACCTGCCACTATACTGAAAGTATTGATCAGTTCTAGGGGTTTTCTAGTGAAAATTTGGGCATCTCTTATGTATAGTATCATATCTGCAAAAAGTGATAGTTTGACCTCTTCTTATCCAATTAGTACTTTTTTAATTTCTTCTTCTTGTCTTATTGATATAGCAAGAGTTTCAGGCACTATGTTGAAAAGGAGTAGAGCTAGTGGACATCCTTGTCTGGTGTATTAATCACTGTTCTGTTGCTGTGATAGAAACACTGACCCAAGAAATTTATAAAAGGAAGAGTTTACTTGAGCTTATGGTTCCAGGGGAATTACAGTCCATCAGGCAGGATGGCATGGTGGCAGAGGTGGCTGATGGAGGAGCGGAAGCTAGGCTCTACATCTTCAAGCAGGCACAGGAAGCAAGAGAGTAACTGGAGATCCCGCAAAGCTTATGAACTCTCTAAGCCCGCCCCCAGGGATGTGCTTCCTCCAGCATGGCCACATCTTCTTAGACCTCCCAAAACAGCGCCACCAACGGGGGACAAAAATGTCCAGATACGGGGCTGGAGAGATGGCTCAGGGGTTAAGAACACTGGTTGTTCTTGCAGAAGAACCGAGTTCGAATCCCAGCACCCACATGGCAGCTAACAACTGTCCGTAACTCCAGTACCAGGGGATCCGACAGCCTCTTCTGACCTTTATGAGCATTGCACGACACGGGTGCGCTTATCTACACGCAGGCAATATATGCAAACACAGAAAATAAAAATTAAAAAAATATCCAAATACTTGGAGCTTGTGAGGGACATTCTCATTCAGACCACCACAACTCCTATATTAAACGTCACCCACCCATGGCTCATGAACTGTTGCAGAAGGGGGGAGGGAGAGATTGTAACGGTTGGTGCATGAACACAGGAAACAGGCTTTCAGGCCACTGGGAACTTGTTCATATGAACTTGCAACTATGGCAACAGCATGCACAAGACCTATATATACAGGTAATACATGCATACGTACAACAATAATAACCCGCTTGCCCTGCGGGTTTAGTACTTGTAGCTCTCACAGTTCTGTGAGAAAAGGCCTCTCTCCCTTCCCTGCTATGCACCTACAATTTTCTAGGAATCTCCCTGTATTTACAGTAAGAGACGTGTCCACAGGTCACGGTTTTCTTAT
>NW_008335054.1:49974-57399 GCF_000622305.1 Nannospalax galili
AAGAATGCATGGAATTATTTCAATATTTTTTTGTATTTGTTGAGGGGTTTTTTTTTGTGGCCTACTATGTGGTCAGATTTTGAAAAAGTTCCATGGGGTGCTGAATAGAAAGTGTATTCTTTAGTGCTTGGGTGTAATATTTGAAAGATGTCTGTTAGGTCCATTTCATGTATGGTGTCGTTTAATTCAGACATCTGTTTATTATTCTTTGTCCAGTTGACCTGTCTAATGGAGACAGTGGGGTATTGAAGTCCCCTACTGTTACTGAGTTGGGGATAATTTGGGTCTTAAAGTCCTGTAGTATTGTTTTTATGAAGTTGGGTGCACCAGAGTTTGGTGAATATATGCTCATGATTGTAATATGATTAACTGTGCCTTTGATCAGAATGAAGTGACCCTCCTTGTCTCTTATGACTAGTTTTACTTTGAAGTCTATTTTGTCAGATATTATAATTGCAATCCCTGCTTATTTCTTAGTGTCATTTTCTTGGAATATTCTTTTCCATCTTTTGACCTTAAGGTACTGATTATCCTCTAAGGTGAGATGGGTTTCTTGAAGACAGCAAAGAGATTGATTTTGTTTCTTAATCCATTCACTTAGCCTTTGTCTTTTGACTGGGGAGTTCAGTCTGTTGGTATTTAAAGTTATTATTGAAAGTTGTGTATTGGTTACAGTCATTTTGATTGATGTTTGTGTTCTCTAACTTGGTGTTTCCTCAGTTACACCTTTCTTTCTTTCTTTCTTTCTTTCTTTTTTTGCTTGCTCTGGGGTACAGTTGTTTCTCTTTCTGCTCTCTGTATTGCTTCAAGTATTCTTCGAAGGGCTGGTTTTGTGGACATGTATTCTTTCAGGCTATTCATATCATGGAAGATTTTTCATTCCCCCTCAACTATAATAAACATTTTTTCTGGGTAAATATTCTGAACTGGCATCTATTGTCATGTAGAACTGGAAATACCTTGGTCCAGGCTCTTTTGGCTTTCATAGTTTGCATTGATAAGTCAGCTGTAATTTGGATGGGCTTTCTTTCGTATGTGCCTTGTTGTTTTTCTTGTGCTGCTTTCAGTATTCTCTCTAGGTTCTGTACACTTAGTAATTTTACTATGATATGTTGTGGGGTGTTTCTTTTCTGATCCTATTTGGTGTTCTATGTGCTTCCTGTATTTGTATCGGGGTGTCTCTCCTTAATTTAGGGAAATTCTCTCCTACAATTCTGTTTAAAATCTGGTCAATACCATTAACCTGAAATTCTTCTCCTTCCTCTATTCCTATGATCCTTAGATTTGTTCATTTCATGGTGTCCCACATCTCTTGCATATTCCATTCCTGTGTTTTTTAAAATTTTCCAGAATCTTTTGCTTGAGTGGTCCAGTTCTCCAACTTTATCCTCCAGTGTTGATATTCTGTTTTCCATTTCATTCATTTTAGCAGTGAGGCTTTCCCCTGTTGCTTTAAGTTGGTTTATTAAGTTTTGCATTTCTTTCTTCATTTCTGTCTGAATTTTCTTCAATGTTTCTATCTCTTTTGTGAATTCATTCAAAAATTTATCCCATGTTTGATCATGTGTTCTTTAAATTCGTTGAATTCCTTGATCAAATTTGTGATTGTTCTTTTAAATTCAGTGTCCTGGGTTATCTCCAGGGGGTTCTCCTTGTAGAACTCTTCTATAGGACTAGTGGTGTTTGCTGGGGACATAGTGTTTTGGCTTTCCATTTTATTAGTTTTTTCCTTGTTATTTTGCATGATAATTTATTTTGTTGTTTATGATTCTGCTATACAGGTTTCAGATTCTCTCAGGTTTTATTTTGGAGGGAACTTATGGCTTTAGGTTAGTTATCCTGGAGCACTCACAGAAGCCCAAGTCAGGTTCCAGTCAGGTACTCTCAGACTTCCTCCTAAGGTTTGGACCCCTATTAGCAGAAACTCAGAGAAAATTTGGGAAATTCCCTAATTGGTGTGGGAGGGCAATTTTGGGACTCTCAGTTTTTCTTCTGTGTTCTTGGCCTCTATGCCAGAGGGAGGTCAGAACCAGGCATTCTCTGGTCCTGTGCTGAGATCACAGTCAGTACCCTCATGGAGGTTGAAGCCCACCATCTCAGGTTCTCTGCTAGGATCTCAGCCTTAGCCTACCAAAGCCAGATTGGCCCTGGGACCTTGGGGGCGGGTTGTCTCACAAAATCCCAGGAAAGGGGATGCAAATGGCTCAGTTAGGGAAAGCTCACCACCACATGGAGGCAGGATCCAGGTGCTCTCAGGCAGTCCTCTGCATTCTCAGCCCCTATGCCAGAGGGAGGCCAGTACCTGGCACTCTCTGGTGATGTGCCGAGATCACAGCCACCACACAGATGGAGGTCAGAGTCCACCCTCTCAGGCTATCTCAGAGGTGGAACCTTTAAGTAGGGAGAAGACTAGAGGGATGTGGTGTGTGGGGAAGGATTAATAAAAACAAAGAATGTATGAAAGAATCATATGGAAATCTACTTTCCTGAAACCCAAATAAAAATACAAAAGAGAAATTAAAAGGAAGTGCTCTGCATGGCTAGATAATGTGGGTAATACAAGTGGGTTACAAACCAAAATTCTCAGTCCCAGGTGTGGGATAACTCTGTAGGAGGCCCCTGGGGTCCTCAGCATAATACATGCCCTTGTCCAGCAGAATTAAAGACAAAGTCTCTATCTACTTTCCTGAAACCCAAATAAAAATACAAAAGAGAAATTAAAAGGAAGTGCTCTGCATGGCTAGATAATGTGGGTAATACAAGTGGGTTACAAACCAAAATTCTCAGTCCCAGGTGTGGGATAACTCTGTAGGAGGCCCCTGGGGTCCTCAGCATAATACATGCCCTTGTCCAGCAGAATTAAAGACAAAGTCTCTACTGCTAAAGATAAAAACATCTTAATACCAAGACAGAGAAAGCAAGCTAGAAACTTTCTCTCTGCTGATTAGCTTTCAAAGTGCCAGAAGGTGTTATGCATGCTGATGGGATAGTAAAAATATCAATGGTCCTACCTACTTGTGAACTCACCTAGGCAAAATGTGTTCATTTATGCAATAGTGGCATGACTGTTGTGGATGTTATCAACTGTACTTGGATTGAATTTGGGGTCCACTTCATTGGAGGGAACCAGTTCCCAATACTATAAGCCCAGTTAATAACCCATGTCTGTGGTGATTATAGGCTTAATTAGAGAACTTACTACTGTTGTTTAAATTGTCATAATATTTAAATGACCTCTAAACATCTTTGATTATACTCAGATAAAAGCTACTCACAACCTAAATGACAGAAGGTTCTCTTTACAGTGAGGAGTGGTGAATTCAGAGACTCGTGAGTTCCCACGATGTTCAGAAAAAGTGAGGACTGAGGGCTTATCCCTAAACAAGACATTTTCACCACCACAAGCCCTAAGAGCATTGCAGAAAGAGCAGGAAGTATATGAGAGCCTGGAGATAGGGTTGAGGCCTGTGAAATGCCATGCTCTTGACTCAGCAGAACCACTCAAACTTGAACTTACAATTTTGACTCTATCTTTGAATAGTCAGTCATGGATGGGTGAGGGTATCATAGGGCCCTATCCTTTACTGCTGAACTATTGACTATTTATAGATTTTTGTAGAGAGAGAGTCTCTGTCTTTAGCTGTGAGCCTGCTGAGGAGCCTGCCAGGGTCTAAGAGCTCCAACCCTATGATCACACAGACAGTCCTGTATAAATTTAGTGGATCAAAAGACAAAAATAATAGATATGAATGTGAGAAAACAATTTTTCCAGGAAGAGGAATGTATTAGAGAAATATGGGAGGGAAGTAGGTGAGAGTGATTAGTATAAGTTGTGTATATATATAAAATTGGCAAAGAACAAATTTAGTTAATACAATGTTTTGAAAATTTAAAAAATCCTAGGTTGTGATATCGTTAGGTTGTGTTTTTTTTTAAATAAAAATATGAAGGAATTTGTTACAATTTTTTTAGGATTTCACATCTAATATTCAAGTGAAACATTACTTAAAATCTAAATTTCTGTATTCCAGAGCAGGCACTTGCCAAGCAACCTGTGCTAGTGAATTTTATGTTATAACTTCAGACCCTCAAACAATACTGGCCTTTATCTCTGCTTCTGGTTACCCACCAGAACTGCGTGGTAAGACCCTATTGCTGATGACACTACATACATGAGCTGTAGAACAAACAAGGAGAAATCAAACTGGTGCTGACTTCATAGATTCATATCTTCTTACTGTATTTATCGTACTGGAAGGTGCTATTCTATCTACCAGAAGAAAAAACTAATCATCAACCTTACCCAGCTATAAATCTATTGAACCATAATAACAACTGGCCTGGCAAGATATGCCCACTAGTGCAATAGTGGCATAAATAGTATGGGAGTCATCAATAGCTCCTTAATTGGATTTAAAGTCTGCTTCCTAGGGTGGACCCCCTATCTGACACTGACACCAGGATTAGGAACCTGAGGCTAAATAAGTCACAGGACATAGGGGAGAACCTAATACTAGTTTTCTACTAAATAGTTAACATATCAAACTAACCCTTATTGTTGTACCCATAGATTAATGCATCTCACATTCTCACCAGAGAAATTTCCTTATGCAGCAGGTGGTGAATAACACAGAAACCCACAAGTGGTCAACGTGTAGAGAACAAGACACTGCAGAATGATTATCTCTTAAGAGATAGCAAACTTCTTTCTTCCAAGGCTCAGTTCATTGTGGAAGAGGGGGCAGAAAGATTTTAAGAATCAGAGGTGGTGGATGATCACAAAGAAACAGTTTTCCAGCCAGTTGGTCAGTTTTTCATATGAATTCACAGCAATGGTGACAGCATGCACAAGCCCCACACAAACTCAAACCAGAAAAGATTGTAGCACAGACATGAGGAAGTGGGTAAGAAGCTCCAGCTCCATCTAAGGAAACTGTCAACATATGGCTGCTAGAAGGGGAAGAGCTCTCTTGCTCTCTCTCTCTCTCTCTCTCTCTCTCTCTCTCTCACACAAACACACACACACACACACACATATACAGAGTACATTAAATTACATGGGGGGGCAATAACAGAAGTGTGGATAGGGGAGGGGATCTAAATACCTTCAAATTATATTGTATGAAAATTTCAAAAATTCAATAAAAAAATCAAAAAATTCTTAAAGTATATTCTGAATTAGAAGAAAACAGTAAACATAAATTTTTGAATTTTGATCTTAGATTTTTGTAATAAATGCAAACCATCAAAATAAATATTTCAATATTTATCTTAGCTCTCGGTACATAAATTATAACATGATAGAAGCAGTAAAATAAAATGTGAAAATCACTGGATGAATTTCCGTTGCTTCTGTGAGATGTTACTACACATGCACATACATGTGTACTGCTGCACTGTTCACGATGTCTTGTATGTGGAACTAGTGTAGACATCAACCAACAGAAGAACAGATAATGGAAATGTGGTGCAGAGACATAATGATACTCTGTTCAGCTGTTAGGGAGCATTCCAGCTGCACAGAAGTGGACGGACAGGAGCATACTAGATACAGGTAAGTGTCTCAGTCTCAGCAACACAAAGCTCTCCTGAGCTTGCTCATATATGATTCTGACTTTCAGTGTCTTAATGTATATAAATAAGGGGTTGTTAGAGTGGGCATAGATCATGACACTAAATAAGAGAGCTTGAGAGGGGAACAAAAGGCATTGACAAAGGGGGAGGTAAAAGGTAACAAGTGACATGAAATAAAAATAGGCCACAAGGACTGAGAGTCCATGAGGCAGGAATGCGGGGCAGGGGGTGGAGGGGGTTGGTAGGAAGGGTAGGAAGGGTGTGAGAAACAACAAAATCCAGTTTTATTTGAAAAAGGCCATAATGCAGCCTGATTCTTTGTGAGCTAATAAAAAATTTAAAACTATAAATTTTTTAAAAAGGTAAGAAAGAGAAAAAAAATCACCACAAACATAAGATACTCATCGTGCGTGTGTTTAGAAAACAGGCCTACAGGACCTGCAGGCTGCAGTCCTCTGGCACCTCACCAGAGAATATGTTCCTTGCCTTTCCACAGGTCATTTGTGTTCTTGGCTGGTAACGCGTTCCTCTTTCTGTCTGTGAAGCCAACACAACTGAAGATGCTGTGTTGCAGAAGATGACTGCAGGTGCATTTGGATAAGGCAGGATAAGCTTCTGGTATTAGGCATCGAAAAACAGTCAATTTTATCTGAAAGGCTGTATTTAATTGAAGATACTATATTTAGTGGTCTGGGACAAGACTATTGACATCTTTCACTTCCTCATAAACACATGGTACACATGATTCTTCAAGAATACTATTTTAAATTGTGAATGAGATGACTGATGATTACTGTTGTCCAAATTCTTGTCTAAGAAGATATGTAAATAATTGTGTGCATACCATAAAACTGCATGCAATAGTAGGCATACTATAGAAAATAAGAATCTCGATTGGTCTTAAGTTTTTTAAGTTTTAGAACAATTTTATAGAATTTAAGGCAACATCTTCCAGGCAGGTAAGTCATAAATCTCAGCAGCTGCCTTGAGGAGGGGAAAGGGGAGAAGGAAAGCAGCCATAATGCCATGTGGTTTAGAGCCCACCAGGAAGTCAGACTAGCAGCCACCTCCTGGTGAGGGGGAGGGAGTTGTAGAGAACAAAGCAGAGAAACCCAGAACTCTGCGGCAGCCCAAAGCATTAGGGCAAAGATGGTTAGAAAAGAGGTATAAAGAAGAAGAGGAGAGATTACTCTTTTCTTAGGAGTTCAGAAAAGCGGGCAAGACTTACAGAGCCACATATTGCATGCAACTTGATCCGCAAGAACTGCCTTTTTAAAAATATTTTATTTAGTATTTTTATTTCATTTTATTTTACATGCATGGGTGTATTGCCTGCATGTACTTAAGTGCACCCCTGTCATGCAATGCCCACGAAAGACAGAAGAGTACATCAGATCCTCTTCTGATCTGTGGCCCATTTTTTACTGGAGCTGGAGTAATGGATGGTTGTTAGCTGCCATGGGGATGCTGGAGACTGAATCCAGGTCCTCTTCAAGAGCATCCAGTGCTCTTAACAGCCTGAGCCATCTCTCCATGCCCAAGAATTGCCTTTTTTGTTATCTAATATGACCTAAAAAACAAATAAAACTTAAATTCTTGTGAAAGTTTTTAGTTAATTTTTAATATTGAGAATATAAATTTACATAATAAGATTCATGCCAAATATTATGGTAAATTTTCTTTGATTCAGTTTTGTAAATATAACTTTTCAGAAGTATTTTCCCCAAAAATATTTTATCTGATTTTCAAAATAACTACTTAATATTCAGGTTCTTGTTTAATTTGAAAATGAAAGGCCAGTAAATGACTACTTAAAAGAGAAAATAATAATGCTAACAAAATTAATGATAT
>NW_008335054.1:57600-69088 GCF_000622305.1 Nannospalax galili
TATTTCATATGCAAAGGATACATACTGAAAAACAAACAAGCTAGTTTCTTCTTGGTTGTATTTCAAATAAAATCTTGTGGCTATATTTTTTCCTGTAGTTTAGCTAGATTAAAGTACTGTGTTGCTTTTGTGACAAAAAGCTTTGTCACTGTTGTAGAGAGAATATTATAGTCTTATGTTTAGACAAAATCATGGAGTGGTTCAGAATGTAAATCAGATAAGCTACTTTTGAACATGTTAAAACTGGAAGTCTTTTTTTAAAAAAATAGAAAGTGAATTTTCAGAGCTTTCAAAATGTTTTTTTTCACTGACACTAAAACTTACAAACCTTATATTGTAAAGTTGGAGTGTGCAAAAATAATGTGCAAGTCTTATCAGAGCTTCAACAAATGATGTATTTCCTATATGGTGTCTAGCTGCTGGGTCCTTTCCTCTGTTATATTTTTAAAAAGAATTGCTTTGGAGACTCATTCATTCTCACAGCAAATCCACAGCTGGAATTCTGAAGCACGTCTTAAAGTGCATCAACTTCTGAATGAAAAGCCATGTGTGGCTATGTAGATATATAAATACTGAGGCCCAGTGTGAAAGCACAAGCCTGCTATATCAACACCGAGGAAGCGGAGGCTGGAGGACCCTGAGTTCAAGAACAGCCTGGGTTATACTGGGTCAACAATAAAATGGGTTTCTCTTAAACTTTTGTTTTCATAAAAATTTTGAGAGGTATTTGAATTTGTATCTTTTGTTAGAAAAACCAATGCCATTCCAGGCTGAAATGGAGAGCAATTTCTTTAACAAAGGAGATAGCTTCTAGATTTGAGTCTATGCAGATAGATGCCTTCTTAATTCAGGAGACAAAGAAAATGAGCATTGTGATTCGACATTTATGGCATTCGATTCTGAGGTGACCAGAGTCCCCCATACGATATGTAAAAAGCTAACAGTCAGGCTTTGTCTTTTTTGCTACATGCATTGTTTTAACATTATATAATGAGGTGAACAGTAAAAGGAACATACAAACAATATTTCTTGTTTGACAGAACATGAACACACATCGCCTCTTTTAACTCTTTCCACCTAGTGAGGTTTCTTTAGTGTTCTCCACTTTAAACATCAGGAGAGCAAAAGTTTGTGTCTAAGGTTGTTTGACTAGTAAATGACAGGGCCAGATTTCAAGATCTGATCCTTCTGCTTGAACATGTATTTTCATCAGTCCAAGGTGCCACAGAGAATAGAAACTTTAGAGTTGATTTATGTCTTCTAGAAAGTAAAGGACCAAACTAAAAAAAATAAGGCAAGATTTTACATTGCATAGTTAAAAATCAAAGAAAAGAATCCAAAGTATAGAGATTGAGGGAAAGGGACACTTTGGTCTTTAGTGGATACTGAAAAGGGCCTTTTACAACATCATTGAGTCTTGAGATAGCCTCTAAGAATAGACATGAGTGATGATGGGAAACATTACAGAAAAGAGACTAGTGGCAAATGAATTCCAGACCTGGGGTGTTGCTTACAAGCGAAAGGGGACACCATGTAACAGAGGATAGCTATTTAATTACCACTAGAAATAAAACGTGACTCCTAATGTGGAAACTGAGTATACGGATTGTCAACACACTAAACACACAGAGCTCTGACCCAGACTACAACAACCAGCATCAGAAAGCTGAGCCACGGTCTCAGAAATAACCAGCCAGAATGACCAGGATGTCAACAACTGCGAGCTTCTTCCATTTTCCTCCCAGATCCCAAATTAGAACCAACCGAGAGAAGCCAAGTATTCTGCCTAAACGTCACACTGGACACTGCTTCCAGCTCTATATATCCATCGTTCACCTGCCAGTAACCAAGTGATAGCATTGGACAACCTTGCTACGAGCAGCTTTGAGTAAATAGGCTTCTCTTTTCCTTCTCATTTAAATGATCTTCATAAATTCCTATAGCAAATCAATTTTGTTTGGAGTAGCAGAGTTGTGTCCTAGTAAGATTGTCATTGTAGAACTGAACTAGGAGGGAAATTTAGAAACTTCCTTTGAGTAAAGACTGAATTGCAGCTTATTGCACACGATGATACTCAAAGGGTAGGGGACAGAAATGCAAATCCTACAGAAAAGGCAAGGGATGAGTTCATCATTGCAACTCACATATCCTTTCTCTCTACAAATACTTCTGTAACATTATTTGGTCATTTAATCAGACTCTTAGGTGAATTTTCTTTCCATGAATAGGTCCCATAACATACCTGTGGATTTTTACCAGCTGTTATTCTTGTGAGCTGGTTGATTAATGGAGGACAACTATTGATCACTTTTCCTCAACTGCATGTATGAAAGTTATGAACTATCCAGAGTACTAGTGATTTTCTTTAGTCCCTCCACATTTTTTCCTCTAGTGAAGGCAGTTAGAGGGAACAACTTATAAAAATGTATTTGATTTGAAGATATCATAGGGAAATGATTTAAAATAAAATTCCCTTTCAACCCAGGAGCACTCATTCACACAGCAGAAAAGAAGCAATTTTATCATCGAATAAGCATTAAACCCAAATGTGACACATGCCATAGGTACTCCACTAAAAGACTGAAAAAGCAGAAAGAAATGGCACACAGAATTTATTCTAACTCACATGGTGATTGGACTGGCCATCAGAGTTGGCCACTTAGGTTTTCTTTAGGAAAACAAACTTTCCATTTCCTGCGACAGGAGGTAGTATTGAAACTTGGAGCAGCAAAGCTTTCATGCTTATCTGACCCCCTCTGGGTCTCAATTTCCAATCGTAGTCCTGGACTCCTGACTCTGACCCTTCACATAAGCTAGGAAGGTCCATGCAGACAATATGTTCCTTGATGAGGGCAATGCCAAGAAATGGTTAGCCATTCCTCCAGGGGAAAAAAAGTGTTGCTATGTTGTGATGTGTTGGGAGACCTTTGTTGTGCAAAAGTCGAAGCTTCTTCACACCGGATAGCTCATGTAGCTCGGGATGTGCTGCAGGCTCCTTTACATAACTATATATTTAAAAACTAGTCCTCAAGAAAGTCTTGACAGCACCATATGGCAC
The DNA here is from genome assembly GCF_000622305.1 of Nannospalax galili. Lineage (NCBI taxonomy): Eukaryota > Metazoa > Chordata > Mammalia > Rodentia > Spalacidae > Nannospalax > Nannospalax galili. The sequence goes on from NW_008335054.1 coordinate 60,659, forward strand.
GCAGACTTTATTCTAAACTCACATGGTGATTGGACTGGCCGTCAGAGTTGGCTGCTTAGATTTTCTTTAGGAAAACAAACTTTCCATTTCCTGCAACAGGAGGTAATATTGAAACTTGGAACAGCAAAGCCTTCATGCTTATCTGAGCCCTCTGGGGCTCAACTTCCAACCATAATGCTGGACTCCTGACTCTGACCCTTCACATAATAGGAAGGTCCGTGGGGACAATGTCTTCCTTGCTGAGGGCAATGCCAAGAAATGGTTAGCCATTCCTCCAGGGGAAAAAAAGTGTTGCTATGTTGTGAAGCTGCCAGGAGACTTAGGATTTAAAAGTTTTATGTTTGCTTTAAGAGGTAGAGAAAGAACTCACAAGATGAGAACTCTGAAGTGATTAAGAGAACCTAAGGGTGATAATTAGTGTTGTGAGTCATACAGGTGGGGTTCTCCTTTCTTGTAGGGATAGTTCTGGTTAGTGATTTGAAAACAAAACAAAACAAATTTGTGGGCTGGAGAGAAGGCTCAGTAGTTAAGAGCACTGACTGCTCTTGCAGAGGACCCGGGTTTAGATTCCCAGCACCCACATGGTGGCTACGAACAATCCTTAACTCCAGTTCCAGGGAAATCTGACACCTTCTGACCTCTGCATGCATTGCATGACGGGTACACTCACATACATGCAGGCAATACATTCATATATATAAAATAAAAATAATAAAGCTGGGTGTGGTGGCATATGCCTTTAATCCCAGCACTTGGAAGGCAGAGACAGGTGGATCTCTGTGAGTTCAAGGCCAGCCTGGTCTGCAAAGTGAGTTCTAGGACAGTTGGGGCTGCAGAGAGACCCTGTCTCAAAAAGACCAATAAAATAAAATAAAAAAAGAGACTATATTTAGAAAAGAAATGTGTGATTATTCCTCCTTAGTTGTTATTGTTTCTGGGTTCTGCCAGTGCAGAGCCAGGCTGTGTATGTGTGGGTATTTGTGTGTGCATGAACAAGCCTATATTTGATCCTATGTGTATAAGATTATGTGGATTATAAACCATAATACTTTTTTTTTTGTACAGAGTCTCCTTGTAGCCCCAGCTGGAACTCACTATGTAGGTTTAAGAGGAGATTTTAGAAAGTCTTCACCAGAATTCATATTTGCTGATCTCTTGATTTTGATTTTCTTAGAAATTACAGCTGTGAGCAAGCAAGCTTTGCTATTGTGGAACCCTCCTCCTTGGCCCCCTCCCACCCCCAGACTCCCTAGACCCCTGCCCCTATTTAGGACTAACTGTTCTTTTCACTTCTGTAAATTGCTTGGCTTGAGGGAACCAGAGGGACAAACTACACCGTCTCCATTTTGACTGCTGATTCCTCCATTTTCGTGATGTCTCATGGTAATGGACTAGGCAAGCCCGGGCATGTCCAAGGGGCCTGGGGCAGGGTTGAGGCCTTATAAGGAATAAACAGGGTCCTCTAGCCCTGAAGATAACAGTCAGCACATTCCACAGCCCTGAGGGCAGCACCCACCAATGAGAGGCCTCCAAGACTGTAACCAATCAATTCAAAAGTATGTTGGTGCCTGTGGGCTCTTTGGACCAATCAAAATATAACTCTGTCATTCCCCTCTTTCCTTTGTCTGAAACCTATGAAAAGCTCCCTCCCTCTGCAATCGGGGCTCTCAGATGGACCTACCACGTTAGTTTGGTCTGAGAGTCCGAGCTTAAGCCCGAATAAAGATTCTTTGTTCTTGCATGCTCTCTGGACTCCGTGGTAATTCTTGGGGATCCGTTCTCTGGGCACAACAGCTATTATTGAAGCCACACAGTCCATGGTATCTGCTCTTTAGGACACTTCAAGCAAACTAATGCAGGTGGGTTTTTGCCTCTTCCACGTTATGAAAAACACAGAAACTAGAATTATTTACGTAGTTCCATTAGAAAATCTGTACGTTTTGTACAGATAGTGTTGAACCACTATGAGCTACCAAGTATGAATGTGCACAGTATAGTGACATTCGGGCATACCAGAGTTCCTTCAAATTTTTTTTTTTCATTTGACATTTGATTCCAAATATTTTTCCATATTGTTTCTGGTGGTCAGGATTTAGGCCAGATGTTTCCAGAATCCAGAGTCTTAGCATCTTATTCAAATAATTGAAAGAAGTGCACATATATTTGCAAAGTAGCAGGGAAATTTTAGTCAAAGCAAAGAGATAGTACAGATCAGAATGAGAGATGCTCCCACGAGTGACAGTTGGCCACATGGACGAGGACAATCATGGGCACTGACTGTTGTCTGGAATTTCCTTTTAGAAGGTATAAAATGTGAAGGATTTTCATTGTTAAGAGGCTTACTATGAACAGTACTCGATTGAAAGATTAAGTTACACAACCATTTCTTGACTGTATATGTCCCCTCCCATAATGCATGTGATTTTAATCATATGTGTGCCTAATTATGCATGGGTATAAGATGGTAAGTAGGAAATTCTCCCAAGAAGTTCACTTAGGGGATGCAATTGTCCCTATTGCTTATGCATCCAGAAGCAGTTCAGGCCAGATTGACCCTTTACCCAGTGGCACTGGGAATACAACTGAATAGAAACTGTCCAAATTTGATGGTCATTGTGTGTGTGTGATGGCAGAGGGGTTTGCATTGCTCACACAGGAGTACGCATGAAACTTGATGATTCAGGTAGGGGTTCTATGTTGGAAACAGGTTCTAGGTGAATTGTTTGGAGAGGGGTGTGGACAAAGACCTAAGCAAATGGAGTTTCAGGTTGCTAAACTCTTTCCTAACGTTTCTTTGGCTCATAATTGTTTCTTTAAAAAAAATTATTGATTATTGATTTGTTGATTTAATGTACTTAAAATGAGGGTTCAGATCTAGATTACAACTTAGCAAATCTTTGCAACATGCATGTGCCTGTGACCATCACTCAGCTTGTCCAGGGAATATTTCTTATGCCCCAGGATGACTAGTTCTTCTTCCATCACAGAGAGTAAAAGCATATTGTTTCTCCATTTGTAGAAAGAGAAATGGTAAGTGTTGATTAACTGGGTTCTTTGAAAATGTGATTTCTATTTTATCTAAACTGTCATTAACAAAAAAAATGCTTTAAATGTAAACCACTGAACTCAGCGGGCCTATGTATTGCTTTTTATAAGTTTTGAAATATATATTTTATTTTTAATTCTTATTAGACTTTTGAGAACTTCTGTTTTGTCTGATTTGATAACATGTTCTTGTTCATTTTATCCATTTATCTAGATTTAAAAATTTTTTCATATAAATACATTCACAACATTGTCTTTCAACTTTTAAATTTTTTCTTATTTTTCATTCTTGATGAGTTTGTTCTGGCCTTTGTTGAAACTGTAATCCAAATTTTTATCTTTTTCATATTTTAAAGGAGCAAATATTTGACTGTCTTAAACTTTACTTGGGTAATTTTATTGTTCTCTTTTTCATTGTTTCCTGTTTTTCTATTCTCTTCTAGCTGCTGATTTTAAGTTTAAAGTTCTTTTCTTTATTAGCTTCTTCAATTAGATCATTTGATCTTCAGACTTCCAAATTTTCAGATTTATGCATCTAGAGTTGAATATTTCACCCTGTGTCTTTGGTTAGAACCACTTTTAATGTCTTATTATTTCCCCAAATATAGTATTTCTATTTCTTCACTTCCTTTTCTTAGTATTTCTCTCTCTGGCTTCTGCAATACATTTAGTGTTTTTTTTTTTAAATCTTTTCTTGAGTGTTATGGAGTTGCTTAAGTGACTGAATAGCCACTGCTGTTCTTAGAGTGTGTTCAGGCACTGCCCCTTCACACCTTGCTTTGACTTCACTCTTTCTTTTTGGTCTTTTTTAAAAATTTTATTGAGCTTTTTAAAATATTTTATTTATTATTTTTATTTTATGTGTATGCATGTACTGCCTGCATGTAGGTAAGTGCACCTGTGTCATGCAATCCACACGGAAGACAGAAGAGACTGTTGGATCCCCTGGAACTGGAGTTACAGACAGTTGTTAGCCTACATGTGGGTGCTGGGATTTGAAACTGGGTCTTCTGCAAGAACAACCAGTGTTCTTAACAGCTGAGCCATGTCTCCAGCCCCCTTTATTGGGCTTTTGTACATGTCATACAACATTTCTTAATCAGATTTAGAGTCCCTCCCCCACACATGCCTGCCCACTCCCATCCCCCACCAAACTTCATGTACTCTGCTATACATGTTAAGTCCTATCCAGCAGAACATTTATATCCAGATGTTCTTTGGTGCAAATTCATCCACTGGAGTCTAGTCAGCCTGTCTAAAGATTGTTGATAAGGCCTACTGTCCCTCACCCAGTAGTGATCAGTCTCCAATAGTTCCTAGACTAGGGCCGACCTGCCACCCATTTCCCTCACTCTACTCTGGGTCCTTGTTTGATTCAGTTGGCATGGGTCCCATGCCCAATGTCATAACTGCAAAAGTTCACATGTGCAATTTTCCAGTGGCCTGAAAGCCTCTGCTTCCTTATGATCATGGAGCAGTTCTGGCTCTTACAATCTTTCCAGGCCTCTTTCTCAATGATCCCTTAGCCATTGGTGGGAGAGATTTGATATAGGAGTCCTATCCAGGAACCCACACTTTGTAGTCCTATTCTATAAAAGCTGACTGCCAGTTGTGACCTTTTGTGTGTATCCCACTCTATTGTATAAGGAGGTTTCACTGGTGAGAGGTGAGGGATGCACTAGTTTTCTCTCTATGCCCCCCCTCACTTTGTTTCATGAGCCTTAGGTGTAGAGGTTCAACTGTAGATAGGACCTAAGACAAGGAATCTCTCAGACATCTCTCTCTGTGTCTGATCAGTTGTGGGATTCTGCAGTAGTTTCTATCTGTTGCAAAAAGGAAGTTTCTTTAATGAGTGGTGTGCTGTATACTTGTCTGGGAATATAAGGATCCATGTTTAGCATATAGTAAGAGATTTCATTTGTATAGAGATATGATAGAGATAGGATTTTCTCTAGACTCTATGATCTATCCAGCCATGTGTATTTGGCTGTGTTTACAGTGCCACCCATGAGTTCACTCCCATTGCTTTAAGTCTAATTAAATAGCTGTTGATTACACCCAGATAACAGTGCCACTACCACACCAGTAGACTGGTTATGGTTATTAGGCTTTAGGGCTAGGTTGACCATTGATTGATTTTCTCCCACAGTAGCTTAATATCCTCCAGAGCTATGGGAGTTAAATGTCAGGTAGAAGACTTCCAGGTCAGTTCCTGCTCCATTGCTATGTCCTGCCTTCAGCAGCAGGGTCTTATCTTCCAGTTTTGGGAGATAATCAAGAGCTCTGGCAATAGCCTGTGTTATTTGGGGAGTCTCTTGGACCACAGTGACCAACCACTCAAAGGGAGGTGTCTCCTGTCTTGCTGACACTTTTGTTCCTTGCCATACAGCCCCCAGGTATACGTATAGACAAATATTCAGGCACCGTAGATGTGTTTCTCTTTTGTTCTTTTAATGGACTTACAAGAATGTTAGCTCTTCTCCTTTCAATTTGAGTGTATCTTATCTTATGCATTTATTTTAAAAAGTCAAACATTGTCTTTTTTTGCTTCAACCTCAGTATTTTCTGTGTACAAAATATCCATTCACTGATCTCCTGTCCTGACACCTAGCCTATTTTGTACAAACATAAATTTATTGCTTAGATTGATTTTTTTTTTGGTTGTGTAATTTCCATTTGACCATTATATACGTCTTCTTGTCTTTGATGAAGTTCTTTATATTTCCTACTATTCTGGAATCTCTTTTACCCAGTATTTGTATAAATAATAATATCAAAAATTACTTACCACACCCTTTCCCTTTAGAGAAGAGAGTTCTGATATGCAAATGTAGTGTCTTTTGTTACAGTTCTGCAAGTGTCTGAAACTCTTTACACTTTTCTTTCAGTGCAGTTTCTCTTTGCTCTTATTGCTCTGATTCACTAATTATTTCCTCAGTCTTCTCCAATATCAAGCTAATGAAGGTTTTCCTCCAATTTACACTTTACCTTTGAAATCCCAGAATTTCCAATTGGTTCTTTCTTTAAGGGAGAAAAATATGGAAGGTTTCACGAATTGTCACATCGTCCCTGTGCAGGGATCATGCTAATCTCTCTATGATTCTAATTTTAATGTATGTGCTGCCAAAGTGAGCACTCTCTTTATAGCTTACATTTGCTTCCTATGACTTCTTATATTTTTCTTTTTGTATGTTTAAGTTTTTATTTTGTTTGGTCTTCATTTATATTTTATTTTTTGTATATGACTGTTTTGCCTGCATGTAAATGCACCACATGTGTGCAGTGCCTGTAGAGGCTGGAGATGGTAGCAAATACCCTGGAACTGGAGTTATGGACAGTTGTTAACTGCCATATCTGTGCTGGGAAGTGAACTCAGGTCCTCTTGAAAAGCAGCCAGTGCCCTTAACTGCTGAGCCATGTCTCTAGCCTGTATATTTGGTCTTTGAGACAGAGTATCATGTAGGCCAGGCTGTCCTTGAATTCACTGTGTAGCTGATGATGAACTTGAACACCTGACCTCTACTTCCTGAATGTTGAGCTTTTACATATGAGTCACTATGCTGGTTTTATACGGTGCTGGGGATAGAACATCATGTATGCTAAGCAAGCACTCTATCAACTGAGCTGCATCCTCAGCTCAGTTTTTTCACACGTTTTAAGCAAGTTATGATTTGTTTGTTGAAAAAATTTTATATTGGCTGCTTTATAGTCATTATCAGATAATTTCTATCTGTTCCATATTACTTCTGTGCCATATTACTGATGATTCTAATTTATTATTTGAGTTGAGAAATGTTCTGATTCTTGGTATGATCATTGACATTTTGAGAATGTTGGGTATTGTTGTATAAGACTGAATATTTAAATGTTATGGCTACCTGTTATTGCTCTGATCATATATCACATTGTTACAGGAACCAAATCTCCAACACATAAATGGCTGAGTGTGGGTCAAGTATTTCATATCAAACCACAGCTGAGTAGAGCATTTCTCTGGGCTCTTGTGCACAGGACTGATGGATGATGGGGCTGCTGCCATGTTTATGGTTCTTTGTCGGGAGAGGATGAAGCTTGTTCAAACATTTTTGTCATAGGAGATTATTTTTTTCTCTCCACTGTTTGGCTAGAAATGGAGGGTTTTCCTTATATCTTTTTGTTTGCTCCACTGGCATTTTGGGTTCATCCATGGGTACATGAGCCCAAAGGGAAACCTAAAAAACTCACCAGTGTGTGGGTCTTCAGGCAATGAGGTCCCTAGCTGATTTGACTTTACCTATGAATTTCAAGCTTCTCTGTGTTTCATGGGACTTTTAGCTGAACCTAAAGGGAATGCAGAAAATACTATGAAGCCAGATTGGTCTGAATATTAAATATTAAAATTATACCTTTTCTATATTGTCTCACAACTGGTGATTAGCAATGCCTTTCTCTACAAGCCCTCTGGGAAATCCTTCTGAAGGATGAAATTCAGTGATTACCTTAAGAGCACACACTAGAACTGAAATAGCACCCTTCAAGTAGAAAACTCTTTTGCTCCTAATCAAAGAAACCAAGATATTAGAAGAGAAAAACTATTATATTAGAAATTTGGATGATAACCTGACAAAATGAAAAATAGTCTTCTGAAGCTTTCTGGGAGTTGTGGTTAATGTAAGTCAGTGAACATGAACTCACATGTGCCAGGCTAGTGAATGATCATATTATAATAGAGATAAATGTCTGCAGCATTATGGGAGGTAGGGAAAGATGAGGCAGAATTAGGAACAACACTGTTAAAAAAGTCTTAATTGTGTCAAATGGGTAAAATTATAAATCAGATACTTGTGCCATTATTAGGAATGTTTCTAGGTCAAAAATGTTACTGGTGATCATCTCTCTCTATGGTGAGTGAAGGGTGGTGAATGTTGAACTTTTACAGGGAAGCCATTAGTACAGAAGTTAAGATGTACTCAAGCTCAACAATAAAAATATAATTTACATGGGGTTATGCCTAGGTAATGAGACATCTTTTCCCGAGAGTATTAGTAGTGGTGCACGGGGGAAAAAGGGCAGAGTAATAGGTCAGAATAGTTTTCAGGACAAAAAGGACCCCAGGGGAATAAACTGGATGCTTAATGTATTTAAGATGCAAGGTTTATGTGACAGTAACTGTAGATGATGGACAGGGTCTCCACCTAAACTCTTGTATATCGACCACTACAGAATCAAGCCCACATGCACTAGTTTTGAAATACTGACAAGTGTGAAATATTCCATGCTGAATATAGATAGATACACCCCCAAGATTGAATGAAGAAGTAGAATATTGCAGTTCTGAAGATGTAGCTAGTAGATATTATCTAAAGAAAATATAATACTCTATTTCATTGCTTTATATCTACTAAA
>NW_008335054.1:69155-85881 GCF_000622305.1 Nannospalax galili
TATGATACAGTTTTGATGTTTAGTTTTCTTCTCCAAAACCATCTAATAATTTAACTAGGTTTGGACCTAAGTTGCAGTAAGCTATTTTTTTTTAATAGTAAGCTATTTTTAATCTGTGATTTCTAGCCTTGCAATGCTGTCTATCTTCACACAGATTATCTAGTTCATATTCAGGACCTGGACAGTTATCAGTGTCTGAGGTCAGTTCCCAAAACCGTTCTAGACTATTTTAGATTATTATTCAACTCGCCTGCCTGTCAGATGGCTTCCCTGAACTGCTGCCACTCTGTGATATCCCAAAGACATTCTCCTTCCCTGGGATGCATCTTTCCACCCTCTGGCCCAAAGCTTTGATCTGATTTATTCATGCTATTTGTGCTTTCTGAAAAAGCAGCCATACTAAAGCCAAGTATCAGAACAGTGAGAAAGCAAGCCATGGAATCTTGACCCATCCTCTTAGGACCTCAGGTCCCTTGATAAGAGCAGAAGATCCCTCTCTTTCAGAATCCTAAGTCACTGAGGAGGCCTCCTCTACTATAAATGGGACTACCATAATCCCTGAGGCAGAACTGCCTGCAGTCTAGTGTGCATGAAAAATGAGGAAAGAAGGAAACATGGGGGGAAGTTCCACTTCTTCTGGACTTTAATAGGCCCCTTTCCCGAGGCAGAACCAGATGGTTTCTCCTGGCGATCTTTCTGCTAACTCGCCGATTCGGGGTGGTTTGATTGGTTTACTTGGAGCAAAGCAATGATAAACCCAAAGGCAGCATGGTGATACTTCATTTTTGAATTGCTGCTCCATTCATTACATCAAGGTTTATGAAGTGAATTCCTTGGGAGTGACTGGGTAAAATGGGCGGGTTCCATTTTCCCCAGAAATGGAATTCCTTTGCCCATAACTTTATAACTGAAAAAGTTAACTTACAGCTTTGCACAATTCCATAGAAAATATATATTTAATAAGAGTGTTTTCTTTGTGATTGATTGCATTGTCTTGCAGTAGAGAGAGTCATCAAGAACCGACTTGGAATTCAGCTCATGGTAAATGTACCATGAGAGATGACGGATAGTGTGACACTCAGTGAGACAGAATGAAAGGAGAACAGCTTAAGGACGGACGGACCAAATACGGAGTATTCAAAATATCAACAGTGATCTGTTCAGCATCAATATTTTTTAACATTTAAAATTTTTATCATGTGCGTATGTATGCTTATGTACGATATAGGTGTATACATGTGCATGTGTGCCATGGGACATATTTGGTGCTCAAATGACAACCCCCGGTGTCGGTCTTTGCTGTCCACCTTGTTTGAGATAAGGTCTTGCTGCTGCGTATGGCAGGCTAGCTGGTCCTCAAGCATCCAGGGATTGCTCCTGTTTCTGCTGTGCATGTCACCATGGAAGCACTAGGATTACAGACACATGCTGTATTAAAAGTGTCCAAGTAGTTCTCTATGAGCAGATCCAGGACAATTTGAATCGTAATTCACAGACACACACATACACATACACCTAAATATATGCATACATGCACACACAAAGAAACACACATATTCACATACACACAAGTGCACGCATACAGAGACACACATATACACACACTCACATACATACATGTACACACACAGTGAAACACACACATAAACACACATATACACAAACACACACATATATGAAGACATGCATACACACATATTCATACATGCATACACATGCACACAGAGACATAGACACGTACATACATATATAGACACATACACATAGACATAGACATATACACACATACACAAAGCACACATACATACACACACATATGCACATACATGCACATCAACAGAAACCTGTATTTAGTGGAGAAAGGAATAAGAATTATCCGGAAGATTTTAAAACAATAACTGTGAAAATGCTCCAAGCCATATAAATATAATTGATCCAAATGGAAAGACAGAAATTCTTAGCAAATATTTAGATGGGCATAAAAATGGAAAATCTAAAATTGGAGCATCTACAGCTAAGTAAAAATCCCTCAGGAGTCTCAATGGCGAAGTGAAAGGAAGATGAGAGAGAAGTAAAGAGCCAACGAGCACAAAGATGCAGCGCGGGCATGTTGGATAATACAAAGAAAATCATGTGAACGTCAACGGGACTCAAGATCCAGAAGATGAAGTGTTCATCTCATTGAGATCCGGTCCGAAGTCTGCGAAAAAGAACATACGACTGTACTTGATAGATTAATGGCTGAAACCTCTCAAATTTGATGAAAGATATAAACTGGAGATAAAAGAAGTTTAGCAAACTGAAAACTATTGAGTTGAACATCACTCACATATAATGTACAAACAAAATACAAACAAAAATGCAAAAGAGAAATAAAAATTATTAACAAAACATAAAAGGCAAATGGTACTTTACTTAGAGAAAATTATAGTGAATAGTTTTTCATCGGAAACCACGAAGAGGAGGTGGATGATAAAGATCATTTTAAAATCTGGAAAAAAAAGTAACCCAGAAGCCTGTGTCCAGTAAAATATCCTTCAAGAATGAAGAAAATTAAGTAAAGACAACTGAATACAAAGCAGGACTATGTAGCCAGCAGCTTTAAAGTAATTGCAAGCGCCGTTGGAGAGCCTGCTCAGCTCTTAAGAGCGTTGGCTCCTCTTCCAACGGCGGCCAACAATAGTCTGTAACTCCAGTTCCATGTCGCCCGATGCCTTCTTTTGGTCTGTGGGCGTTCCAAGACATGGGTGCACTCACACACATGTACAAAACACTCATACACACAAAAATAAGTGAATCAAAAAATTTAAAAAAAGAATTGCAAGAGGCCTGGGGAGTTGGCTCAGCGAGTGCAGCTCTTAGGGTAGGAGCATGAGGACGCGAGCAGAGGTCCTTAGAACCCACATGTGCAGTACTGTGTGCATCTCTAATCCCGGCACTCCTCCCCAGAGATGCAAGGCAGAGGCAGGAGAATCCCTGTAAGTTTCAGGGTCCCCAGTCCAGGGTCCACAGTGGCAAATAAGGGTCCTGTTCCAAAGTGGCGGGAACGATCGACACCCAGCATTGTCCTCTGACCTGCACGTGTGTATCATGGCATACTCATGCCTGCTTTCAGGTGCAGGAATGCACACACACACACACACACACACACACACACATCAAACATATACATGCAGAGATAAAGATTTTAAAAAAAGAATAGCTAGAACTAGATTTTCAGTCAAAGGAAGATGAGATGAGAAATGAATTTGAAATATCAAAAATAAAGATACAATAAAATTGCAAGTATCTGAATATTTTTGCTGCAACAAATCCCCATGAACTTGAAGCTTTTACAGCACAGAAATTTATGTCCAGCAGTCTCTGCAGGTCAAAAGACCAACTGGCACAAGGAGACTGGTTTCTCTGCTCACAGTGTTAACTGTGCAGTCATTGACTTGGCTGTGACTGTGGTTAATCTGAGATTTTAGCCTTTTTCTTCTAAGCATGTGGGTTGTTGCCACAACACATTTCCTTCTCATTCTTTCCATGTGGGCCTCTCATGCATTTTCAAGTCAGCGAAGGGTTTGACTTTTCATGTGCTTGAAATCTCCCTCCCCTTTCCTTCAGCAAGAGAGAGATTTGGGCCTTAGATGGCTCAAATGATTTCCTTAGACCCACCCGAACAATCTCCTTTTCCAAAAACAACTTGTTATTAATCTAAATTGCATTTATAAAATCCCTTTTACCATACAGACAGCACTAGGAGTAACACAGGTGAGTAGAGGTCACGGGTCTAAGAATTGGTTTAAAACACTGTTAAACAGGAGACTATTCCCATTTTTAATTGCTTAAAATTCATTTGAGAGTTGAACCTAAACTATAGCCAAAGAGCTGCATTTCCTTTGTCTGCTGTCTTTCTTACATCCTCAGTGAAGATTGTCAGCTGCTGCTCTTTCTCAGGATTTGTACCTGGTGCTGAGCAGAGCTCTTCCCTTCCTTAAGCACAGTTATATTAAGCACAGGAGACAATTCATCATAGTAATTTCTGTGGCAGGCATCAAAAAGTCAAATGAAAAATGCCACTGGGGATGTGAAACCTTAGTTCACCCAGTGATAATTCAGGAAGTGGAATTGTTTCAGGATTAAATTATTCTATGACAGAAGAGAGACATCAGGAAACCCGGCTCTCTCTTCTCTTCAAGGATCGTAGTATCGTTACAGATCATAGTGGCTTTGGATGGACATTTTTGTGATACTCTTACTAGAGTTTAAATGTCAAACTTTATCTGCTATGATCCATCCTTGAGTCAAGTGCCTACTGCAATATTTGGCATGTGGGACACATCAGATACTAATCTGTTGAATTACTAAATAATCGAGACTCAACTTTCACCTTTCTATGCCAAAAAGCAGTATTTCTGTAAAAGTGGTTTCCATCTTTTATTTTAAAGACTAAGGCTGGAGAGACGGCTCATTGGGAAATAGTTTTTGTACAAGCATGAAGAAATAAGTTAGATCCAAAAAGTTCACCCAAAAACCTGGTGTGGCAGAGACTAGTGGCTTCCTGTCTTCATTGAGACTCTCCCTCCCTCCCTCCCTCCCCTGTCACTTTGGCACGGCAGATCGTAGTTGGTTGCTGTCTTCCTTGAGTCTCTCCCTCCGTCCCTCCCTCCCTCCCTCCCTCCCTCCCTCTCTCTTACTTTCACATGCACATGTATACAGACTGTGATGTCCATTACAATGGATGCACATAAGTTTCTGCTATTGCTTCTTTTTATGTAAAATATTTAAAATTTTCAGATCCTAGGCTTAGGTCTTTGCAAGTTTCAGGTTCTCAAAAAAAAAAAAAATCTTCCCTCACGTTTATACTTCTCAGCCATTTCTCTATGCCAGACATTGTATTATAACTAAACAAAGCAGGGATAAATGTGTGCAGATGCTTAGATTACCAAGGGGACAAACAAGCACAAATGCTGAATAATGCCCATTAAACAAAAAAGTACTTCAGAAGGAAAATTCCCTGAACTTACTTTCATGACTTCTAGATAAGGTTTCAGGAAAGAAAGTATCTGAACTAAATATAAAGGAACAAAATGAAAAAAAAAAGTGTCTTTATTTGTATTATACATTTAAGGTATGTAGTACAATATTTTCACACTCTTAAATGATGAAATCATTACAGTCTCACAGATAGTCAGCCTGCTTTTGCTCATGATGATCTTCCTATTTCTTAAAGATTTATTTATGTGTATGTTTCTGTGTGAGAGTATATGCCACATTTGTGGGTGTTGTGGAGGCCAGAAGAGGGAGTCAGATCCTCAGGGAATGGAGATACAGGTGAATGTGAGTCACTGACATGGGTGGTGGGTTTCAAACTCAGGTCAAATCCTGGAAGAGCAGGAATCATTTTTACCACTGAGCCATCTCTCCAGTCCCCAATTTCTCCTCACCTTAATGTGTTAAAAGATGTACCATCTCCCATGTTAGCAAATCTCCAGTATCCAGTATAAAGCTATTAGCAACAGTCCTTATTCTGTGCCCGACACAGGAAATGGTCTCTTTAGGAAGGGTCTCTGTGTGTGTGCTTCTCCCTTCTGACTTGCACACTCCTTCTCTTTTTAACGTGACATTATTTTATTTATTTTATGAGGATTTCACACATGTATAAATACAATATATTTTTAGTATATCTACCCCTACTCTCCCTTTACAACTCCTCTCAGACACCCCCTCCCTCAGATCTCCCTCCCAACTTCATGTCCTTTTTAAGCTTGGAGCTCAGGGGCTGATGGAGGAAATCTCTTAAGCCCAGTTTGAGACCAGTCTACAACGGTTTATTATTTATAAACATGGGAACAGTCTAACTTTCCCATAAAAAGATCTGTATTTTTATTTCTCTTCTGACCTTCCTGGTAGGTATTTTCATTCTTGTACTTCTTATCCTATTATAAACGTGCTTTTTCTACACATGTATGCATAGCGTATGTAGTATACATGAACTGCATATGCATGTGTATTTTAAGTATTGCTTTGAAATTTTAAACTGCATGTCACCGTTATACTTACTGCTTTCATTCAGTAGTATAAGAGTTTGATTGAGATGCATATTTCAATGGTGATAATTGTATTGATACTTAAAGCCATGAATAACAATCACCCACTTTTTTATTGCTGAGGAGGTCAATATCATGAAGAGTTCAAGATTTTCAACAAATCACATAAATAATTCTCCGCCTGGGCTGGGGAGATGGCTCAGTGGATAAAGCACTAACTGCATGATGTGAGGGCCGGAGATCAGATCACCTGAACCCACACAAATCCAGACAGGCACAGCTGCTGTCTGTAATCTCAACACTCAGGAGGCAAGAGATAGGCCATCCCTGGGACAACCTGGGCACTGAAGTCGATAGAACTGGCAAGCTGTATGTTGAGCCGGAGGCCCAAGCTCAGCAAATAAAGTGGAGAATGATCAAGGAAAACACCCAACATCAGTTTCAAGCCTCCAAATGCACATGCATCTATATGCACTTTCAACTGGTCACGCATGTGAACATGCTTACATACATGCACACCATAAGTGCATACACACACACACACACACACATACATACACACCCCTTCTCCTGGTATATTCCCAGAACCATGCCTTATGTATCAGCACCGAAGCAGGCAGAAGAGTCCAGCACTTTCTGCTATAAGGGAACAGGAAATATAAAGAATGACCATACGTGTGCTGTGGCCGTTGTATCCTCAGAATTCTGTTTAAACTCTTTATCTCAAATTATCACAGATTTGGAAATGGTCTCTTTGCAGAGATTATGAGTCAAAATGGGGTCACAGAGTTGGGCTCCAGTTATAAATGACTAATGTCTTTATGAAAAGGGAAAATCAAGACACAAACACACACACACACACACACACACACACAGATCATGTAGACACTGGGAAATAACAGTCATTAAGAGCCAAGGGAGGCCTCATAAAGAGGTATGCAAGAATCCTGATTGTGGCTTTTAGACTCTAGAAGTTTAAAAATTAACTTCTAATGGTTAAACGACTAGTCTGTGGTATTTTGTAACGGCAGCTGGAGCAAATGCAGATAGTTATAAAATGGTTAACAAACACATGTACATATGCACATGCATAGACATACACACAAACACAATGCAAAGATGACCCCAAAGTCGAGAGAGGCAATAGATGCTAAGATTGGGTAGCACGTCTAGGTCTGAGTATAAGTTAGTGAAGAAGCAATTTAAAAATTATCCGAAGGGGCCCCTTAGTGATGAGAGTCTCATCTCCAAACAGAGTTCAGTTGACTGACACATGAGTGCATTACAGTTACTTTGAGGACCAGGAGAGCTACGCCCTCTCCTGAGCAGAAAGAGCTGGCTCGCTGCTAAGGCCATGAACAAGCTGGTGACCAGGACTTCAGTGACTAAACTGGCAAATTTTGCCGGAATTTCACATTCTCACATGAGCACTGGAAGCAAACCAAACCAAACCAAACAGCAGCAATGACAAACCAGGCAACAGGAAGCCCTCCTCCTTTCCTGTGTTCAGTCTCCTGCTCCTGTACCACACAGGGACAGCTTGCCATGGATACAGGCAGCCTGTGGGTTCACTGTCTAGGACCAAAGAGCAGGGACAGGAGTGTCGGCTGTAGCGGAGAAGCTGTAAACTAATAACGAGCATACCCGGAGGACTGCTTAAAGTATTCCAAGAGACTTCTACTGGATGTTCAGGTTCTTCTGTTTATCAAAATCTCCCAGCACCCATTTTTTTTCATTTTCTTATTAGTTTGTACTTACCTGAAAGCACAGCTCTATTTCCGGATCTGTTCTGTATCTTACGTTCTCTTAATTTTTAGTATTCTATTTTATAGCTTTTCTTTTTAAATATTCTCCAAAAGTATAACTTCTAAGTCTTCATTTATAATACAGTTTTCAAACATCTTTCATCAGGTGACTTTTTTATTTTATATTTAAGTACTGGTTTAAAATTTAAAACTTTCGCATCACTGTCTAGTATACTGTTTTCATTCAGTATTAAGTTTGAGAGTTGTATTGATAGCTATTTTTCAATGTTGATAGTTGTATTGCTACTAGAAAACAATTATGTGCTTTTGTGTGTGTATGTGTGTGTGTGTGTGTGTGTGTGTGTGTGTGTAAACAGGCGTGTGTACACATGCACCATGTGTGATGTGTATGCATGGAGGTCAAAAGAAAGCCTTGTGTAGTTGGTTCTCTCTTTTCCCTTTTATGTGAGTTCCAGGGATCAAACTTACCTTGTCAGGTTCATGAAACAAGTACTTTTACCTGCTGAGCCATCTTGCCAGTCCTCCTTACACCGTTTTTTGTTTTATTTTGTTTTTTGTTGTTTTTTTTTTAAACAAATGTTAGTACTTACCCAATTTCTTCTGTTGTTAAGATGGAATCTAGGTACATCTATCGAAATCAAGAATCTTTGGTGTATTACACTCTTTTGAATACTAGATGTTGTGTGAATTGCATTCATTGATTTCCCCTTATGTCACAGGAACAAATTTAGAATACCATATTGTATTTAATTTTCCTTTGTCTTCAATGTCTTCTGATTTGTGACCTTTTTTACATTATTCTTTGCTTTTTTATATTCTTGATGTTCTTGACGGATATTGGCCACTTATGCTGAGGACCGTCCCCATTCTGGGTTTGCAGGAAACTATTTTCATCATAATTAGACTAAAGTTTATGAGTTATTCTGAAAATAAATCACAGGGATAAATGCCTTGGATGCTGTCACTGCAGGGAGTACATGACACTCACACTTGCAGGGCTGTCAGTTTCCATGTGATAAAGGACAGGTTTGTTCACTGTAAAGTTGTCTCCCTCCTCTTTTCCACACTATGTTCTTTAGGAGTGAGTTACTAAAACGCTTCACACAGCAGAGGAAGGAGAGTCAGGAATGAAGTTTTTTTTTTTTTTTTTAAATTCAGAATTCTGTAAAGAAGTGGTCTCTATCAACTTATTTAGTCAATATACACATCACCTTGGATTTAGGGACACTACTATTATAACACGGGTTCTGATCCCAATGTGTTTCAACCTTATTAAAATTGTCCCTCTCTTTCATTGTTTGGAATTACATTTTCTAATTCCTATTTCTTTGAAAAATTTCTTTTTTTTTTGGTTGTTGTTAAAAAGATTTCTAGGGGTTGGAGAAATGATTCAGTTGTTAAGAGCACTGGCTACTCTTGCAGAGGACCTGGGTTCAGTTCTCAGCACCCACATGACAGCTAACGACCTTCCATAACTCCAGTTCAGGGGATCTGATGCCCTTTTCTGGCCTCTGTGGGCATTGCATGACATAGGTGCACTTACATTCATCCAGGCAAAACACTCATAAACTTGAAATAAAAACAAGTAAATCAAAAACAATTTAAGGATTTCTAATAATATATGACGTTCAACAACCATTCTTAGCTTAAAAAATAACACACATAGCACTTCTGAGGCTAAGTTTATATATGAACACATTGAAATGATCTAAATGACTTCAGGACACATCTGTAACCAGTTGTATGCTTTACTTGCTTTTATGGTATTTTAATACTGATGAAAGCTTCAAGTAAAAAAATTCAGATTATTTGTAAGTAAACAAACCAACAGAAATTACTAGAAATTGATAAAATAATAAAATTTAATGTTAAATTTTTTTTGGTCTTTTTGGGACAGGGTCTCCCTATTGCCCCAGCTGTCCTGGAACTCACTATGTAGACCAGGCTGGCCTTGAACTCACAGAGATCCACCTGCCTTTGCCTCCCGAGTGCTGGGATTAAAGGCGTGTGCCACCATGCCTGGCTATTCAAATAATTTTTTAAAATTGTATAAAGTATATTCAGGATTGATAGTAACAAATATATTTAGCATTTACACATGTAAAATAGCATTTTACAAGCAAATGAATTTGCTTTTTGTTTTTTCCACTACATTTCGTGTGTGTGTGTGTGTGTGTGTGTGTGTGTGTGCAGGCAAACACACGCCCTGCTCAGGAGTGGAGGTCGGAGGACAACTTACAGGGGTCAGTCTCTCCCTCCACCATGGGAGTCATCAGCTTGGTAGCAGCTCTGACTTCTGAGTCATCTCACTGGCCCCAAACATGGGTCTTGCAGCAGATTAGAAATATAAAGATTTTCTTAAAGATCTTTGTACAATTGACTAAAAGATCTCTGAAACTCAATGGCTTGAATTTCCAGCTGCAAGTGTGTTTTCACTCACTACGTGGGCTGGTCCTCGTGATAGAAATTTAACTTTCAAAAGAAGGTATGTTATAAAAAACACTGGAAGAGTAAGAAGAAGAAAGGCAAACTCTAAAAGCACCCTAGGTATTTTTAACACTGCACCAAACAGAACAAAAACATTAGATGGATTAACATTCTAATAACAATATTGCACAGTGATACATCTACAGGAAGACATATCTCACTTGTAGTGGATATAAACCAGGAAATGTACAATGAAAATTTTTGTAACTGTACATTCCAAGTAGGGATTTAAGATTTATCTTCTTGAAAATGCTAAAATTGTGGCTAGGTGCTATCAGATGCTCTCTTAAAACTTTCTTATTGGCACACATCCATTTTACATATTTGGGTTTCAAAAAAGACCATTTCTTTTAATAAATGACCACATTCAATCCCCTCTAATACTCCTTTCTCCCTCCTTACTCCCTTTCACCTTCTAGCTAGTCTTCTTTCCCTCAGTTACGCTTTGGTCTATCTATCTATCTATCTATCTATCTATCTATCTATCTATCTATCTATCCATCCATCTATCTACCTATCACCTATCAGGGGCAGAGAGGGATGGAGATATATATCCATCCATCCATCCATCCATCCATCCATCATTTATCTATCTATCTCTTCTATCTATCATCTATCTATAATCTATCATCTATCTATTTTTCTACCTATCTATAATCTATCTATCTATTATCTACCTATCATCTATCTGTCATCTATCTATCATCTGTCTATCTATCTATCATCTATCTGTCATCTATCTATCTATCTATATATCTATCTATCATCTATCTATCTAATTCTGTCTGTCTGTCTATCTATCTATCTATCTATCTATCTATCTATCTATCATCTAATCACCCAGCCATTCATTCATCTATTCACCCATCCATCCATCAATCAGTCAATCCATCTATCTAATCCCATCTCCTTCCCTCCCTCCAACTTCTATCTATCTATCTATCTATCTATCTATCTATCTACTATCTATCATTTGTCTATCTATATTAATCACCTACATACTATCTATTCATCTACTGCATTCAATTTATATATAACACACCATGAGTATCGTGTTCCGTTAATTTTGCATTCTAGTTATCTGACATTATGTGTTGCTTAACATTTAAAGAAAAATCTTTTAAAAAACCATGATTTTGGTTGCAAAGAATAAATATTTTACAATGGTGTCTTCTTGTTTGAAGTAGCCTTAACATGGATAGAATGACATTAAAATTTGGAGGTGAAATTACTGATTTTTGTCTCTAAAGGACATAAATACAACCACATGGGTTTACACATAAAAACACATATGTCCAATTTCAGTATTTTTCTGCCTAGAAGATGGAGAAACTACTTTCTTTCTGATTTAAGTGGCACTGCACTGAAAGGAACAGCATTATTAAATGTGACCTGAAGAGAGATAACCTCTGAGCGTACACATGAATGCAATGCCATCCTGTGGTTATTCAATATCCATCAAATCATTCTGACTAGAATTAGCATGCAGAATAGGATAGAATCACATAGTTTTATTAAAAACATTTTACGTTGTCAACCACAGTGCTTACAGCTTTTTATGTTCTTACAAGATATTTTAAAACTCTTTTTATTTCACTTCTGGAACTTTAAGTTCTAAAAAAACTATTGAAAAGAACTTTAAGATAGCCACTTTTGATAGGAGAAAAATGGGACAAGATAAATGAGACTTTCAAAACACAATCAGATACATGAGAGGAACACAGGGCAAGCAGAATCTAGACTGTCAGAAAGTCCTGCTACTGGCTTTTTGTTTTCCCTTGCGGATGAATACATTACAGAGGATTAGTGATGCTGCAGAAATTGGATTCTGAGGAAAATGTCAGCACCCGGTTGACAATGGCTGACTTTCAGAGCTGAACAAAGTGAAACCTGGATTCTCCGTCTATGCTTCTATGAGTCATGGAGAGATTTACATTGTTTATTTTCCTCTTTTGTGCCTAGTGAATAGGATTGGCCTGTGCTGTTGATTTTTGTTTTTAATCTCTTGGGTCACTATTGTGTTCATAAAGCATAATAAACGTCCACCTTGACTGTATGAGAATTGTATCTCTTTCTATAGAAATTTGTTTTTGATAACAATTACCACTTACCTAACTATCTGCCAGGAAATTTATGTTTACTGCTCCTCAATTCTTTTCACAGATTTAATTAACAAAGCACTGGCCTGGATAGTTTGTGTGTCTTTAGTATCTTTAAGTTGTCTGCATTATGTTTTCAACAAAAAATTTAAAATCCCGCAGTAAATTGATTTTCTATACTTTAACCTAGTTTTTAAAGAAGGGATACCCTCAAACAGTAAATTAAATGTCAAAATGTGATTCTAAAAATGCATTATTCCTCCTGGTATGGTAATCTTAGTGTCTTTTAATCTCAGCACTCAGGAGGCAGAGGTACGCAGATCTCTGTGAGATTGAGGTCAGTCTGGTCTACATAGTGAATTCCAGGCCAGTTAGTGCTACATGGACCCTATCTCAAAATGATGAATGTGATTTCTTACTCTGTGCAAAATATGTGTCCTTGTATTTACAGAAAATTCCCAGTCACCACTTATCAAAGAAGCTCGCTTTGCACCAGTCAGAGACTATTACCAAGTATCATAACTGGTCACACACGGACATTGTCTATGAATTGCCCAGGCCTAAGCGGCACATCTACAATGCAACCTCTACACCTAAGGCTCATGGAGCATAGAACATGGATTAAGAAGAGGACACTAATGAATCTCTCAGTCCTCAATAATGAAGCTCCCTCATGCGGTGGAGGGTCAGGAACACAAAAGGTCACAAATAGCTAAAGTGTAGACATCAAGAGTCTGCTGAATGCTGGTCCTTGGACAGGATCCTTTTATTAAACTTCACCCACTCAAGGCTCAGGGACCACTGTGGAAGAGGAGGCAGAAAGATTGTAAGAGCCCGGGAGGAGGTGCGCAACCATATGGAAATAGAGCCCTGCAAGCTCCTGGGAACCTGCTCATATGAGTCCATGGCAATGGTTTTAGCCCATGCAAACTCAGGCAGACAATAACCCAGCATAGAACTGGGAAACTGAACAGCAGACCTCAATCTTATCTGAAGGAATGTTGGCAACTGATTACTGCTAGATGAAGAAGAGCTGATCTTCTTAAAACAAAGGACTCTAGGTAGGCTGGCTAGATTCAGTGGACGGACTTGCACTGAGGAATGGCTGGGGATACCGAAAACCCATTTGGGCCTTAAGGACGACAGAGTATATGGGCTCTAGTGGCGGGGGAGTCTACTGGAGGGTGCCGTGGGGATGGGGGTATAAAGATGATTAAGATTGTTTGAGATGTTTTATATGAAATGCACAAAAAATTCACTAAAAACAAACAAACAAAAAACATTATTCATTAAAGAAAACAATCAAGAAAACCTCCCAACATTTTAGAAACTCTAATTATTTCCATGTGTTCTCTGTAAACATTTTTAGAAATAGAGCTGGCATGTAGAAATATGAGACTCTGAGACTATATTTATTTATTTGGTTTCTGTGAGTATAGAATACATTTTTAGAAATAGAGCTGGCATGTAGAAATATGAGACTCTGAGACTATATTTATTTATTTGGTTTCTGTGAGTATTATATTTTATGGTGAATGTTTTAAACACTTTGATTATATGATGTAGACTTGGGTTCTGCAAGGATAATTGTGTGTGGAGTGTATTCCCTTTTCAAAATTGGAAAAACCTCAAGTATATGCCTAGTGCTCTTAGCACATCAAATAAAGGATTTTTAAAAATGTATTCTATAGTTGTTGCTTGTGTGAAAATATTGATGGGGAATTATGGTGTACTGATTGTGATAAATAGCTGTATGAATTGTGTAGTGCAGGGAATGGATCACAGAACTCAGAAACCTTGTGTGTGTTTGTGCCAAAGGAGTGAGGCTGGGATGAAGTAGTTCCAAGGACAAGCCCGAAATTCTACTTAGGGGTTCTGCAATTAATTAAGATATTACAGTGCTGTCAGTTCAGGAAGAAGTTGAACTACAGAGTCGTTCTCAGTCTCTCCTTTTCAGTGTGTACTAGAAAGTGGTAGTGGTTTCCCTCCCAACTTCAAAGACCCTCTTCTGTAGTAGTGTAGCGGTTTCATTGACCAGAAAGGCTTCTGGCCTGACCGCCTGTGGGTGTCAAGCATCTAAATGGTACAGAATCCAAGCAGAAAACATAGCAGGAGCCAAAACAAAAAACAAGATCAACTAACAGATGCCAAATGGGACTGTCTCTGTGGTCCAGATGTTAGGAACTGCCTTGGCAAAAGTAATAATGACCTGCTTCAAGAGAACAGCCACCTGTCTGACCAGAATGAACCTGTACCACTCAGAACAGCAGCTTACAGGGCACTGATAATCTATGCGTCTGTCTGATGTCCTGAGTCAGAGTGGAGAACCTCCAATGGGATGAAGAATTAATGGTGGAGAACTCACATGGTCCTGTCTGAATCCTGTTGGGTTTGGGTGGAGAGCTGATCTCTTCCTCCATGTCTTTGATGGTTGATTTTCACCATCAACTTGGCTGGATTTGGAATGCCTGAAACACACATCTCTGAGCATGTCTGTGAAGGTGATAATGTAAGAGACTAAACTCTTATAAAGTAAATGAGGTCACTAATGAATAAGAATGGCCATATACTTCCTGCTTCCTCTTGGTTTGGCCCTAATCCACCTCCCACTGCTGGCTGACAAATCCAGACCAGCTTAGATAAGACAAAGGCCAGACCTGGACATCCCACACAGCTCAGAGCTGTGATCTATAGGCTCTATCTTCTTTAGGTTGACCAACCCAAAATTAGAAGAGGGGAACCTGCACCATACCAGCAAAACATTTAAAAGGCCCAAGCCCTCTAGGGCTTTGATTTTTCTATTTGAGTCCCCTTACCACCTGTAGGGAGCTTTTCTCTGTATTGATGTGTGTGGATATGCTTCTTCATTTTTTTCTAAATAAATCTGTTTGCCTGTTGCTCTCTGCTCTTTCTGAGATCGAGCCTCTCTTTAAATTGTTTAATTGCCAGAGAGAATGAACCCAGTCAAGACCTCCTAGACAATAACACAGACACAGCGTTTCTAGAGAGGTTTAACTAAACAGGGATGACCCATTCTGAATGTGGCAGCATCACCCCTCATGTTGGGTCCCTGTCTGAGTTAAAAGGGGAAATAAGGAAGTTGGATAAGCCCTGGTATTTATTGCATTGTGCTTCCTGACTGTGGATGCAGTGTCACAACCACCATACCCTCCTTCAAGGAGTCACTGGGCTCCACTTAACTGTGAACTCAAATGAACTCAAATTCCTTAAATTACTTCTGTCATCTATTCTGCCACATAGTGAGAGAACTGTACAATCTCCCAGGCTCCCTGAGGAATCACTTTCTCTGAAGGAAATCTCAAGCTTCAAATCTTTGGAGTTGTGGTTTAGTGAGCAGTTTGATTTTTCTTGGAGCTTGTTGAGAAATTCTACCCACTAAAGCAGGAATCCGGAAAATCCTGGGAGATAGCAGTGTTCTGACTCCTGGCCATCTGAGGGCAACTCACGCTTGATCGCATATTTTCTTACCAATTTTTAAAAGATATAACTGAATTCAATGATTATGTTTGGGGAAGATTTTTGCTTTTAAAATTATTTTGAAAGATAAAAAATTCCAAATTTTATAGCACTTAAAACATTCTAAGTATTTAACTGGATGTCATCAATGAAATAGTGACAAATTATTCTAAATTTATTGGCAAGGATAGGGTGACTAAGAATTTAATTTAATTATGTTTACCTATTATAGTTTCATCCAAATAAATGTTTCCAAATTATTTGAAGACAACAATCTTAATATACATTGAAAACTAGATTTGTATACATTTATCTATTTTGTTTTATTGAGATTTTAATTTTTATTTATGTGTATGTTTGTGTGGATATATGATACAAGTGAGGACAGTGCCTGAGAGGCCAGAGATGGCATCAGATCCCCTGGAAGTGGAGCTACAGGCAGTGTGAGCTGTCCAACATGGGTGTTGGGAACCGAACTTGGGTCCTCTGGGGGAAGATCAACAGTTTTTAACAGCTGAGACATCCATCTCCCTAGCCCCTGATTATTTTCTTTGATTTACTCCCAAAGCTTTGAATTATTATAGCATTAATAATAATAACTCATGGTTGGTCACATATTAATACACAGTGCATTAGATAATTTCTCTTGGCATTCCTATATGGTTCAGCAGTTAAGAACACTGGTTGTTCTTGCAGAAGACCCAGGTTCAAATCCCAGCACCCACATGGCAGCTAACAACTGTCTGTAACTCCAATCCTAGGGGATTCAACAACCTCTTCTGATCTCTGAAGGCATTACAAGACACGGGTACACTTACCTATATGCAGGCAATACACGTATTCACATAAAAAACAAAAAACA
>NW_008335054.1:86048-91894 GCF_000622305.1 Nannospalax galili
CGTTATTTATTTATAGTTGTTTTATGTATGTTTGAAACATGTTAGTTTATATTTGTTTTATTTTCACATTTCATGACGAATATCTTATTTTCCATAATTTTTACCATCAAAATATCATTTATTGATATCAAAATGATATCAAAATATCATTTTCACTGAATGCTCTCTCTTCTGCATGTATTTGTGTATGTGGAAATGAATTAAATAAGAGTTTATTGTAAACACACTTTTCTGAAGTAATAGTACGATTTTTCATTCATCATGAATTGATTAAAGTTTTTCAAATGAGAAAGCATTTAGCATTTTCATAGATTATTTGTGAATTCAGAAAACATTTCAGATAATCATATACATTTTTTAGAACACTACATACATAAGACAAAAACAACCCTGATTTCAGACTTGCCAAAAGCAGCTCATCTTTTGTACAGGATTAGCTCTTGAATAAAAAGAAAGGAAAATTTTCACCCCAGAATCAGCCGCATATAATCACCCTTCATTTTCTTTTCCCTTGGGACCCCTCACTCTGATTCCTGCTGTTCTACTCACCCTGATAGCCAGGGGCCTGCTCATTCTCTTTGAAAAGTGCCATTTCAGCTGGACACAAATCTCTTTAGTTCTGCAGGATCAAATGAGACTCAAAAATGTGCTTTTAATTGATTTAAACACTAAGCACAGGAAGAATAAAACATGCGGGAGTTAAGCTGCGTGCCTAAGCTCACCACGTTGCCTGCACTCTACCTCAGTAGCTGCACTGTCCCCCAGAAAACACTGTTACTCTACTGCAAGGTTATAAAAGGACTGACAACCCCTTTGTCTGGCTACTTTGCCTTTCAGTGTTCATTTTGATCTAACAAGAGGCAGTCTTCCTGTTTCTCTGTTTGGAGCCCCACCCTAGCCTCCTGGGGTCACCCCTGCAAAGTCCCTTCTGCC
Organism: Nannospalax galili; assembly: GCF_000622305.1. Classification (NCBI taxonomy): domain Eukaryota; kingdom Metazoa; phylum Chordata; class Mammalia; order Rodentia; family Spalacidae; genus Nannospalax; species Nannospalax galili. Next base: position 86,982 of record NW_008335054.1, read on the forward strand.
AGTGATTAAAGGCAGGAGCTGTTACTGGAGGCGTGTGCTGTTCATGTGGCATTTCTGCTTGTAGTCTCCTAACACTCCCAAGTCTCCTCACATTCTGTTCCATACAGAGCAGATGCCGCTCCTCTCTCAGAGAGCCTGGCGCTCAGTCCTCTCCATCAAGAACATGCATGCATTTTGTCAGAGTCAGGCCATGTCACAGCTTCTATGCAACTCTTTCTTAATATGTCCTAATTAATGAATATTGCTCCCCCCTCTGTCATGACGGCAGCAGAACATGAGCATGTCTCTCAAAAATTACCCAACCATTGGGCTGGAGAGATGGCTCAGCGGTTACAAACACTGGTTGTTCTTGCAGAAGCACCCACATGGCAGCTAACAACTGTCCTTAACTCCAGTTCCAGGGGATCCGACGGCCTCTTCTGTCTTCCGTGGGCATTGCATGACATGAGTGCGCTTACCCACATGTAGGCAATACACATATACACATAATAATAATAATTTTTTTTTAAAAAAGATTACAAAAAAATTACCCAACCATGACACAGACTTCAGGCATTTCAGGTCTCTTCAGGGGTTAGATAGGGAAGTGGGAAATATTCACCTTTCAGATCTCTGTTAAAGACATACTATAAAGATTCTAATTCTTCAAAAAATTTATATATATATATATATTTCACTCTAGCCTGTTTCTCTGTTTCCTGCCTGTTTCCTTCTGCCTCACCAATGACCCAGAATTAACAGAGGGCTATCCACTAAGATCTTAGGAAGCATGGACTAAAACTAGTATTTCCTTCTTTTAAGTTGTTTTGTCAGATGTTTTTGCTACGACTAGAAAAACATTACCTATATGATTTTCAAGTGTCAAATGATATGTAAATGCTTCTCACCTTTAAGAAAACTCTATGTCTGGGTACTTTCTTGATTTGCCTTTTATATATTTAAATCTTTTGTACTTGTTATTGACTCATCAGCAGAGTCTTTTGTACCTTTCTCCCCTACTTACCAAAGAAATTAATGTCCAGAGAGTTCTCCATACTTAAAATACTGTTATATTACATAATACACATATATGTATTGTTTTAAAAGCTTTGCTAGTCTATTCAAGATCTACAGTGCTGATGGAAAGCAGGGGTATGTGGCATAGGGGCAAAAAGGAGAAGTCTTCTGATGGAAACAGATGCTGCTGCAGAATGTGGGCACCTGGGAAAGAGTAAAATGCAGGACGAAGCCCACCTTTAAAACTAGGGAAGATGAGGATGGATCATGACTTGGCAACTCGTATCTAAAGCAGAGGAGGCCTGCATGTGGACAGCACTGCTCAGAGTCTGGGCACTGCCTGGGACACTGAAGCCTGAGTCCTCCTCCTGTTAGTGAGGGGAAGGTTTTCAACTAGAACTCCAACCATAAACTGCGGTGTTGAAAACCCATGTGAAGGGGGCTGGAACACTGATTAATGGAAATATTGGGAATTTGCTTTGGAATTGATCAGGGGGAATTGGTGGGACATGTGCTAATATCTCTGCTTACTTTTCAAATATTCAGAACTGTGATCTTAGATGCAGGGTTCTGTTGAAGCATGTATCAAAATGAATAAATGAAATCCTCTTGATTTTTCATAGCATGAAAATGAAATTAAGTGAATCGGGATAGCATCCCCATTTGTCTCTCTTTTTTTTTTTTTTTTTTTTTTTTTTTTTTTTTTTCCCTGTAGCCCCAGCTGGCCTGGAACTCCCTTTGTAGAACAGGCTGTCCTCAATCTGAGAGATCTGACTGCCTCTGAGACTAAAGGCCTTGCCACCATGCCTGGCTTAAAGGGCTTTGTCTCACATTTTTAAACAAAGCTTGTTTTGAGTAGCTCAAGGGGAAAGTTGCTATTTCATGACATTTCTATCATCTTATTCAAGATTGCCAGTTAAAAAAACAGCAGCATTTGGAGGGAAGAATGTCTGTGGATGTACCCTGGAGCCAGATTCCATTCACTCATGAATATTCTATTGCTTGGGAAGGTTAGAAAGTGGCAGATTCTCTGAAGTACAGGTCAGAGTGGGTCCACTGGAGCCCAGTGATCAGGACACATAAACATGTCCCAATGTGCTGAACTCCGTACAAGCCAGATGTAAGCTATTAGGTACAATTAGTGCCTCAGATTCCAAGGAACTGCTTTATCTGCTGATGGCAAAAATGGAAGATATTAATTGGACTGCTTAGAATTTCAGCCTCTTCAGCCCAGTGAGATGCTTGTGATTCCCCCAGGAGCATGAAGCTTGAAGCTGAAATATATTTGGTGACAGACTGACAAATAGAGTAGCTTCTTAAAACATATACTAGAATCTAGAATATAAAATAAGAACAAATAGTAGGAAAGAAAATTGATTTTTTCTGTCACACTATAAGTATTTTATTTTCAAAGACTATCTTCCTATTTAACATTTCCAATTTTTGACATAACATTGCATATGGGAATACACAAAGACATATTCCATATGAGTGTTTAATTAAGAATTTGTCTATAATTATAAAAACTTTTTTCAAGGTGGGGTTAAAACATAACAAATAATCAGTAGTTTAGTTGTTATTAATTATTGTAAGTGAAATAATAACCTCCTATTCTCCATTCTTCAAACCCCAAACCTCTACATATTCATGCATGGATCCTGTGAAAAGTGTGGTATGCTATTATAAAAGGGACATTTTATATGTAATTCAGGTTATGATGTTTAGATTGAAGATTATTCTGCATTAATTGGTTGTCCAAAGTCTAACTACATGAGTACTTTAAAGCAAAGAATTTTTATCTGGCTGGAAGAAAAAATGGTAAGATAAGCCCAAGAAATGCTAAAGAGAATAAAGCTCAAAACTCTGCCTTGTTTATGGAATGCTGGGATTCTGTGCAAAGACCAGAGACTGGCCTTTGCAAGTTAAGTGGGCCTAGAGATGACAGGTAGAAGAGAAAACAGATTCTGCTACGAATAAGGCACACAAGCCTGTTGATAGCAATCTGGCTAGTGGACATGATTTCATTCTCTGTAACCTAGACCTGAGAAACCACATTGGCCAGCCTAGCTTTCTGATCTGCATATCAAATTTACTGCTGGGAGATGAGGCACATGCGTGCCTCCCTTGCGCCCCACTCTGTTGAAGCATCTATCAAAATTAATAAATGAAAGTTTCTTGATTTTTCATAGCAGAAGATGAAATTAAGTGGATCAGGATAGCATCCCCATTTGTCTCACGTTTTTAAACAAAGCTTGGTTTGAGTTTGTGACTGACCAACAAACCTACACAATGTTCCTCCAAACTACAGTTTAGGGGATTAAAGACATTTTTTTGGGCTTGCCAACAGAGTTTATGATGATAGGGGAGGATTACTTACAAAGGCATGGACACCCATGGGCTTTTTTCCCTATGTCTCAGCTGAGCTTTCCAGGTGAAGCTCCCACCTCCTCCCTGGTCTGTCCTTAGACATTCTCCCTCATGCAATTGAAGCTGAGTGGTTGGGTGGGAGGGGTAACTCCCTCCCATTCTACAGAGTCTCTTAGGGTTCAGCTATCCACATGTTGTTGGTCCTTCAGAGGACACACCTATCCAACAAGGTCTATAAAGAGTGAAACGATAAATTAAAAGATTTCATTGTTTTAAGACTCAAAGTTTATGGTGATTGGTTGTTATACTAATAGAAAAGTCATATCCTGGAAGCAAAGTGACTCACACCCGTAATCTCACTGCTAGGGAATGGAGTGGTAGATTGTCACATGCATTTGCTCCCAGGAAGTCAAGGTTGATGAATACAGACTCATAGCTTGCTTTCTCACTTTTTATCCTGGAACCCCAATCCATGGAAAGGTCTTGCCCACATTCATGGGAAGTCCTCCCATCTCAATTAACTTACTCTAGATAATTCCTCACTGAAATGCCCAGAGACCTTTTCTCCATGGGGATTCAAAATCTTCTGTGGTGGTTTAATTGAGCGTGTACTCCATAGGCTCAACACACGTGTGTGGTCCCCAGTTTCTTGCTCTGTTTGGGGAAGTCACGGGATCACCTGGGAGGTATGGCCTTGTAGCAGGAAGCACAACACTGGGGCAGGCTTTGAGAGGTTACAGCTTCTTCCCAGTCCAAGCTTGTTCTCCATGCTTTCTCGGAGTCCTTGAGGATGTGATCACTGGCCTTTCCATAGGTGATTAATTTCAAACTGGGGACCCTTTCAAGTGCCCTTTTCAGCTGACTATCTTTGCTTTCAAAGAATTTGGGTTTTCACAGTATAGAAACTTAGATGTGTAAGTCTATTGTCCCAGTGCATAGTGTGAAATGTCTCTTTCATGGTGCTAATTTGTGAACAGTTACATGTGCTTTCTCAGCACCAGGCTTTAAATTTACCTCTTTCTCTACCAAACAGCACATTTTTAATATCCTCTTGTTTTGTTTGTTTCTCTCTCACTGCAGACCTGGATAAGAGAATGAACAGTGACCACACACACAATGTTGTATCCTCTTCAAAGTTTCTCTGTCAGATAAATAAGTCCATCATCCTAAATTCAACCTCACTTGAATTCTCAGGACTTCTTCAAAATGCAGCTAGATTCTTTGTTAGAATGTCATATGAATGGCCCCTAACCCAGGTCCTGATAGAGTCCTTTTTCCTCTTAGAGCTGGGCCTCCACTGCTTGTATTTCTCTTAACAGTTTTTGTCTTTCAACTCTAACCAGAATGGCTCATTAAGTTCTTTATTTAACTTACTTAGTCAAGTTATTTTCTAGCCCCAAATTCCAAACTATTCCAAATTTCTTCTATAAACCAGTTCCAAAGACCTAAGAACCACAGAGTCAGGTTTTTGTGAATGCCATACCTTTAAAATTTTTTATATCGCTCCTAGCCTGCACTACTATCCTCAGGCCTCTTGGGGTAAGTCTATA
>NW_008335054.1:97933-99536 GCF_000622305.1 Nannospalax galili
TTGGATCAAAAGAAATAAAAAAGAAGAACATAAGACTCAAGCTGGAGAGCTTTCACAAAAGCAACACCACCTCCATCCACTACCAAGTGAGGAGTTGCCTTTTCTAGAAGAATTTTCAAAATTTTAAAAATAGTAATATATTATCACACATGATAAGTCCTATCATAACAAAGCCTTTTATTTCTGCCTATATTACATGATGTGCTGTAAATCAATGATCGAAGAAAATTCCTTGAGGAATAATAACACTAAATAAATACATAATTATTAAAAAAAATTTATATCAAAAGATCATGACTATCTTAAGTATATATTTGAATAAAAAGGAAAAAAATAATACTGGGTCTACACAAAAAATAGACTCCAAACTGGATTTCTTGGGTTCTAGTAGAACTGGATTTAAATTGTGATGATAGTTTCTCTTTCTTTCACAAGACTGAAGAAGTGTGCGGTACTGTACGTATCACTGACTTTACACTGTCACACATTTGTAGTTTTCTCTTGATTTGTAACTACTGGTGTCCTAGTTTAGCTTTAATTTGCATTTCTTTTTATTTTAATTGAAATTGATTACAGTCTTTGATAAGCTCAAATGACATTTATTTTTACACTGATTTTCTATAGTCTTTTGCTTTGTCTGCTGAGTTAAAGGAATTGATTATGTTCAGAGCTCACAGTTATACAGGCACCCATACCATCTTCCACTCTGCGGCTGAATTATTGCATGACTTACTATTTCTTTATTGGATGGTTTGGGGTTTTCTTCTAAATATGTAGAAACAGTAAATTACATTCTTCTCATCCGTGTATAATTATTTTTGTTGCTTCACAATAACCTTTTCCACAGTCTTTGGTTTCCCAACTTTCTGAGGTTTGTTTGACTACATAAAAAATATATAATGTGTACAAAACAGTGTTTTGATTGTAATAAAAAAACCTCTGTGAATGATCCCCATACTAATGTAATTGACACTCCTACCACATTACATATTTAACTTTTGTGGGGCAGGATGACAACACTTAACTTGTACTATATTAGCAAATTTCCAATACACAGCATTTTGATATAGGTATAGTTACCTCATAGTACATTAGATAGTCTCAACATATCAATTTTATAACATAAAGTTTGTAACATTTCTTTTTTTTTTTTTTAAGACAGGGTCTCCCCATAGAACTTGCTACCTAGACCAGGTTGGCCTCAGTCTCATACAGATCTGGTGCTTCTGACTCTCAAATGTTGGGATCAGAGGTGTGTGCCACCACCACCACGCCTGGCTAAGTTTATAGCTTTAGATGAGCATTTCCTCCCCAGTACTCAGAAGACCCTGGCAGTCATCACTTTATTCTTTCTATAATTGCAGCTACTTCAGATTTCCTATGTGAGTGATATCACCCAATGTTTCTGTCTGAGACTGCTCACACGTAGCACAATGCTCCTCAGAACTGCTGTTGGCAATGACAGGGTTTCCTTTTTCTTGGCTGGGGAAGTTTCTCCCTCCCTCCCTCCTCCCTCCTTCCCTCCCTCCCTCCCTTCTTTTTTTCCCTATAACAATACATTTATTACTAGAAATACAAGATCCTTTGTAGGCATACAAAGGTG
>NW_008335054.1:99599-143232 GCF_000622305.1 Nannospalax galili
TTCCTGCCCTCTGTTTCAGTCCATCCTTTTCATCCTCTTTAGTCATTCATTCATTGATACACGTGTAAGTTGCTTCCATATCTTGAAGAGGGTGAGCAGTGTCTCATTAAAATGGGAAGATGAATGCCTGTTCAAAATATTGGTTTAAATTCCTTTCTTTGTATAACCCAGATATGTTATTGTTGGGTGGCTATGAGTCACACAAGCTCTAGGGAAGATCACTCCTTGTCTCTTTGGGCTTCTGATGGCCGTTCACTTCCCATAGCTTCTGTCTGCATCACTCCACACTCCTCCTCTACCTGCACATGACCTTCTTTCCTGAATATCGCTACCTCTTTTTTTAGGACTCTTGTTAGATGTACAGCTCACCTGGACATCCCATGATGACCTCCTTTTTACACCCTTAGTTACATCTGGAAGGACCTTTCTCAAAATGAAATGATAGGCACAGATTCTGAGGGTTAAGTCATGGACACATTCCCAAGAGACCTTCATCAACCCTTGCAAGGATAGGAACAAAGAGCCTGGATGGAACAACAGGAAATAAACCACAGTCGACGGCAAACCAGGCTTAAATATGATCTTTTAAGTGGGGCTGTTCTCTGACTTGGCATTCCTTAAGTTTCATAATGAATGGAGCTGCAAGGCCTAGTGCCTAGGGATAAAAGAAGTCTACAAGAGTTTGTTCAGGCTACGCTGTAGAGGAGGTTAAGGATAGCTGTGAGGACTTCATCTCTGTTCAGATGCGGCTCTCTTCTGGGCTGTGTGTGCAATAAGACCCTGATCTGGTTGATGAAAGCTCAGCTACCACATGGCCTACTGCAGCCTTCCATGCCTTTTATTGGTGATATTTCTTTCCCTGACATCTTTCGTGTTTAATCTTTGAAGTATGGGTTTCCTTCCACAGACTTATGGCCCCTTTATCTGCACTTTCTTTCTCTCCTCTTCGTGATCAGCTCTTCCCACCCTTTTCCTTGAATTGATGCTGAGATAGATCTCTTCTTATCTCTCTGAAAGCTCCACTTCTTCTTGGCTATAGGTCAAAGACAGGCCCTAGAGAGAAATCAAATATTCCTGAGCTTCACCTCATTCATTCCCTGGATATAATGAATTGGATTCTGCAATGACTCTTGCTTGATGTCTTAAAAACTTTTTATAAGATTTTACAGTTCTCTCTCTCTCTCACTCTCTCTCTCTCTTTCACTTTGGCACCTCAGAGTCCAGTATCAGTGTCTCATCACTATAGAACGAAGCCTCTATAGCAGGGAATGTTTAGCTGGAGTTTCCCAGAGCACTGTTCCTTCTTTAGAATTATTTTCATTGACTTTTTATTTCTTGTCCTGATTTATGCATTTCCTTTTCTAAAAATGAGCTATGACAAATGTACTCCTTTGTAAAAGTATCTCTACTTTTCAGAAGCTGGCTAGCATATGGTTCTTGAACCTGCAGCAGCAGAAGTACTTAGCTGCTGTCATGATTATGGCATACCTCTGGCTTGTTTACTGGGTAGAACCATCAGGCTTAAGCTCCTTAGAATTATAATGACAAATACCAGTCAGTAAACTTGAAGGAACAATGCAGTGTGAAAGACATTGAAACAGTAAATATTGCCAATTTTTTAAAAAAGAAATTTGGTGCAAAAATAATGGAAAATGTTAAATTTTGATGGAATAACTGAATTGCCAGGACCGAACGCCAAGTTGTTTTTATTTGCAGTAAAAGGATGTGTATACTTTTAGATTGAGATAAGAAGTCATTGGGAATAAAGCTAACAGAAGAGAAAAAATTTTACATAGATAATGTAGAAGTTGAGAAAGGGGTGGAATTAGGGTGTGTGTGTGTGTGTGTGTGTGTGTGTGTGTGTGTGTGTGTGTGTGAGATAGAAAACAATCATGTTTGATGCCTTGTATGTGATCCTCAAGGGAATCAGAAATAAAATAGAATAAAGTGAAATAAAATAAACAATAACATTGTAAGAAAATAGTTTTGATGTGTCAAATTAACTTTAAAAAGGAATAGGTATATTGTTTTATCTAACTCAGGAGAAAAGATGTGCAAACTACAAAGCAGAAAGACAAATACTCGTTTCTGAGATCTTTTTTGCACTTTGCAGGCTGGTTCAGTCCTTACTCTTGAGACACACCATGTAAACACTCTCTGCTGTGCCTATTTCTCAAGAAAAATTGTGGAGTTGAAAGTATAATCAACTTCTGTAGTTTCTATCAGCAGCAAGTGTTAGCCTCTTACAGCAAAAGTATATTCTTATCATTTCCTACTGAAAGCCTTCAATGTTGCCCTGTATTATACAGTATCAGGCCCAATGTGCTATGGTGTTCAAGTGTCACACATTCTGGCTTTGCGTGTGTATCAGTGCGAATGAGTCAGAATTCACTTCCTGCTGTTTTCCAGTGGTGTGCTCTGGAGCCTTCCTTCTCTAACTTCCTAGGACTCTCAGAGCTGACCCTCGCACCAGAGCCTCTGTACTTAAGTTTACCTCGTGCAGTGATGATCACAACATCTCTTGTTGCATTACGCCTAGTGAGCCTCTCGCCAGGTATCACCTATTCAGACTTTTTCTCTCAGCATTCATTCTATTGAAAGCCACATATCCATCACTTTCCACCACAATATTTTGCCTTATATGTCTAATTTAGTTGTTCTATAATGTTTCCATTTACTGTCATATTCACTGGAACATATGGTCCTCAAAGGAAGGAATATTGTGTTGTTTTCTTTGTTTCCCCAAGTGTAGAATCAGAGTCTAAATTGATCCTGCATATATAGTAGGCCCTTGGTGAATAACTATGGGACCATAAAGTAATTGATTGAAATATTACAGAGCTAATAAATCAAAATCACACTAACTGAAATATAATTTCCTTTTTGTGTTTAAGTCAAATAAGGGAAACTGAGGATTCCTATATCTTATGGTCTTAAATATATAACTAGATAGTAAAATTAAGAATAGTATTTATCTTCCTTGGATCAGTAAAAAGGAAGATCCTGACATCTTGATATATTTCTAACATGATAGTCATAACAAAAACTAATGCCTCCCATGTGGTAAATGGTTTGTTTGTAATTGAAGACTTTATCCCATCTCTGACTTTGTTATACTGTATTTTCTGGATGCTGCCAAAAGACAACACAGCCGGAAATTCATAATTCCATTCTAAATTCTCATATTTACTGGTCATATGAGTTAAAAACTTTTAACATTATATAAAGCAATGAAATGATGGGAATCATTTTAAATGACTTCTTAGCAAAATAATTTGAGAAGTGATTTGTAACCAATTAGAATTGGCACATTTATAAATTTGGAAATCTAAAATTTTATGGTCCAGAAAGACAGGAGTTTAAAATGGTAGAAAAAATATAATGAGCCCACAAGAATGCAAACGAAACATAGCACAAGGAAGAAGGGAGGAAGGATGCTGGATTTGGTGGTGGTGGCATGCCAGTCCCAGCTTCTGAGGAGCCCGAGGCAGGAGGGCGGCAAGTTCAAGAACTGAGTGACAGACAGGCTTAGAAAGAGAGAAAAGACACAGCAGGAGAGAGAGGAGTCTGGAGAAAATGGAGCAGGGGAAGATGTAAAGAGCACAGGGCGGGGAATCAATGCCAGCTGGGAGCCCTGGCACCCTCGCCTCTGCGAGCGCACATTCCCTCTCTTTGTCATCTTTGGTCCCTTCTTTACTTTTTAAAAATCACATTGGCAGGCCATTATTACATATGCCAGTAGAGCACACCATGATATTTTGATACATGTAGCGTGTTATAATTAAATTAAGCTAATTAATACTAACTCCTTTAATTATCAATTTTATGCTGAGATATTCAAAATTCAGTCTTACTTTTGAAACACACAATGCAATATTCTTGACTCACGCGGTCGTCCAACTGTGAGATCACTCTTGCAGCTTTATTTTTCATATCAATCAGGAACATTGAACCCTTTGAGAAGCGACTGCCATTTTCTCCCTCCTCCCTCACCTCTTCCTGCCTATAGAATTTTACTCTTTTAACTTTTTATCCAATGTGGCGCTGGCACATATGTTCCCACTCTGGGAGCTTTCTCGTCCCTTTCCTACCGTGTTCCTATTACCGTGCAAACTGTTTCTAGTTTGATGTATCTTATTTTTACTGTGCTTTTGGGGGCCACATGCAAAATCTTCTTGCCAATACTAATATCATGAAACATTTACTCTACGTTTCTTCTAGTAATCCTAAATTTTTTGTGTGTCTTGTCTTTAAATTTTTCATGTGCTTCCAGTTGATTTTTATATGGTTTGAAGGAGAATCTAATTATATTCCTGCACACGTGTGGATCAGCTTACTTAGTGCCACTTATTGAAGACACTGTCCTTTATTTATCGCGTATCCTTGGCATCTGTGCTGAAACCAATTCTCTCTGATTGCAGGTGTTTATTCCCGCGGTCTTAGCCTCCTACATTGCTCTCTGCATCTGTTTGTAGTCATGATCTGGCTACAACTTCTAAACAACGTATCTTGAAGTCAAGGAGTGCGACATCTACAACTTTGCTCTTTTCAGTTAAGATTATTTTGTGTACTCTGGATTTTTTTTTTTTTTTTTGCGTGATTTCTTACAAACTTAAAGATATTTTTCCAATTGCTCTGAAAAATGAGATTGGAATTTTGTTGAGGATTGTATTAAGTCTGTGCATGATTATTTGGATGGCACAGGCATTTTAATAATATTAATTCTTGTAATCCATAAAGACAAAATATCTTTGTATTATTAGCTTTTATGTGTTTTGATAAGTAGATTCTTTACATCTTTTGTTAATTTTATATGGTATCTTTTAAAAAAAAGTATTAATTTACTTTTATGTTTATGAATGAGTGTATTGCCTGAATGTGTGTAAGTGCACCTGTGTTGTGTGGTCCCCCAGAGATAAGAAAAGGGCATCACATCCCCTGGAACTGGAGTTAAAGATAGTTTTTAGCTGGTATTTCTTACTGGGATTCAAACCTGGGTCCTGTAGAAAAGCAGCCGGTGTTCAGCCTCTGAGCCATCTCCCTACAACTTATAGTGTCTTATTTGTGTTGCTAATGTAATTGAATCATTTTCTTAATTTCCTTTGCATATATTGCATCATTTCCGTATAAAAGAGCTAAAGATTATCCTATGCTGATATATTCTAGAACTTTAAAATCCATTTTGTTTGGTGGAATGTTTCAGGAGTTCTATACTGAGGTTCTATTTTTATCAAATAAAAATGCTTTTACTGGCTAGGCGCGATGGCGCATGCCTTTAATCCCAGCACTTGGGAGGCAGAGGCAGGTGGATCTTTGTGAGTTTGAGGTCCGCCTGGTCTACATAGTCAGTTCCAGGACAGCTGGGGCTACAAGGAGACCCTGCCTCAGAAAGACACACACACACACACACACACACACACACACACACACACGCACAATGCTTTTACTAGTATCTTTTCTGTATGGTTGGTTTTTAATTCTCTTTCTGTCTTTCCTAATTTTTCCATCTTACAATTCAACTACAATGTTTCAAGCAGCTGGTCAAAGCTGGCATCTTGTCTTGTTCTCACTCTTGGAGGAAATTCAATTTTTCAGCATGTCATAAGATGCCAGCTAAGCTTTTACATAAATGGCCTTTGCTGTACTGGGTATACTCTTCATATCTGGAGTCTCTGGAGAGTTTTACCATGAAAGAGTATCTAATTTTGTCAGAGGACTCTGTGCATCTTCAGAGACAAGTTTATGATTTTCATCCTTCATCTTAAGAATATGGTTCATCCTTTATTAATTTATATCTTTTGAAATTAATCTTGGAGCCAGGTGTGGTGGCCCATGCCTTTAATCCCAGCACTTAGGAGGCAGAGGGGGGAGGATCTCTGTGAGACTGAGGCAAGTCTGGTCTACACAACAAGTTCCAGGCCAGTTGTGGCTACAGGGAGACTGTGTTTCAAAAAATAAAATAAAATTAAATTAATATTGGTTATCATATAAACGAATGGGTTCTAGTGTGTCACTTTTCATTCATATATATGTATTGCTTTTATGGTTGTTTGATTTAAAAAAAAAAGACTGACAAAAGCAACTCAAGGAAAATAGTCTTTATTTTAACTCATAGTCTAACTGGCTAGTCTATCACAGGAGGGAGGATGCTGAGCAGGAGCACGAGGCACCTGGTCACATTGTATCTACAACCCGGAGACACAGGGATGAATGTTTATGTTCAGATCACTTTCTATGTATTTATTTATTTATTTATTTATTTATTATATTTTTGTATATTTCCTATTGAATTTTTGTGCATTTCATACACAGCATCTTAATCATCTTTATACCCCCTTTCTTGTTTTATATGCTAATTAAAATTTTAATTTAAAAATGTCTTCGTAGCTTTGAGTAAACAAAGATTTCTTTTTAAAATTTTTTATTGAATTTTTGTGTATTTCATACAAAACATCTCAGTCAATCTTAATTATCTTTCCACCCCCTTCTCCACTGGCACCTGCCCATAGCCCCCCCTCCCACTGGAATTCATACATTCTGTCATTTGTGTTACGGCCTGTATACCGCCCCTTTCTCTTTTAAAAACATTTTAATTAATTCTTTGAGAATTTCATACAATGTATTTTGGTCATATTCGTTTGCCATTTGTCCCTATAACGTCTCTCAGACCCACCTGCACCCCTTTAGGCCACCCTAAATAGTGTCCTCTTTTGTTTTTTTATATAAGCCTTAAAGAAAACTCACTCTTCCTCCTCCAAAAGCCATCAGAAAACTGTCCGTAGGTCCTCACTTAGGAATGGAGGCTTGTGAACCCTTTCCCACTCCTTGCTGGAAAGGGGACTGGGTTGATTTATTTCCTTTTCAGTCTGGGACCCTCATCTATCAATGGCGCTGTCTACATTCAGCTAGGACTCTCTGAAATCACCCTCATAGACAAAACTAGAGGTGTGTTTCCATGGTGATTGTAAAGTCAATCAAACTGACTGTGAAGATTGACCATCACATATACAATACTATACTTTAATCTTAATTGCCTCAAACTGCCATCATCTTCCCTCTTCATCTTTTCACGGTCCATTCCTCTCCCCTTGATCTGCATATTTTGAGCTGTCTTTGCGTTGCACGATGAATCCCACCTGATCCTGGTGAATGATTTTACTGTGTTGTTGAATTCATCACACCTTGATTTCATCAGTACTTGACACCTTTTCTCGACACCAATTTGGTAAACACATCCAAATTATCCCCAAATGACTAAATATCATTATTTTGATTTAGAACCAGTCTTATTCAGATATCCAAGTACAGAGTGATGATTCATGGGTCCCACTTGGTATCATTATTCCCATCAACACTTATGTATCACTGGTTCTGTGGCACATGCTTAGAAAAATAAAATGAATTGATAATCACTCCCTTATCATCTGTTTAACCTTAGTGCCTTCACTAACACCCATAACCATAACAAGATCTGTAAAATACTGGGCAGTCCAGGGTGCCAGGCTATGTGTACAATCTAGCATCAATTGCTAACTGCTCCATTGTTTTTTTTTTTTTTTCCGACCTACTATTAACTAAACAGCTGGATTACTGAAAAGGTTCAAGATAATGTATAAAATCAGTGTTGCACAATTTTTGCCTTGGGTATTCTCATTAAGAGGATAGTTAATAGATAACCTGTGAAAATAAACTGAAGATCAGAACACTATACTGTAATTTTATATTGTGAAATCAAACACAATGCTGTAGAATTTATTTTAAAATAGTGAAAACTTTTATGCCAATAAGCTTACTAGATTTTATTCCTAATGTACCACTCTGATGGCTACTTAGTAGAAAACCTATATTTTCCCCTAAAAATGTCATAACATTATTTAAGGATTTACAGAAGATATCTGATGAACACAGGAAGGAGATTAGATTATAAACTTGATGAAATACGAAATTCATACATAAAATCTTTAGGATTCTTTGCTGCTTAGTTTACATTAGAACTGTTACAGGGTGAAGTTTACCTTGTGGCATTTACTGTTTTAGCAATTGCTTCTGCTTCAGAAAAGAGCAAACTATTTGCTGAGTTCATGAAATAGAATTGTTTTACATTTTATGCACTTTCACTTTTTTGAATTTGGGAATTATTGATTATGGTAGATCAGCACTGAGGCACAAAACGGTTTCTACCCGAGCGCAGTCATTCCTCATCCTGTTTGTAGAGGGCAGGTTTGAAATTGAAATGCCATACACTATTATGAGCAACCAGCAGCTGATGGACGCAGGCAGCCAGGAAGAGCTTACTGGAATTAATGTCATGAAAACCCTCAGAAATGTAAGATAAACTTTTGGGGCTAATTATAATTTTTTAAACTTATTATTCTGTATATGTTTTAAAATTAAATGATATTCATAGTGATGTTAATAGATTAATCATGATTAGCAGTACTTCAGAAATTTAGCAAGAGATTAAAGTTAATGCTCTTTCTATTATTGACTTTCAGGGCACATAAAGAGCCATCGTCATATTTATGTATAATTAGCATAACTCCAGACGGTTAGGCAAAGCAGAATCAGGTTGTGGTCAATGTGACTTGATTGATGATTCTTTTGAAGTAATAAAGAGCTGTTGATTTTACCTGACCTACTTCACTGGAATCGCTAACACTGTTTCTCTGTGAGGAAGATTTCTGTGATACTCTACAGCAGGAAACACTTTTTCAAGAGTGTTTCTGCTTCCAGGAAATAGTGATACAAACCTGGGCAAGAAAAGGGTGGAACTATATATGTGCTAATCAACATAAAGCAGAAACTAATAAACTAAAATTAATTAAATGACTAATTGCAAACACAAGTATTTAAAATGAAAATCTATGCTGTTTGGCACTTGTTCAGGTTTGGTAATGTGCTTTATTATGGCCACACTCAAGAAACAAAGATACTTAGTACTCCATTTGTTGATGAATTAATTCTTACTTTAAAGAGATTGTTCTAAAAAGTTATATTAAGAACTGGGGAGATGGCTAAGTTGGCAAAGTACTTACCAGGTATGCATGAAGACCTGAGTTCTGATCCTCAGCACCCAAGTACAAAATACCGGGGCCTTGTTCATTTAACTCACATTTGCAACCTTAGGAGCAGGTGATGGGCAGGAATGGATCCCTGGAGCTAAATGGCCAGCTAGTTAGTTGGTGAGCTCCAGGTTCAATCAAAGATCTTGGCTCCAAAGATAAGGTGAAAACAGATTAGGGAAGACACCCAACGTCTACCTCTGCACCCATGTTACTCGCCTGTGAACACATACACAAACAAACGCAAAAGTTTCAGTAATCAGATGTAAACGGTGAGTTACGGATGGCAGCTTTGTTACTATGTGCTAGTGATACTTTGGGATATCTACTTTGTTTAGGAAGAATATTGAAGCACATTTTGTAGACTTGGGGAAGGTATTTAAAGCTTGCTACCCCTGACATCTCATTTGAAACATGAGTATAATTTTTTCAGGTTCAGTGAGATTATTAAGGGAATCAGTGAACCATCTGAGTTCTTAAAACCATGAGTAGTAAAGTTGTTAAAGAGGTTATCACTGTGGAAATGCTGCTTGCAAGGGCAGCTAGGGAGAAATGGCTCTATCTCCAGCACAGCCCTAGTGGAAGGTATTGAGAGATGTTCAGGACAGTAGGCTGCATGGCTGTTTGTGTCAGTCCCAAACTCATGTCGTAAAGTCCTTACCCACAAAATGAAAATATTCATAGAAAGAGTTTTCAGGTGATCAAGGGAGATCAGGTGACTATAGAGTTAGTGGTTTTAGAAGAAAAGGAAGAAAGACATTCATATCCACTTCCTGCACACCTCACTGACAAGTCAGCCTTCTAAGTCCTCAGACACCAGGCAGGCCACCACATTGCTTGGGCTCCCTTCTCCCTGCCACAAGTATGAGAAATAAATATCAACCAACTACCCTGTGTCCTTTGGTAGAAGACCGTGATGATGGAAAAAATTGACCAGTCACACTAAATAAATAAACCTAAAGTACAGATAAGAGTGAGAGAGGCAGAATTAAAGGAAGAAATGAATGCATAAACAATGAGAAATTGCATAAAGAACGCTTTGGGGGCAAAGAGATGGCTCAGTCATTAAGAGCACTGGCTGCTATTGCAGAGGTACTGGATTAAGTTCCCAAGCACCCACATGGGTAGGGCTAACAGCCATCTGTTACTCCAGTTCCAAGAGATCTGATACCCTCTTCTGGCCTCTATGGGCATTGCACACATGGGTGCACTTGTGTACATGCAAGCAAAACCTTTATATACATCAAGTCAAAGTAAGTAAATTAAAAAATTGTGTCCTACATAATATTATGGCAGGAGAAAAAAATAGGACATAACATTTATGAATATTCCAGAGTCTAGCACCAGATTTCTGGGATATCTGTAATAGTCTGCCTTCATAATTAAATAAAGCAAACTAAAGGGGAATATTTGCATTAATTAGAATCCTGTAAGAGAAAAACTATATATTCTTTTACTATAAACATACACAACCACATTAAATGGTTAGGAAAAATTAAATCACTTATAAATCTTATATATATATTTATTTTAGAATATTAGTTATTTTAGAGAGAATAGCTTCTTTTAAATGATTTCAAACAGAATTTGTTCATGTAGATTTTAATATTCTAAATCTGGTTGTTCACTTATACTTTATTGTTTAGGTCAAACTCGGCTTCTAGAGATCATAAGTTGTCTCAGAATTAGTAATATCTATACTACCTGCAGGCAGAGTAGGAATTAAGATATTGAAATGAGTTTAATGGTAAATCGATTCATTTATGGTAAGTAAAAGCAGTAATTTAATAAAATAGTATCAAAGAAAAAGGATTATATTATAAAGTCATATAGAGATGGGAGATCAACACAAGAGGGAAAAAAGTAGCGTCTGTCCTGGTTTGGATGTTACCAGTGTTTTCTTTTTCTTTTCCTTTCCTTTCCATTTGTAGAATTTTTATTTATTTTTATTTTATGTGTATAAGTGTTTTACCTGCATGTATGTAAGTGCATCCATGCATACAATGCCTACAGAGGCCAGAAGAAGGCATCGGTTCCCCTAGAACTGGAGTTATGAACATCTGTTAGTTGCCATGTAGGTGCTGGGGACTGAACCTGGGTCCTCTGAAGAAGTAGCCAGTGCTCTTATCTACCGGCTGAGCCAACTCTCCAGCTTCTCCTTTTCTTTTTTGTATCAACATGTTAATATCTCTGAATCTGTTTTGTCACATGTAAAATGGAGTAATGCTTCATGTACCCTTTATAAGTAAATAAACAGATACTATATGCAGAAACCCTTTACAACCTGCAAAATAATGCATGCATTTATAAGTTGATATATTTGGCCTGAAACAGTTTTGTGATGCTTCAGTTAAGAAGAATATTGAAGGTGCAATTCATAACTTTAGCTTTGGAAATTTCCTTGAAAACTAAATGAGGGTTGGTATTCTTATAGACTACTTAGAAAACCTGGGTTAAAAAAAGACATAAGAATTTGGTATTTGAATTGGAGATTATACAAAGGAAATAGAATCTTGGCAAGCAGGTGGGATAGTTAACTGCATGCCAGACACAACTCATAAAATCAGTTAATCATAGCTCTGTAGTGAACAGTTAACAATATGCTATAAATATGAATAAAGAAATTATTAAAGTGGGATTGAGTAGTAGCAAGTGCTGTGTGTAGAAAACAATGGTATAGCTTTGCTTAAAGAGGAGTTTGGGGACTTCTGTGGAGAAAGAGGAGGGTCACAAACATCCATAGTTATGAAAGGAATACAAAAAAAGAAGGGGATAACATGGGGGTGTCTCTGCATAGCGACTAGAATAGCTACAACCAAAAGAACCGACAGTATCAGGTTTTGCCCAGAATGTAGAGTAACTGAATTTCATACAGTGCTGGTGGAAGTGTATCATAGCCACCCCGAAAAACAGTAAAGACAGCCCTGTGAAGAGGACACTTAATGTTTATCACAATCAACAATTCTGCTCCTTGATGTTTCTACAAGAAAAATTCAAACCTAAAGATTTTGTGCACATATTCTCAGCAGCATCACTTATGACCATATAGACAGAAATAGTTCAAATATGCAATCACTGATAAATGGCTAAACAGGCTATTGAATATTGCTAGTTTAGGAAGTTACTCCAGTTAGTGAGGGAGAGTTAGTTTTCTTTAAGGGTGTAGCCTATAGTAGGTAGAAAACCCCAGTGGATGACCCTGCACCCGTGAATACATGGGCAGCATGAACTGGACTCGGTAGGATAGGAAAAAAAGACACAAATCTAAGAGAGTAGGAAGTTTTGGGGTAGATGTGGTAGAAGTTACAGAGAGAAGTGGTGGTGGAATGATCAAAACACACGGTATGAAATTCTCAAAGAATTAATAAAATGCTAGAAAAGAAAAATCACTCGGCATCAAAGGGGAAATGTTAGCATTCACAAAGTACACTTTAATATCACAACATGGTAAATGAAAACAAGTATGCAAATAAACTTTGGGAGAAACTTAATCGGACAGAAAGCAGATGTGTGTAGCCTGAGCCACGGAAAGAAGTAGGGGATATGGTCAACCAGAGCCAAGGAAGACCTTTGAAAGACAGTGGTAATGTTGCCTATAATTTCTGCAACGAGAGCTAAACGGATGTCCACAGCTACTCTAATTCCTCAAACTGTGCACTGTACTTAAATAGGTGACTAATATTATGAGATGGACTGCATTTTTAATTTTGCTTTTGCTAGTTTTTATTTTGGTTGCCCTAAGAAAGCTGTGCAGCATTTAACATTCTCTATAAAATGGAGCTTCCATTGCTGACGTGAGGATAAGGGCAACACACACAAACCATTTAGAACTGTGCAGGCCACAGAGTGATTTTTTACATGTAGAAAAAAATGAGAATGGTTATTTTTATTACTAGAAAAAAGTCATCCTGAATCAGAGAAAAAAACACTGAGCAGATTTGCATATCAAGTTAGTCATGAAATGGCAAAACATTTCTATTTTCATGAATTAAACATAAAGATTGTTTAAATGCTTTTTAAAGCACAGAAGTATAATTTTTTAAATTTTGTTTATTATTTTTATTTTAAGTGTATGTGTGTATTGCCTGCATGTAGGTGAATGCACCCGTGTCATGCAATGCCCATGGAGGTCAGAAGAGGCTGTTGGATCTCCCTAGGACTGGAATTACCGACAGTTGTCAGCTGCCATGTGGGTGCTGGGATTCAAACCCGGGTTTTCTGCAAGAACAATCAGTGTTCTTAACCGCTGAGCCATCTCTCCAGGCCCTGGATTTTAATCTTTACCTCAATTTGTAAGGCTGTGGACCAGCCGAAATGTGCTTGATGTTTAATCCTGGGATAACTCTCTGTTTATGTGCGAATGGAATATCAGATGTGGCCACTGCATTGCGGGAGATGCAAGCTCTTTTATTCAAGGAATAATTCTTCTGTAGAGTTTGTCTGTTTTCACTGTCAGTCCTCAGAAATCTGTGGCAGGCTCGCAGGGTTCTAGTGGTATTTGTGTGGCAAGGACTGGGGTCACAGTGGGAGTGAGCCTTACCCCATGAGAAAGGATGTCACATTGACCTCAGGCTGAGGGGATGGGGTGGAGGTCAGGTTAGAGATTTCTCCCTGTGGTGGAGTTCATAGGTCCCTTCGTGGTCTCTGGGTACCTTGGTGGGTGACTTGGTTGGGGGAGAGGGAGACAGACTTTGTGAGTTGTTATTTGGTAGGTGGAAGGGTTCTAGGTGTGCCTACCTAGAGTTGGTGTTGGCAGGGATCTGTGTTCACATGGGACAGGGGTAGCTGCAGAAGGATAAGGGGTCATTGTCTGGGCTTGAGGCAGGGCTCTGGGGATGCATATATACCTGGGATACAAAACATAGTGGATGAAGGGTCGCTGTCTGGGCTCTTGGCAGGGCTCTGGGAATGTACATCTGCTTGGGGTTCAGAAGTCAGTGTTCCTGAATGCCAGAATTGTGTGGACAGAGGTGTATGCTAGGGACCAGGCTTGGGGCTATGTATCTGCCAGTAGTTCAGGATTGGGGTGGAACTACATATGCGGTTCTGGTGGCAATGAGAAGGGCAAGGTCCCGGTCTCCACTTTTTCTCTTTAATGTAGTAATTTGTTGAAACTTAATATTCAGCAAGTAAGTGCCAATTAAAAAGCTATATGCTGTTTCTCATCAAAGCAACAGGAAATTATCAAATTTAATTGTTGACAAGGCCAAAATGAGATTTGCCTAGTCATCTGCAACCTTTACACATATGGTCAATTATATAGATCACACGATCAATCTCAATTTACAGATACAAGATGTATGAGTGTGTTCTTTCTGTTTCCTATCCAATATTCGATGAAGCTCCCATTTTTTCCAGATTAGTAGACATTGTTCTTTTAATGTATTTCTCTGTGTTAAGTTTGTCTCCTTCATTTCAATACTCATTTGCATTCACTCTCCTACAGGTTGCGTATTCATAGATTATGACAGCTTTCTCATATTTTGTCTTTTAAATTAAGTGATGTGTTCCATAGAGCCATACAGTGGATACCAGAATGGATGGTTTGTTAGGAAGATATACCTAAAACTTTATAGAAGGCATGACGAGTAAGGAGCTGTTTCTCCTAGCTGGAGTAGAGCACCCACACAAGGGTGGCTCAATAAACCTGAGAAACAAAGCACCAGAGGAGACATGGTTGGTGGTGAGGAGGGCCATGCTGAGAAAACTCTCAGGAATCTACCCTCTTGACTACACATCCTTGTAGGCATGCTTTTTGATGTGATGGCACAATATCTTCAAACTTACAGTAGTCAGCATCTCCTCTGGCCTAACCACCAAGCAGGTCACACCACTTAAATGTGTAGATTTGCTGTTCACAATAATACAGTCAGCAGAGAAACCTCTTTATACTGTGCTTCCATGCCCAATCTAAAGTCATAACTGTTATCCTCAAGTTTATAAGGCTACATTTTACTATAGCTTATCAGTGGTGACTGACAGTGAAATCTTCAGCATAGTGTGGAAGTGCTACTTGCTGCTTGCTTATAATTACCACATAACTGTGACTTTATATTCACAGTTCATTGGATTTTAAGATCTTGTGATCAAGAAAAATCATTTCAGAATTTTTCAAAACTGTCTTCCTTTCACTGATTTGAATTTTAATATGTTGCTTGTGGTGGTTTGAATGAGAATGTCCCCATAGGCTCCAAGTATTTTAACATTTTGTTCCCAGTTGGTGACACTGTTTTGGGAGGTCTTAGAAGGTCGGGCCAGGCTTAGAGAGTTCTTAAGACTTGCTGTGTCTTCAGTCACTCTCTGCTTTCTGTGCCTGCTTGAAGATGTAAATGCTTAGCTTCTGCTCCTACTCCAGCCACCTCTGCCTCCATGCTCTTCCACGGTGGTGGACTCTTGCCCCTTTGGGACTGTATGCTGAATAAACTCTTTCTTTTATAAATTCCCTTGGTTTTGATGTTTCAATCACAGCAACAGAAAGTAACTAATATATGGTTACATTAGAATGAAAAAGTAAAACTTACTTAGAAAAAAAAAAAAGGATGATGGGACACATGTGGTAATGCATACCTTTAATTCTAGCACTCAGAAGGCAGAGGCAGATCTTTGTGAGCTTTAGGCCAGCCTGGTCTGCATAGCAAGTTCCAGGCAAGCCAGGACTACATGGTAAGAACCTTTCGTCTTGGACACAGCAAGGCAGTTGCACATATGAACCCATGACACCTGTGACAACAAAGAAAAGACCTGTGAAATCCTAAGACAGAAAAATACCCAGCATGCAGGGGGAGCTGGGTAAGAAGACGCAGCCTTAGCTGAGGATCTCTTGGAAATTGATTGCTGCTGGAGAAGGAGAGCCAATTTTCTTTAACAGTGTGGTACTGGGTAGATTAACCAAGCAACAGGGGGTGGACCCACATCCAAGAGCATTTGGGGAGCACAAATTAGACTAGATAGGCCTCTAAAAATATGAGAGGTCACAAAATGAGGAGGATAGGGTGGTAGGGTGAATTTAGGAGAAATGGAGTAGATGGGTCTGAATATGATAAAAATATATTGTATGAAATTCTCAAAGAATTAAATAAAAATATTTATTATTTTAAATTTTTTTCTGTGTGTGAGTGTTTTGTCAGCATATACATAGGGGCACCATGTGAAATCTCTTGAACTGGAGTTTGGGATAGTCGTCAGACACCATGTAGATTCTGGGAAAACTGGGGTCCTCCAGAATAGCAACTAGAGCTCTTACTTGCTGAGCCATCTCTCTAGCCCCAGTAAAAATATTTTTAAAGGAGAAAAAAGAAATAGTGTCCTAAAGGGAACAGAATATTTATAGAACTGAAATACTAAAAATAGAGGGAAGATGCCTGTGTGGATAGATTGTTAAAGTGCTTTAAAAAACCTATTTTGTAAGAACTCACATGTGGAGAACGGGTTCAAGAATTTGATAAGTGCTTTTGAGATGCTTTAAGAGGACATTATAAATAGAACGCCACCGAGCGCAGCTGAGGGTCTACAGTCCTGTCAGCTCCGTTCAGAGGAGCTTGTTGAGCCCTTGTGACACTTCATGTCCCACACAACTGAAAACCCAACGACACTTTGCAATGTTTCTCTGTCCACCCAGTTTTTTAAAAAGGTTGTTCAATCCATTCAGTATCTCATTATCTATAAACCCATCTTTGAAGAAGTGTTTGAAAACCCACTTGTTATTTTCTGTTTACAAATAGGAAGCAGCTCGTTTGGCTTGCCAGAGACATCTTTGCAAAGAAACTATTTGGTTGATGTTAGAAAAGAATAAAACTGAGGTTTTGGTACTAGTTGGCGGTAGGAACTGGAAAATAAAATACTCAATATCTTAGTAGTAATCTCGAAGTACAATAAACACAGTGATACATGATAAAAGAGCCATTGATCACCTTCCCTGTTACCTGGCTTTGCACATTTCTGTGAGAAATTTCACTCACTACCAACAAGTTTTCATGAATTTCTAGATGTAAAGACAAACGCTAAGTGTTGGGAGTAATAAACTGGCTAAATGTCTCCAAACCTCAAAGGGGTAGGATTTTTTATGAACTAGTGGGGAGTAAATGAGGGAAGATGGGTAGGACAGGAAGAGGACCCTGAACATCATGAGAGCGTTGTGCAATTTATAAAAGAGAAAGTGGCTACTAACATTTCAGAAAAGATTTGCATAACATTTAAATTTGCTCATGTAGAACAGATAATGACTTAATAGATTGGGTTAAAGTGCTGAAGATATTCCACATGGGGAAAACATATGCATAAAAAAAATTCAGGTGAATGTCGAACAACCAATAAGCCATGCCATCGGATGGGTACATCCCATGGAAATTCCTGGTAAATAACAGCAAATGAGGCTGAGTGGAAGACTTAGGAATGGATAGTAACTCACACTTTATTAGGATCTTTATTGGTAGGTGATAAGGGACTTCTGAACGTTTTATTTTACAATGACACAATACCTATAAAGCAGAAATCTAAGAATTTTAAATTTAACTCAAATTACAACCAATGGGGTTGAAGTGGCAAGTGAATTCAGCAAGCTACACATGGAGATTTAAGAAAAATGGTAGAGAAAAGGCAGAGTAAGGGAAAAAATAAGCAGGAGGCCCAAAGAGAGCAAGTTTAATATGAATAAATGAGTGATTGAACTTGGTGAGAGGCACATCAGAGATAATCTTAGAAAATGGTCTGAGTGATATATCCATCATACCACATGAAATTGACATTTGAAAATTGTGCAAAATAACTTTTCTAATGCAAGTTTATCACAGGCGTACATGGGAATGTAGGTTCATGATTGATATTCTTTGTAGTCATCTTGTCAACATGATCCTGCAAACTTCTGAGAAAACCAGTGACTTCCCACCTCTGGAAAATAATTAAAAATTTTGTTTTTAGTGGATTTAATGTGAAACTTAATCTTTATTATCTTTCCTTTAAAGCATTCATTTAATGAATTCTTCATTTAATTTTGAGTTTCAAATCTTCTGTACTGCACTATAGTTCAGAGCTAAGTTTAAATTTTTATGTACCCCCTCTTTATTATTTAATAAGACCCCCATGGGGGATCAGTGGTAGACTCCTCAAAGCCCCAATGGATGAATACAGCACATGCTGTACTTGCACCTAGGGACATTTGGGTATAGACGCTTGACCAAGTAGGACTTAACATATATGTCAGTATACATGAAATCTGGTGGGGGGTCAGTTATGGGGGAGGGAGAGAGTCTAAGTTTGATTAAGATCTATTATATGAAATGCACAAAAAATAAAAATTAAGAAAAAATAATGTAGGCAGAACATAATATATAAAGTATTGCATAATTAAGTACTTCTTCTATAGCCTCTCCAGTATAAGCGATAGAGTCACTGAAGCAGGGAAGCTCATGGATCCATGTGTTGATATATTAGCTTTGATTGACTACTGACTTGCATGGTCCAGGGAGGCCCCCTCTACTGGGCACAGGTAACATTCTGCAGACGCTCAGGAAGAAGCGTCTGGGCAGCTCTTATATTCTCTGCTGTGGTGTCTGCCTTGTGCTCAGTGCTGTCTAATACACACGTGACTATGCACCCAGCATTTCTGGCTTGTAAGAGGCAAATGAGGGCAGGCAGCAACTCAGCACATGGTGGGAAAGGGAATCCTGAAAGGTTTTCATGAGAACTCGAAACCTTAATTCTGGCGCATCGGGGTATTTGGTTTCTCAGGAAAATATTGGGAAGCTGGCTAAAGGACATCACTGGTGTCTATGATGTAGAGGTGCACAGGGAAGCTGTGTTCCTTCCTAAGAGAAAAGAGCCTGCCACTTTTCTTTGCCCAAGGAAAAAAATGCATGATCTCCGCTGTAGTGTATTCAACTCTCTCATCCCTGGTTTCTTAATGAGGTACTTAAGTATATCAGCATATATTATTTCTTACTTGTTGGAAATCTCTCCTGTTACCTGTTTCTTCCAATGTGTTCTAGCTTGTCATTGCTGGGGACCAAGCTTTTTACATATGGGGTATATTTGCATATAGGGAGGATTTAAGATCCAAACCATGACACACAGTCTACTTCTGCAAATTTCAATGTTCTTACTTCACTAAATATCAGCGACATCAAAAATTGTTTTTGTTGACTCAAGAGAGTCGAGTTGCTACCTGTTTCTGTATTTTCTCCTTTCTCTGCTGAAAACTGTGCTCCTCCTGAAGCTGTAGCCATCTACTGGGGCCACTATGCTATTGACGGCTTTGCTAAACTCATTATTTACAGGGTTCAATATCTTTGAAAATAAGACAATTTTTTTTTCTAAAATGCTCCATATTTTTTCCAGATTTCCTACTTTAAATATTTTATTTATTGTTTTTATTTTTAATGATGCACCCCTAATAGGCTAGCAAAAATGCACCATCAGAAGAGATAAACTACTAATTCTAGTGACATTTTAAGATAGTTCCAGTGAACCACAAAGTATTCCTTTAAGTATTTGATCTTACCCACACACCTGTGATGGACTTTCACTTTTTTTTCTTGTTATGGTGGTGATAGGCTCCAACATCATTGTGCTTTGACACTGGCTGTGCGTTTACATTTGATTAACAAAGGATTCATGTTCACAGTTTTATTCTTTTGAAGCAGTTGATAACTGATGGGTATGGTCCTCAAAGAGCTATTTCTTTGCATGGATTATGCATTTTGGAAGCTGTTTCTCTTCAGTTGAAAATTTTCAATTAACTCATATCATAGTCATTATGGAAGGAGATGACCACCTGCCATCTCCATATGTTAGCTTTAATTATCAATATTTCCATTTGAAAGCCACAAGATTACTCAGTCCTCAATTCTATAGAATATCAAGTGAGGCAGTCCAAAAATTCATGAAATATTTCCAAAAAAATATTGTTATGAAGATCTTTACATCAGAAAAACAAGATGGATCTTGAAAAAAAAATTTACAGACCTAACAGTTGGCTCATATACACCAGGCATGTGAGGCCTTGACAACCTTTCACAACTAATACCGTTTTATATTAGATTACAACAGTGGCTTTAAACATAGGTCTTTAGGTTTGTTTTCTTGCTTTGAGGGTAATTCTTTACATGTTCTGTCTCTGATTCTCTTCTGCCCTTTCCACCTTCCTCCTCCTTTCTTCATAGGCAATAATAAACAACCACAGTTAAATAAATGTTAATTTTCGCCAAAGTTTCTAAGGCAATCTCTGAAACTCTCACTTGATTTTCTGGTTTCCTATCAATAGTTTTCACTTTCCTCCTGGTTTATTAAAGCATCTCATTTTGTGTTCCAGATACTTCACAGCTGCTGGAGACACAAATCACATTGGAACATGGTCCTTTCTTTCAACAGCAATTAACTGAAGAGTCAGTAACAGACAGGCTGTCCTATGGTGAGTGTCAAAGTGGGAGTAAAAATGAGCCATGGAACCATCACCAGGGTTAAGTATTGACGTGCTTGAAAATAATTTGTGGTGTTGATAAGCATGGACAACAACATGAAAGATGCTTAAGAAGTTTCCAGAAAGAGCCACCCAGGCGGCAGCGGCAGGAGTGTTTGAAGAACTGTAATTTCCTAATGTTCACAATTATTCCCTCAGATAGCACACCTCTGCCCCATTTTGAAGGAAATCACTGTCATTTTTCTCAACCTAAATGTTGGCTGAGGAACTTTTCTTATCTGCTCTAAGAGTGTTTTTATTTACTATGTCTTTTCTTGAGAACTAAAAGTCTTCCTAACGAAAGAAAACATTTCTGGAGTTATAGAATACACATTTCAAAACCAAAGACAGCATTTTACTCATGCAATTTTGTTTTGCGTAAATTATGCGTGTGTGCACATGAGAGTGCACATGCATTTGTACGCCCATGTGTGTGGAGGACAGAGGTTGATGTCAGGAGTCTGTCGTACTGTCTTTGGGGACAAGATTTCTCACTGAACTTAGAGCTCACTGATTGGCTAGGCTGGGTCCAGCGAGTTCTGGGTATCTAACAGTCTCTGCCCCTCCACACCCCATCACTGGAGTTACAGACAGGAGTGACCATGCCTCACTTTTAAGTAGACACCCAGGATCTCAGCTCATGTCCCATGTTGCACAGCAGGCACGTTACCAGCTAAGCCAGCTTCTCGACACCCTACTTATGCAATTTTATTCAATCCTTACTGCTGGATGATAAGGTATATTCAGTACCATTCAGAATTTAAAATTGAATATGTACACTTTTTTTCTCAGATAGAAAGAGGAGATGATATATAACATTTAACCTCTTTTTTCCTTATTCATTATTTTTTCAATATGTATTTTACTGGATTTTTGTGCATTTCATACTATATGTCCTCATCATATTTAGAACCCTCCCCTATCTGCATCCTTCCCTAGACTCTCCAACAGATTTCATGCATTCTTTCATATATGTTAAGGCCTATCGAGTCATTGTCTACCCAGATGTCCCTAGATGTGAGTTCATCTACTGGAGCCTGGTCAGCCTATCTAATGTTACTCTCTTAAAGAAGATAAACTCTCCCTCAGCTAGCAGTGATCAGTAGCCAATAGTTCCTCAGCTAAGGTTGGGACTTCTTGCCCATTTTCCCAGTTCTCTGCTAGGATTTTATCTGGTTTGAGTTTGCATGGGTCTTGTGCATTCTGTCACCGTTGCTGTAAGTTCATATGAGCAAGTTCCCAGGAGCCTGGAAGACTCTATTTCCCCATGGTTATGCACTGCCTCTGGATCTTACAATCTTTCTATCCCCCTCCTCCACAGTGGTCTCTGAACCCTGGGTGGGTGAGGTTAAGGACACACACTCAGCTATCCCTTGTTTTCTACATTTTGGCCCCTGTGGCCTTCCGCTTGCATCATACACTGTTGTGTGAGGAAGCTTCACTGGTGAGCGCTGAGAGCTGCATTAGTATTTTCCCTACCTTGTGTTCCACTGTGTTCTGTGAACCTTAGGTACAGAGGTTCCATTGTCGGTGTGTCGTTTAGGCCTGGTTACCTCACAGACACACTTATTCTCCGTGTTTGACAAGTTGTGGAGCACCGTAATGGTCTCTATCTGTTGAAAAGAAAAGAAGCTTCTTTGATGAGTCATGACAGGTACACTTGTCTGTAAATATAGGATCCATATTTACCATACAGTAAGAAATTACGGGACCTATGGCCTCCACAGCCATGTGTGATTGGCTGTTTACAGCACCACATGTGAGTTTTCTCCCATTGGGCAGACTTCAAATTCAATTCGATTACCCCAAAGATAAAAGTACCATTACTGCACCTAAAGAGATCATTTGTTGTGTTAGTCATTGTGGTTACTAGACTGTGAAGCTGGGGTTGGATCATTGAATGATTTTCTCCCTTCGCAGCTTGCATAGTATCCCCTGAAATGATGAGAGTTAGTCTTTAGGATGATGTTTCCAGGTCAGTTCCAGCTCCATTGCTCCAAGTCCTATATCAGAAGTGTGTCTTGTCTTCAAAATAGGGTCTGACCTTCAAGTTCTGAGAGGAACTCAACGACTGTGGCACTAGCTTGTGTTATTTTGGAAATCTCTTGATATATCTTGACAACAACCCGAAGGGAGGTTTCTCCTGTCTGGACTATGCTCCTTGTTATATAGCCTTCAGTATCTGCACTTGTGTACAGATATTGTATGTGCAATTTTTAGTAGGCTTTGAACTAATATAGTTCCCTCTGGTTTTTCACACAAACTAAGCATCTCTCTGTCTCTGTGTCTATTTCTCTCCCTGTCTGAATCTTCTTCCTCTGTCCCCAGTTAAAGTACCTCCATTTTCTGCATCCTCCTTGATTATACCTTCTCCTATTCGCCCTTTTGTCTTGAGCACCATCCTCTCCTTTACCTCCATGGTTCCGTGTACAACCCTCTCTCCTCCCTTCCTAGCTACATAGCCTTATTTCCCTATTTCACCCTTGTTAGCACCTGTTTCCTGCTAGACCTCCTTCAGGCCTTTTCTTTCCTTTACCTCTATGTCTTTTTTTTTTGGTTCCGTGTACAACCCTCTCTCCTCCCTTCCTAGCTACATAGCCTTATTTCCCTATTTCACCCTTGTTAGCACCTGTTTCCTGCTAGACCTCCTTCAGGCCTTTTCTTTCCTTTACCTCTATGTCTTTTTTTTTTATTTTAATTTCCTGGACTCTTGTGGTTAAATCAAGATATACAGTCACATAAAAAGATTTGAGATCCACAAATGAGAGAGAACATATGTGACTTGTTTTTCTTAGTTTATGCTATGTCACTTAGTATAACACTTTCTAGTTCCATTCACTTACCTGCAAATTTCATCTTTCTTTCCCTCTAAGTAGAATTCCAGCATTCACATTAAAATCAGGAACCAGACATAAGGTGTTCTCTATCCCCACTCCTTCTTAATGTAGTGCTTGAAACTCTTGTTAGAACAATAAGACAAAAGAATGAAATTAAAGAAATATTAATTGGAAAAGAGGAGGTCAAATCATCCTTATTTGCATATGATAAGATATTATGCTTAAGACATCCCCAAAACTCCACCATCAAACATCAAAGTTCTAGAAATGAACAGCACTTCCAGCAAAGTGGAAGGCTACAAAATCAATTTGCAAAAATCACTGACTTTTCTATATACCAATCAAAAGCAATTGGAGAAAAAGTTCATGGAAGCTTTCTCATTCACAATAGCCTCAAAAAAATATCTAAGAATAAACTAAACCAGAGAAATTGAAGATCTCTACAATAAAAATTTTAAATCTTTGAAAAAAGGGATTAAGGAAGACACAAGGAGATAGAAAGACCTCCCATGCTCATAGATTGGCAGAATTAATATTGTGAAAATGATCATCCTTCCAAAAGCAATTTATAGATTAAACACAATGCCAATCAAAATCTCCATGACATTCTTCACAGAATTAGAAAATAATGCTGAAATTCATATGGAATTACAAAGCATAAGGAGCTATTTGTGGGATGGGGATTACCATACCAATTTTAAAATATATTACAACTCTATAGTCATAAAACAGGTTGGTATTGACCCCTGAACAGACATGTAGATCAATGGAACAAAAAAGAAGCCTCAAATATGAGTGCAAGAAATTTCAGCCACTTGACAATGGTGGTGCGAAACTGAACGTTCTTGTAGAAGAATGAAATTAAACCCTTATCTATCACCGTGAACAAAAGTGGATCCAACTGAAAGTGGATCAAAGACCTCAATGTCAAACCTAAAACTCTGAAACTGTTAGAAGCAAACATAGGCGGCACCTTACAGGAGATAGGTGCAGGAAAGGACTTTCTAAATAGAAGAGCAGTTGCTTAGGAATTAAGGTCAACAATCAACAAATGGGACCTCATTAAAGTAAAAAAGTCTGTACAGAAAATGAAGCAACCAGGGGCTGGAGAGATGGGTCAGTGTTTAAGAGCACTGATTACTCTCGCAGAGGACCTGGATTCAATTCCCAGCACCCACACGGTGTCTATGAACCATCCTTAACTCCAGTTCCAGGGGAATCTGAAACCCTCTTCTGACCCCCGCGGCATTTAACACGAGTGCACTCACATACATGTAGGCAATACACTGTACATATAAAATAAAAATAATATAAAAAAGAAAAGGAAGCAACCAATGAAGTGAAGAGGAAACCCACATAGTGGGAGAAAACCTTCACCAGCTACACATCTGATGGAGGATTAACATCCAGAATAATCAAAGAGCTCAAAAATCAAAGACTCAAGAAAGCAAATGACCCAATTGAAAGACGGGCTGTGGATCTGAACAGAGATTTTTCTAAAGAAGAAATAAAAATGGCTAAGAAACACCTTAAAAGTATTCAACATCCTTAGTAATTCAGGAAATGCAAATCAAAACCACTTTAATATTCCATCTCACCCTGGTCAGACTGGCTAAGTCCAAGAGAACAAAAGACTCCAAATGCTGGAGAGATTGTGTGGAAAGGAGACCCTCACTCACTGCTGGTCGGATTGAAAACTCATGCAATCATTATGGAAATACACATGGATAACTCTTAAAAAACTAAAAATAAATCTATCATATGACCCGGTTATAACCACTCCTTGGCATATACCCAAAGGACTCATCCTATTGTAGAGATACCAGTACATCCAAGTTCGTTGCTGCTCTTTTCACAATAGCTGAGAAATGAAAACAACCTAAATGTCCCTCAACTGACAAATAGATGTTATTACTTCATTTTTATTATAACTCACCTGAACTTCTTATTCCCATTTTTATTTCTTCACTTCTTCTTTTCTCCCATCTCTCTTTCTCAAATCACTACCATTCCAGCCTCAGATCAAATGTATATGCAGTCTTCAGATCACACTCACTATAACTCCTCCTCTGAGTTTAAAAATTATTTGCATCACATGTCAGTAGCAAAGATAATGTCCTGACTAAATGGATGTCTATGGAAATTCTAATCCCACACATGCAAACAAGTCTAAATGTCTTCTATGAGTGCTCTCTCTATACTCCAAGCACCTATCATTCCTTCCTTCTTAGATCTAGAGAAAATAACGCTATAAGGATGTATTTTAACCTCTGTGACAGATGTTCTCTGTCAGACTCCATGAAAACACCCATTTTGTATCACAACAACTGTTTGCTGTTTCTAGCACTTAGGAAAATAATAGATTTCTATTGCTTTGTACTTTAATTTGATAACCAATTTGGAGGAAGGCATGTCTATTGTAGCCCAGGCTGTCCTCAAACTCTCCATATGCTCAAGCTGACCTTGAAAGTCAATCCTCCTTCAGACACTGCCCTCATGCTGGCATGATAGGTGTGCACTACCACACCCAGGTTATGCTGTGTGGGATTCAAATGCAGCATTTTATGCATTTTAGGCAAGCAGCACTCTTTCAACTGAACTACATCCCTACCCCTGACAGACACATTTCTGTCCCACTCCCTGAAAGTACAGTATTTCCTAGTTGTATTAGATGGTATATCTGGCTGAATGTGATCTACTTCAGAATGTTCCCAAATTTCAACCCAGCATAGACTTGGAAATTGAAACTTTTCCACTGCTACCTATAGAGCTTAAATACCTTTATTTTCTCTCCCTAGCCATTTGCATTGCTTCAGAGTCCTCTTAGATAAGCATTGAATCTGATTGAGACCTGTGTTAGGAAATTAATACATCCCTGGCTATCTTGAGCAGACGTGGACATGAAAGACTGCACCGAAGGGTTGGAGCCGTGTTCTGGGTCTGCTACGTGCTGCTGGCATGCATAGTGTTGACAAGACTTTTGACCCAGTATGAAAATTTGTGTGGTGTCTCACTCATCTGCAGAAACCACAACAACACAGTGTTTGTTTTGTTTCACTATGGTCCCAAGATGAAAGAAATTCAGGGATTCTTACTTAGACATTTTAATCGATAAATTATTGCTGAGAATGTCAAATTTAGCGATCTTCCAGTTAGCCAAGATTTCCTTTCACAATCAGCATTCTCTAAGACTTTGTGGATCCAATGAAGCAATTTGGGGATATTCTTTACTTGTCAGTCTGGCAATAAACCCTGTCTGAAACAAAAGACACATTCCTGGCAATCCCACAATCAGGGCATAGTAAAGACTTACATAAAGTTGAGATGAGGCTGAAGAGAAACATTTTTATTTTCCCTGTAAGCAACATGAAGAGTTTATGGAGATAAATGGATATTATATAAACAGAACCAGAGAGTACACAGCCATTTGTATTGGGCTCATTTGACGCTAATGATCTTGAGCTATATCAATGTATCTGAGTTTATTATGGCTAAATACTATCCTATTGTCTGAGAAGAAAAATTAGGTTATTCATTCAGTAGCTGAAGAACATTTGGGGTGTTATTAATTTCCCTGACCATGAATAAAGTTGCTAGACACATTTGCACTCCAGATTTGGTGTGATGCCTGTATGGTGTTACCATGAATGGAGCGTACAGCAGCCACCGCTCAGTGAGAAACCGCAGATATTTTTTAAAAATCAACTTTTATGTGTAAGAGTGTCACATATAGTCTGAAATATATATATGTGTGTTTGAACCCATGCACGCAATATCTCGGAGGTCAGAAGAAGGCATCGGATCTCCTGGGAACAGAGTTATGGAAGGCTGTGAGTCACCGTGTAGATGCTGGGAACTCATTCTGGGACCTCTGCAAGAGCAGCCCTGCTCTTAACAATGGCGCCATGTCTCCAGTCCCCCAATATTTTTTAGTGTCGGTTTACCACTTTGATTTTTTAACACAATTGTTGAAAATTTCAGTTGCTTCTTAACCTGGATTGTGCCTGAAACTGTCAGTCATTTAAGTTGCATGTAAATTTGTCTACTGGTCTGTGTGAAGGAAAATTTTATTCTCACTTTTCTTTTTTTCTTTTCATTATTTTAAAGATTATAGTGTCTAGGCATTTATATATGTATATATATACATGTGTGTATATATATATTATTTTTTCATATATTCTTTGGTAAAGTTTATATTAAATTTTTGCCAATTGTGGAAGTTTGATTGTTCAGTTTTATTTAATATTAAAGGATGTCTATGTTCTAGATACAGTTAATTTATAAGAAAATCTACTTACAAGTACATTTTACCATTTCATATTTTTTGTCTCATTAACTTAACATTATCTTTTATAAAACAGAATTACATAATCCAATTTTATTGTCCATTTTGTATCATATCTTTGATTGAAGGTTATAAAGATATTATTTCCTCAACTTATTCTAAAAGCATTTTAATTTGTTTTCCAATTAATCATATATTTCCCATTTAATTATAACTTCCATTTAATCTTGCATTTAACTGTCAGATCAATTTCATCTTAGGTTTTAAATATGGTACAACATAGGACCTTCACATGCTTACGCACTTCACGTAAGTGTTGAAAATGGAACTTGAGGACACTGGAAGAACAGAAAGTGCTCTTAAGCACTGAGCTATCTCTATAAGCACTGTCTATGTTTTCTGTTGTCGTTGTTTTTGTTTTTGAGACAGGGTCTTCCTGTAGCCCCAGCTGTCCTGGAATTCAGTATGTAGACCAGGCTGGCTTGGATCTCAGAGAGATCCACGTACCTCTGTTTTGTGAGTGCTGGGATTAAAGTTGTGAGCCACCACACCGGGCCACTATGTAGGGTTGCTTAGCATTGATTAGTGCTGGAAATTCTTGCCCATAAGCTCTTCAGATAATTGATCCTGCCCTCTCTCCATGAGTCCTGACCTTCTGTGACTCCAGCTCCAGCTCTGTATTAATGTCCACATTTCCTCGTGCTTTGTTCTGCTTTCGTTTGTCTTTGTTTTGTTTTCATTGGTTTTCCACTCTGGGTTATAGGTTGGATAATATCTAGTGAAGTTCAAATTCATTAAATCTTCTTTTAGTGGTGTTAGTCAGCTGATGAGTCCACCGAATGAATTTTACTATCCAGGATATGTTTTCAGATTTCTAGAGAGCTAACATTTTAATTGGTGTCATCATTCCTTTAACTTTTCCTTTCTGTTCATATATTATGCTCGTTTAGGTATGAATAATTATTTATGAGCCAATACTAACAGTTTCAACAACTCGCCTATCTCTGCCTCTAGTCCTGTCAACTGACTTATCTCTTGATAATAATGTGCAGGACCACACACTCAAAAGATTTTCTTTTTCCTCACTTTTCTGCATTTTATAATTTTCACTCAGTGTGGACCACAATTTTAAGAAGAATAATGGGGCCGGAGTTACAGTGTTAGCCCAGAAGTCGCCCTCCTCTGAATCAAGCTATTAGTAAGACGGTTTGTGCCATCAGAGCTATTTGTTTACCTGGCTTGGCCTTGTTTCCATCCGGTGGGTTTCAGTATTCCTAGTTTCTAAATTGTCCATCTCTTCTCAGTTACCTCTGTATTCTCAAGTGTGAATTCAGCTTGAGGAGAACTGGGATTTTTCTCTGTTTCTGCTCCAGCCTCAGAGTGTCCTAGGCACCGCGTATCTGGGCTGCAGAGGGTTTCTTCCCGCTTCCTACCCTGGAGGTGCGTTCAGCGCTTCTGCCTTCCTAAGAAGCTCATGAAGAAGAAAGCTACTTCATCCCGTCAGCCCAGCGCTGAGCTTTTCTCATTTTTAC
The DNA here is from genome assembly GCF_000622305.1 of Nannospalax galili. Lineage (NCBI taxonomy): Eukaryota > Metazoa > Chordata > Mammalia > Rodentia > Spalacidae > Nannospalax > Nannospalax galili. The sequence continues at coordinate 128,768 of NW_008335054.1, forward strand.
TTCGGCCTTTGGCTCAGGCAGGTTGCACGTGTTTAGGAGTGTAAACACAATGACAAGGTGAGGTGTTACTCAGATAATCAAGCCCATTATTCTTCCTGGGTAGTCATCTGCTCAGGTCAGCTGGCTGCTTCTGCCTGGCCTGTGTGGACCTCTGTGTCTGTGCACCGGCGAGTCCTCAGCAGGCTTTTGCTTTTTTGCCATGGAGGACGTTCCCTTTCACTTCTCCGTCAGAAATGCCCACGCAAAGCCTGGGATTGCGGGCCACGAGGGAAGCGCCTCTTTGTCCTTCACGTTTTTCTCCATTAGCAGCGGCCTTTGCGTCTGGGAGGATCCAGGTGTTTTGCACTCCTACACATGACTAAACAATTTTGTTTCACCTGGGTCTGGCCAAATTTTGTGTCCATGATGAAACCTTTCGGATGTCTCCCTACCTGCTTGCTGTCCCTGTTGTGAGCACTCATTGGAAACCCATGGGGGTTTGAACACCACTGTCTCACTGGGTGACCCCAGATATCCCAGGCAGGTTATTATGTGCCTATGAGAATTTGATCAAACCTCTGATTGCTTGGTTCTCATCTTATTTTATGGTCTTTACTTCTGTGCACAATTTGTGCATCCCAGTTCTCCTGAAGTTTCTTAGCCTTTCTAATTCAGTTAATATGACTATTTCACAGCTTCGGTTCTAATGGAATAAAATAATATGGACTCATAGGTTCATGTTATTGGGTTATTAAGTGTGCAATGATAAAGTTGATGACTTTAAAGCCCATTTCTTTGTATATGACCTGTTCACAACTTGAATAGATATTTTTTCTTATTGTTTATTTCTGCAGAACCGTAAAATGTGTCTTGATGCTATTCATGAAGTTTTAAAACTTATTATTTTAGCTAGCCCATCTATTCTACACGGAATCTTTTGTTTGAAGAGGTGGACATTTTGGGCCTATTTTTAGTATTATTGTTTGATTGATTTATGTGTCTGTTTAGTTTTCAGACTGTTTTTTTTGAGACAGGGCCTCCCTGTATCCCCGGCTAGCCTGGAGATCCCTACGTAGTGATCAGGCTGATCTCAATCTTATAGACATCCTCCTGCCTCTGCCTCCCAAATGCTGGGATTAGAGGCCTGTACCACCATGCAGGCCAGTTTTCACATTTTCAAGTAAAAATTTAACATCTTTAGTCATCAGGGAAATGCAAATTAAAACTGCTTTGAGATTTTATCTTAACACCAATCAGATTGGCTAAGAGTCAGCGAACAATGACAAATACTGGCTAGGATATGGGGAAGGTGTGCTCTTACTTGCTGCTGGTGGGAGTGCAAACTGGCATAGCCATTCTGGAAATCAGTGGAGATTCTACAAAAACCTAGAACTAGATCTACCACATGATCCAACCATTCCACACTTGTTCATCCACATTCATTGTTGTTCTATTCACAAGAGTCAGAAAATGGAAACAACCTAGATGCCTATCAAGAGATGAATGGATAATGCAAGTATGGTACATTTACACAAAGAAATATCAGCTGTTAAGGCAAAAGAAATTATGAACTTCCCAATAAAAGAATGTAACTGGAGACACTCATCCTGAGTGAGATCACCCAGGCCCACAAAGACAAGCATTACATATTCTGTCTTAAGTTGATGGGGGCAGGGGCAGTCTTCACAAGAGAGGAGATAGAATTCAGGGATATAAAAAGGCAAAGGGGGAATAATTGGGTAAGAAGGGTTAATCAGGTGGGGTTTTGGGGGAGGGAGTATGGGTAGGGTTAACTAACATTGAAGGCTTTTAGAAAAAGTCATAAGGAAACCTACTAGTATAGAAGCTTTTTAAAGTATATACATATAGAATATAAAAAGAGATTGAAAAAAAAAGAGATTGAAATAAATCACTCTTTAAGAGAGGAACATTGCCTCTACTAGACACCATAGACCAGTGACTAGCAAAGTAACAGCCCAACACCAGCTCCTCTTTTGAAGCTGCTCATCATGTGTTCTGCAGACCTTCAATAATACTGGCAATTGCCTCAACTCTTGGCTATCCATTGGAACTTGACAATAAGCCCTTTCTCCTTAAGGCCCTACATACATGCATTGTAGAAGAAAAAGGAGAACTCAACCTGGTACTGACTTTAAGGCTTCATCTCTAATGGTTAGCTTTCATAGTTGTGGAACTTGCCATGAATGCTACCATAAGAGAAAAGTGATCCTCAATCTTGTTCAAGTGTGAATCCTTTGAGCCATAACAACTGGCCTGGCAAGATGTGCAATAGTGACGAGTATTAAAAGAATAAATAACCACTTTCTATTTGGATTTAGTGTCTACGTCACAAGATGGAGCCTGTACCTGACACTGATATCAGGCCTAGGAACCTGTGGCCATACAGGTCAAGGGCTGTAGGTGAGAGCCTAGTGCTATTATTCTGCTAAATAGACATAGAATTAAGCCAACTCCGGATGAATTATTGTTATACTCACTCATAGCTTAATGCATCCCTCAACTCTCACCAGAGAAGCTTCCACATTCTTCAGATGGGGATTAACAAACAGACCCACAACTGGACAACATATAGAGAGAGACTGCAAAGTGCTTGTTGCTGAATAGGACTCCTTCTGCCTCCCAAGGTTCAGGGATCATTGAAGAAGAAGAGTGAAGAGATTCTAAGAGCCAGAGGTAGTGGATGACCACAAGGAACAGAGTTTCCTTAATATCTGAAAAATTGCTCAAATGAACACACAGCAATTTTGACCTCATGCACAAGTTCCATGTAAGTTCAAGCCAGACAAATATCTCAGCATAGTAATGGAGAGGAGGGTAAAAAGACCAATCATAGCTAGGAACTATTGTTAACCGATAGCTACTGGGAAGGGGGAGGGTCAGTCTTTTATAAGGGTGTGACTTTGGGTAGGTTAACCAGCTTCCAATGAATGGGTCCCACACTGAAGGGAATTTGGGGACACAAATTTGATTCAAATATATATATAGTAGAGTATTTGAAATTGGGCAGAGGTTTGTAAGGGAGGTGCAGATAGGGGAGGGGTTCTAAATATAATCAAAATATATTTTATGAAATTCACAAAAATGCAATAAAAAATTCACAGCATTGTTCATGTTCACTAACCTTTCTCTTGGTGATTTTTTTTTCCTGCTTAGTCCAGGAAAGGCATAATTTAATTTAATTTAATTTAACTTTTATTTTTAGTTCATATGTACAAATGCACATGTGCCATGGTACAGTTGTGGAGGAGATAGGAAAAATCTCAGGGGTCATTTCTCTCTTTCCACCATTGATTCTGAGGAATCAAACCCAGGTCATCAGGTTTGCACAAGCACTTTTGCCTGCTGAGTCATCTTAAACAGAAGAAGAAATGAATTCTTTATCTCTAATATGTATTTTGAGTAGATAGCAAGCTTATTTCTCATGGATTTATTCAGTCATATAGTATTATTCATTTTTTTGAGGTAGGAAGGATTTTATTAATGGCTGGGCTATCCCTGTACTCTGGGAGTGAATACAGCGAGCAGCCCCAAAGGGAGTCTGGCTGGGCTATCCCTGTACTCTGGGAGTGAATACAGTGAGCAGCCCCAAAGGGAGTCTGCAAGGACTTTTTATACATACTCAGATATTTCTCAAAAGCTGGAACACAAGGGGCCAATCATCATGGTTCACACTCAAGCACATATCTGCATATGTCAGTAAAAGTTTAAAATTATCAACTCTCCCAGAGCAAGCAAGCATGCATGGACAGAGGCAGATATGGCTTTAGGCAGTAGCTTATCTCATCTAGGCTGGACATGTGGCAGCTTCTAAAGAATTCCTGGTCCCTATAGGGTGTAGGCAATTTCGGGGAAACTGGAAAATAACTAGGCCAAGTCACGTTGGATGGTAAGATGGATGTCTTTTCGTCAGGGGCCTGCTACATGCCCACTCCTGTTGGAGATAATCAATCCTTTGATATTTTATTATCTTTTGCTGATTTAGTTTGGAGGGAGTCATATTAACTCCGTAACACCATGAGTTTATTATCCAAAATTTTAACAGGAAAGCTAATGGAACCATCACTACCGGTTCTGTTAGTGAGGCTAACCAGGGACCCAAAGTTTTCTAGGTATTTTTCAGGAAGACTCATTTGCCCTCTTTTCATGCCTTGTATTTTTCTAGCTCTGCAGGTTTGATTTACATAAAAACACTACGAATACCTCCTTTTAATGGCTCTGGCATCTTCAGTCTTAAATATAAGCCCACTGGCAGACCCAAGGAATTTTCCAGCTTTCAGTTGAGAAAGAAACCGGTCATTTTCTTTTCAAGTCTTTACTTTAAAACTGTCTAATTTTTATCTTTTATTTTTATTACTTTGAAGCGGTACCCCAATTTTCCCATGGAGAATCAGGTTGCAGACTGCTCTGGCTTCTTCAATGCTGAAAGGGGATGCAGGGTGTGGCAATTGGCATACCCCTTCAGTGGATCTATCTAAAAGACTCTCAAATTGCCTAAGTTTTAACTGTAGGGAGAAAAGAAAGCCCTTGACCAATGCCTGGGCAATATGAAGGAGAAGTAAAGGCAAGAATAGTTAGCATTACAAGTTCTAGACAGAGAACCAGAAAAATCAGAACAGGGCAAATTTTAAATGTCCAAATTAAAGTCCACTGAAATTTCTTGATGAGGGCTTCCAAAACATCCATCTATTAAGTTCCTCCTCATTTTTCTTTTGGCTGCCAAGGCTGGACTCGAGAGGGATGAACTCAGGATTTGTTTTCAGGACCTCTGATAGCTGTTGGAGTGGCTAGAATCAGTCTTCTCCTGTGGCATGGCAAGTGACTCCCAAAGCAGAAGGCCTGGGCGGAGGAACATCTCTCAGGGCCTTCCCCTGGCAGTTCCAACCTCCTCTGGATTGTGGAAATCTCGGTGGGACCTCCAAATGTTATAGTCTGATAACTGCCAAGAATTCAGCCAAGAGTTTGAAGTTGAGGTAGGAAGGATTTTATTAATGGCTGGGCTGTCCCTGCACTCAGGGGATGAATACAGAGAGCAGCCTATGCATTTCTTTTATACACAACTCCTACCTTCTTCGGCAGATCCTTAAGAAATAGACAATATTCATGAATGTCATATTAATCTTTCAAAATAATTCTGCACTTTCTTCAATACTTCCTTTTTCAAAATGTTCTATTTATTTTTTTTATTTACGAGATGAATATATTGCCTGCTTGTATGTAAGTGCACCTGTGCCCTGCAGTACAAGGCCTGTGTCGGTCAGAAGAGGGTGTCAGATTCCCCTGGAACTGGAGTTATGGACAATTGTTAGCCCTCATGTGGGTGCTGGGAATCAAACCTGGGTCTTCTGTGAGAACAACCAGTGCTCTTAATCACTCAGACATCAGCCCCTTCACTGCTTCCTTTTTATTATTCTTATTTTAGTCCTTCTGGTTTCCTTTTTAATAAAACTGTACTCATTTCTTAAATTTATTTTGAAATATATCTTCTGCTTAATATTGCAGTATTTGGATTAATTTTTGGCAATGTAATTAAAAATAATTACTACAAATCTCTGTCAATTCTATATGTTCTCTTTGTTTCAAAAATTATTTATAGAATCTTTAGTTATGTGTATGTGTGTATGCCTACACAGGTATGTGCATGTAAGTACAGGTGTTTATGGAGGAGTCAGACCCCTTGGAACTCTGCTTATGGTCAATGTTCTTGTGCTGAGAACTGAACTTTGGTGTTTTTTAAAATATAGTTTTTAATTGAGCTTTTGCAATATTATACAACAGCTCTTAATTAAACTTAAACCCCTTCCCTATCCAAGCCTCCCACATACCCCCACTGGACCTCATGTATTCTGCCATACATGCTAAGTCCTATCCAGTCAAGCATTTGTACCCAAATGTCCTTGAGTGTAAATTTGCCCAAATGAGTCTAGTCAGCCCATCTACAGAGAGTATATAAGTCATACTCTCCTTCACCCAGTAGCAATCAGTCTCCAATAGTTCTCAGTCTAGTGCCAGTCCACCACGCATTTCTCTCTTCCCCTTTGGGACCTTGATTTGAAATGTCACCATTGCCACAAATTCACATGTGCAAGCTTCCAGTGACCTGAAAATTTCTGCTTCCCTGTGTTCACGAACCAGCCCTGGCTCTTAGAATCTTTCTGCACCTTCTTCAACAATGATCCCCAAGCCATGGGTGGGCGGGCAAGGTTCCATATAGGAGTCCTATCCAATACTGTGCAATCTCTTACTTTTAAAACTTGGCCAGTTGTGGCCTTTGTGTGCATGGAACTCTGTTGTATAAGGAAGCTTTACTGGTGAGAGTTGAGGGATGTGTCAGTTTTCTCTCTACCCCTTGTTCAGCTATGTTTCAAGAGCTTTAGTTGTAGAGGTTCAACTGTAGATGTGTCATCTAGTACTGGACATCTCTGAGACATATGTTCTCTGTGTCTAACCAGTTGTGAAAGTCTGCAGTAGCCCCCATATGTTGCTTCTTTGATGAGTGGTGTTTCTTATACTTGTCTGTAAATATAAGAATACATATTTAGCATATAGTAAGAAATTTCATTTGTCTAGAGATATGAAAGAGATAGGGTTTTCTCTAGGATCTATGTCCTCTCCTGCCATGTGCATTTGACTGAGTTTAGAGTGCTACCCATGTGTTCCCTCCAATTGGGAGGGCTTTAAGTTCAATTCCATAGCTGTTGATCCCACTCACCCCCGCCCAGATAGCAATGTCACTACCACACCAATAGAGGTAGTTTGCTGTGCCAGTCATTATGGTTATTAGGCTTTAAGGCTGGGTTGGACCATTGATTGTTTTCCTTCCTTGACAGTTTGCACATCATCTAGGATTATGATAGGCAAACTTTGGTTAGAAAGCTTCCAGGTCAGTTCCTGATCCATTGTTTCAAGTCCTGTCTTCAGCAATAGGGTATTATCTACTAGTTCTGGGAGATAACCAAGAGGTTTGTCAATAGCCTGCGTTATTTTGGGAGTCTCCTGCACCACCGTCACCAACCACTCAAAGGGAAATCTCTTCTGTCTGGCACTGTGTTCCTTACCAAGAAGCTCCCAGGTATGCATTTCACTAATGTTCAGACACTTTATGTGCATTTCTCATGGTATTCGAGGGGTATCACATTTCTCTCTGGGCTTTCTAGCACCGCCCCCCCCCAAGATACATTCATCATTACTCTTTTTTTTTTCCCATCTGGCCTCCCTCCTCCCTCCCTAGTCCCAGCATCCCCATTATCCCCACCCTCCCGGGAGTAACATCCACGTCCCACCATCCCTCCTCTCCTGACTTTCCTTTCCCACATACTTTGGCCCCTTGCATTTCCCTTCCACCTCTCCTCCCTACTGAACACTCCCACTTTCCCTCCCCCCGGACCCCGCCCCTGCCGTAGCATCTGTTCCCTACTATCTGCCTTTCAGGTTGTTTCTTTTCCTTTACCTCCATGTATCCTTTCCATTTTCCTGGCTCCTAGTGTTACATCAGAATTGATATACTCACATATAAGGGATTGGTGCTTCAGTCCACAAATGAGGGAAACCATATGTGGCTTGCTCTTCTGCATTTGTCTTACTTCGCTTAGTATAACACTCTAGTTCTATCCCCTCACCTGCATATTTCATAATTTCATCTTTTCTTTCTGCCGAATAGAAATCCATTGAGGACATTTAAGTTGTTTCCGCTTCTTAGCTATTGTGAAGACAGCAGCAACAAACATTGGTGTACAGGGATCTCTACAATTTGATGAGTCCTTTGGGTATATGCCAAAGAGTGGTATAACCGCATCATATGGTAGGCTCAATTTTAGATTTTTATGCCTTCTCCACACTGCTTTCCTTGGTGGTTGCATGAGTTTACACTCCCACCAACAGTGAATAAGTTTTCATCTTCCCCCACATCCTCTCCAACATTTGGAGTCTTTCTCTTGATCTCAGCCAGTCTGACTGGGGTGAGATGAAATCTTACAGTGGTTTTTATTTGCATTTCTGAACACTTTTTAAGGTACTTCTTAGCCATTTTTATTTCTTTGTTTGAGAACTCTCTGTTCAGGTCTATCACTTATCTTTTTATTTTTTTTTAATTTCTTTGTTTTCTGAGTTTTTTGTATATTCTGAGTATTTATCCTCTGTTGGATGTAAAGCGAATTAAGATTTTCTCCCACTCAGTGGGTTTTCTCTTCCCTTTCTTAGTTGTTTCTTTTGCTGTACAGAAGATTTGTAATTTAATGAGGTCCCCTTATTGATTGTTGACACCTTAATGCCTGAGCAGTTGATGTTCCATTTAGAAAGTCCTTTCCTACACCTATATCTTGAAAGGTGCTGCCTATGTTTTCTCCTAGCAGTTTACGAGTTTCAGGTTTTATATTGAGGTATTTGATCCATTTGGAGTTGACTTCTGTGCAGGATGAAAGATTAGGGTCCAATTTCATTCTTCTGCAGGTGGAGATTCAGTTTTGCCAGTACCACTTGTTGAAGATTGAACTCAGGTCTACTAAAAGAGAGGTAAAAGCTCCCTAACTACTGACCCATCTTTGAAGTCCTCTAGTTAGTTTTTTAATGATTGTGGTGCTCTGATAATTTCACCATCAATATGCTGGAAAATGTAATATATAAAGAAAGCAATTGAACCATGGTCTTCAAGAGCCATGAGGCACATAAACTTATGTTGGTCATTGTTAAGTGAAAGCTGTTAAATGAAAATAGCAAGCTGGAGGGAAATGAGTATATTTCATTCTGTGAATGTAAGCAAAGTTGATTCATCTTTTAGAATATGCAGTGGAAGCAAGTAAGAGCCATGCATTCTTGTAAAGAAAAGCTGATGGGCACAGAGGTTGGACGGTCACATTATATATCATATACACCCAATATTTAAATATTTTATAGTGTGGCAAATGATTAATCTCTTGTCAAAAAATACCTAAAGGTGATAGTAAAACAATATAATGTAGTGTCTGAATCTCTTAAGGAATGTATTTGTTATTTTTGTAAATAGGTTCTTCATTAAGTAGGTCAAATATGTGTCTTAAATAATTTCCTGAAGTGCCTCCTAGGTCTATAGACTTCGTACATTGTAGACAGTAACACTTGACGTGGATATGTGATTCTCATCATAACCTAGAGACCTTTTAAAAGATGCCAAGTCAAGCACGAGAGGTTTTTCAGTGGTTAAGAGCACTGTCTCATCTTGCAAAGAATTTGGTGGTTTGCTTCTCAGCACCTACAATGGCAGCTAACAACAGTCTGTAACTTAACTTTCAGGGGATCTGATACCCTCTTCTGGACTCTCTGAGCATTGTGGCACATAGGTGCACTTACATACATGAAAATAAAAACTTATACACAAATAAATGGTAAATAAATAAACAATTAAAAAAATAATAATGATGAACAAGTATGTATGTATGTGTCCTTTCCACTCAAGAAACAAGGTTGCTGGCCTTTCTAGTCATGTTTTACCCCTTCTCTTGTCCCTCAGCCACAACCTCCAGATAACCATCCTTATTTTATCATTAGGTGTGTCTTTGTTTTCGTGTGTGTGTGTGTGTGTGTGTGTGTGTGTGTGTGATGCAGGGAGAGAGAGAGAACAAAGTTGATAGTCTGAGGGTCTCATGCATGTGAAGCAAACAGTCTACAGGAATACTGAGCTATATCCCCAGCTGTCTTTATAATTAGGCCATGTAATAATATAGTTACATTTTGCTTGATAGTGAATCTCAGAAAATGAGAATTCTATCACATAATTTTATGGCATAATATTTTTAATGTATTTTGTATTTGTTATTTCATTTTTAAAAGTACCTGTTTCATGGAGGCTGGAGAGATGGCTTAGCAATTAAGAACACTGACCACTCTTGCAGAGGACCCCGGTTTGAGTCTCAGGACCCACATGGCGAGTAACAACTGCCCACAACTCCAGTTCCAGGACATCCAACATCTTCTTCTGACCTCCATGGGCATTGTACAACACGGGTGCGCTTACATACTTGCAGGCAGTACACTCATACACATAAAAATTAAATATAAAAAAATAAAAGTATCTTTTTCTGTGAAGTTGTTTTTGTTTTCTTTTCCAGTCTATGAGATTAGCAGGACATGGCATCTTCTCCTATATTCAAGAATATTCGGGTCATTTGGGAGGGGGCTTCATTACCAATAATATTTTCTTATACTTACATAGTTACTTCAGCAAATATAAAAATATAAAGAAATTTCTCTAAGGTTTATAATTACCAGTGGATTTATTATGTCAAAGGTCTGCAATATAAGATTTTACTGAGCTTGATCAAACTTTTTTTTCAGTGTCTATTTCAAGGAGCCCTTTCACCAGCAGTGGATGAGAATAAACATTAGTCAGCAGAAGTTGTCATTGGAAGGCTAAACGTTCTTGCCGATGATGGTAGAGAGACATGTATAAAATTAATACATAAAAACCACAGCTGAATATGACACCATTGATAACCGCTTCCTAATTCTTATCTGTTCATTTGGGGAGAATCCCCCAGCTAGTCCATTAATCTCCCAGTAACATAATCACTATATTGAATAAATGATTTTTTATTAATACTCAGTATTTTCTGCATTTTAATTTTTCTTATTACTTTGGTTACATGTGTTGTGTGTGTGTCTATGTAGATATTCACATATGTATGTGAATGCTGGCAGAGGCTAGAGGCATCATATCTCCATGGAAATGGAGTTATAAACATTTTTGCTCTATGTAGGTGCTGGGAATTCAACTCTGGTCCACTGCAGGAGCAGTATGGCCTCTTAACCACTGAACCGCACATCTCTAGCCCCTTTATATTTTTAAATATACACTCCCATCACTGCAACTTGACTTCCTTTTAGATGTTTGTGGTTTGGATACCTTTTTATGTAAAGCATGCAATCATGTTTTCCTCTGTTTTTCTATTGAGGAGACTTCTTTTGATTTGTAAGATTCCTTTATACATAAATGCTCATTTAGTTAAATAATATTGCTGTGTATACCTTCTCGATATTTGGCTCTTACTAATTCACTTGACAGTCTTCAGATATTGCAACCGTGTGTCAATAGAGGAAGATGTGAATATTTTATTCATGCCATTTTGTATCTTGATTAAGAAACCGTTCCTTACATCAAGACCATGAACAAAGAAGCCTTTGCATTTATTTTCTAGGAATTTTATAAATTGCCTAAAGGTGTGCAGCTGTGACCAGACTCTGACTGGTCTCCCTCAATTCAGAAGACTTTCATGGCTTGCTAGCTTGTAAATCTGTATGAAGAAGCTTTCTTGTTCATAACTTTTCAAGGATAATTCCTCAACACCCTCGGTCTTCTCCCCACTTCCTCCACTCAGCAGTAAGGAACCCTTCCTCTAATCTGCCACCTGGAGATTTGAAGTAGTCCCTCTGTTGGTCCATCCTTACCTTTAGAGGTAGTACCTTTAAAAACTCAGATTAAGGTAAACAAATCTTTTCAAAAGTTTCCATGTAGACAAAGGGATTTGTGCCTTCAGGTTCCCCTCTTATGTAAGGTGTCTGAAATTCAAACGCAAATGAGATAAGATTGGCATCCAGTCCTCAGAGAAAATTGCTTTTGTTGTTTGGGTGTTTTCATACATAAATTTATCTGCACTTTCTCTTAATCTTTACCTGTAATTTCTCATTTATTTGTCATTGTGATGATTTTAAGGAAATAATTATATTTAACTGACATATTTTATTGTACTTAGTAGAAAGTTTGTTCTAAGTGTGATGACACATAATATTCAAGTTGCTGGGTTACAGTAACTTCTTAATTTCCTAAAAACTAGGCAAGCTGTTGCAGTGAAGATGCATTGTAGATGTAGTTTACTTCCATCACTAGTTAAACATATATTTTAGGTTATGTATTATATAAATTAATTTTTATTAGTTTTATTAGTTACTTTAGTTTTAGAATGATGGGTTTATTATGGCAATCTCATACACACTTGTACATATGTACATATATACATATATACAAACACATACAACACACACACACATACACACACACTCTGCTTGCAGTCACATACCCCTAGCACCTTAACTCGTCATACTTTCTTCCTTCTGTTTTTCTTTCCCCTTTTACTGTCATTGGTAATTTAGGCAGGTAATTTAGGCAGGCCAGTTCCAGCCAACTTCAAATCTAAGTAGCAACAGAAAGTCTTGAAAAAATCATTCTGTCTAAAGCCTGCAGCAGCAGTTCCTGTAAGAAATAAATGCCTGCTGACCTGCTGTAAATATTTCATACTCACCAGTCCTACAGATACATGAGCTGCTATTAATGGACACTTAGGTGGATTTCATACCTTGACTGTTCTGAACAGGGCTGCAATAGTCACGAGATCACAGGTATCTTTTCTACATGCTGGTTTCATTTCCTTTTGCCTGTGGAGGGTTTGCAGGATCCTGTGGTAGTTCCACTCTTTAGTTTTTAGGAAATTTAAGGATGCTTTTCCCAGTGACTGTCTGGCTTCACATTTCTACAAACCTATACAACAGTACTTTCTCCACACAGTTACCCACAGCTGATATCCTTTATCTTCTTGATAAAATTCATGCTAGCAAATATTAGGTAGCATATCACATTGTGGTTCGAATTTGCATTTTCCTGAAAATTAATGCTATTTTTCATGTAGTTTTAGTTATCTGTATTTCTTCTTTTGAGAAATGTCTTCAGTTCACTTGCACGTACTATGTTTATTTTCTTAGCACTGAGCTGCTTGGATTGCTTTCACAGAGCAGATATTAGCTTCTTTTCAGATGTAGAGTCTCAAACGCATTTCAAATATTTTCTTCCGCTCTGTCTTGTTCTTCATTTATTGATTATTTGCTGGACATAGGTCACTAATTTGACATAGTTTCATCTGTCTCAGTACTTTTCTTGCTGCGGTGGTTAATCTTGATGCCAACTTGCCTAGATCTAGCGTTACCAAAGAGAAAAGCTTCGGGGTGTGTTTGGGAGCGATCATCTAAATGAAATTAATCAGGGTGAGAAGATTTAACTTAAATGTGTGCAAAACCATTCCACATTGCAGGCTGAGGACACAGATTGCATAAGCCTGAAATTCATTGCCCAGATTAATGCCATGAAAGTCCCCATTTTACTTTTAGCAGTTTCATGGTTTCAAGTCTTATTTTTAAATTGTTAGTTCATTTTCAGTTGCTTTTGCCAGGCGTGGTGGCACACGCCTTTAATCCCAGCACTTGGGGGGCAGAGGCAGGCACATCTCTGTGAGTTCCAGGACAGCCTGGTCTACATAGTGAGTTCTAGGACAGCTGGGGCTATAGGAAGACCCTGTCTCAAAAAGACAAAAAAAAAAAAAAAAAGCTTTTAAATTTTATCTGTATGACTGTATTGCCTGCATATATGTGAGTGTACCTGTTTTGGGCAATGCCCGTGGAGGTCAGAAGAGGATGTCCAATTCCCCTGGAACTGGAGTTACAGACAGTTGTCAGCCATCATGTGGGTGCTGGCAATAGGATTTGAGTCTTCTAAAAGAGCATCCAGTGTTCTTTACCACTGAGTCATCTCTCCAGCCCTCAGTTGCTTTTTATATAGTACATGATGAAAACTTTTAATTTCCTTCTTCCTATGGTTTTCTAATTGTCCCAGCACAATTTGAGAGAGACTCATATTGGAGAGACTCACATAGGAGAGACTGACCTTCACCCTTATGTGTTCTTGACACACTTGTCAAAACCAGATTACCATTCATGTGTGCATGTTTTTCTGACCTCTTTATTCTTCACTGGTATATGTTTGTTCTTTTCCATCTGTTCTACTCCTTTGCTTTTCTGTCTACAGTTTCTTAGACTTTAGACTGTTTAATGTTTTGAAGTTCCATATAAATTTTAGAGTTAGGTCATAAGATTTTAATGGGGCTTGCAGTGAACCCCTAAACATTTTAGGTGGCATTGAAATTATTACCATGTCACTTCCTCTAATCCATGGACATGGGCTATATTTCCATTTTTTGTGATCTTTCCTCCCCCCCTCCCACTCCCTCTCCCCCACCTTTACCTTCCCTCCCCTCCTCACTATATAGACCAAGCTGTCCTTGAACTCACTCTGAAGTGCTGGGATTAAAGGCGTGTGCCATCAGGCCTGGTAATTTATTTCTTTTTAAATTGTTCATTATAAAAATGATATTGATTTAGTGTAGAACTTTGCATGCTACAGTTTTTTTTTTTTTTTTTTTTTTTTTTTTTTTTTCAGGGTCCCCCTGTAGCCCCAGCTGTCCTGGAACTATGTAGACTGGGCTGGCCTCAAACTTACAAAGACCCACCTGCCTCTGCCTCCCAGAGTGCTGGGACTAAAGGCATGTGCCAACATGCCCAGCTATAACTAGAAATTATTATGTCAAGCAAAGTATCCAAGACTCATAGCAAATACCACATTTTCTCTCAGATGTGGATCTAGTTTTAAATGCACCTGTGTGTGCATGTGTCTG